>NW_022900924.1:41190297-41205014 GCF_012274545.1 Fukomys damarensis | reverse complement strand
AAAAGACTTTATGAACAAATCCTCAGTAGCATGGGACCTAGCAGATAGAATCAACAACTGGGACCTCATCTTATTAAAAAGCTTCTGTACTTCCAAAGAAACCATCAGAAGAACTAAGAGACAATCTACAATGTGGGAAAAAATTTTTACCAGCTGTTCCTCAGACAAACGACTATTATCAAGGATATATAAAGAACTCAAAACAATCAGTCCCCCCAAATATAAAGACCCGATTCAAAAATGGGCATCCGAAATGAACAGACATTTCTCAGACAAAGAAGTAAAAGCAGCAATAAAATATTTGAAAAAATGTTCCACATCACTGGTCATTCGAGAGATGCAGATGAAAACAACACTGAGATTCCACCTCACCCCACAAAGAATGGCTGCTATCAAGAAATCACACAATAACAAATGTTGGCGGGGTTGTGGGGAGAAAGGAACCCTCCTCCATTGTTGGTGGGAGTGCAGACTAGTGCAACCACTATGGAAATCAATATGGAGATACCTCAAAGAGCTTGGACTGGAGGTTCCATTTGACCCAGCCATCCCTCTGTTGGGTATCTTTCCAAGAGAACTAAAAGAATCATATCACAGAGAAGTATGTGCACCCATGTTTATAGCGGCACAGTTTGTAATAGCTAAATCTTGGAAACAACCTATTTGCCCATCCGTTGGAAACTGGATAAAGAAGTTGTGGTTTTTCTATAAAATGGAATATTACTCAGCCATAAAGAATGAGAAAATAGATTTATTCATAGGAAAATAGATATATATTGAAGATATACTCCTAAGTGAAATAAATAAGGCACACATGTGTAAATGCTGAATAGTTTCTTTGGTGTGAATAATCTGCAATAATACACAAGATCCTAATAAGATTACTGACATTTAGAAATGGGAAGAAAGGAGCTAAAGGTGTAGGGAAGGTGGGAGTGGTAGGGGAAGGGTAATAAGGGAAAAAAATGTGATATAATGAAAAGATGGAAATAAAGTGTTTGTAGATGGGGAGGGGAGGAGGGGGTGAAGGGAGGGCAGAGGTAAGGGGAAAAAATGAGAATCAAGAGTTGTCATGTAGAGGTACAAGATCCCAACAATGAATGTAACTATACTCTATCCCTAAAATGTACCAATAAACTCAATTAAAGCTGAAAAAAAAGTAAAATATATGCGAGTATGCAATTAATGGGATTAAATGTTAAGTACAACCCTATTTTATTTAAGGAAATTGTATTCATGTAGATTTTTGTATCCATGGGGGTCCTGGAGCCAATCTCCTTGGATACCAAGGAACAACTCTACAGACATATTCTGGGATATAGGTAGGTAAGATATTACATATATGTATTTTGGGTGGATTCAATTCAGTCCACAACTCCACCTTTTTCACGATATAGCAGAGACAGATACTGTGGCATGTGGTGGGAGAATTAATTGTACTAGATATTACCAAGGATCTATATTCTAATTTTGCATCAAAAACTCAACAAGCTTAAACATTAAATAAAATTTCATTGATCCATTGTCTCATTTTCTGGAGCATAGTTTCTTCACATTATTTGTCAATTACAAAGGCAATGAACCAGTTTTAATCCCAGTTAAATGGAATAAGTTAAGTGCAAGTCTATATTAAATTGCTATTTCTTTTACATAAATAATATTAACATACATAATTTTCAGGATATTATTTTAAAATTACTATTTATTATATAAAATTATCACAGTGGTAATATTAAAAATTAAACTATTTGTCCAGCAGTCTGTCACCTATATAAATGAAACTATTCATTTTGCATTTTCTTCTAGTAATTAATAAGTGTGCACAATTTACAAATTTGTAAACAAAATGAATAGATCTGTTTTAACTGATTTCCTAAATAGGTAATATATAAAAGCAAAGCCCTTAAAATCATTCTTAACAAATGAACAATATATTTTAGTGTATAAACCATACATAATATACCATGATGTCTCTTGATGTTGTAGATTTATTTTGTCATATTTTGTATATTTATTATGTTTTTATTATTGTACTAATCCTTTTATTATTTGTTATTATATCAATGTTTTTATTATTATAAGGTTGACATGCATGTCTACTTTTCAATATATAAATAAATATTTTTATTTTTGGAAAAACTAACTCAGAATAAATGTTTAGAGAAAGACTAACGAAATAAAAATTGGTATGTAGATGTTATGGGACTCTTTCTAGACTGCACACATAGCAAACAACAGTAGCACCCCAACGACCATTCCATAGGTATCAAAGCCCATATGCTACTCTGTATCTCATGAAGAAAAAAGCCATGAAGTAAAGGGTTGTTATGTCTATAATAGATTCTAAGAGGCAAAGAGAAGCCAGTAGTCATGTATGATATCGAGCGGTCCAAAGAAATCAGTGATTCTTCACAAATATTATCGGGGGTTGCTGAGGACTGTTGGTGATAGCGCTGGGTTTCTTCTACAAAACAATCACCTATAGGAATCGAAGGATGATTTGAATGGCGGGGAAGACGAGAGCCCAAGAATGGGTCAGACTCTCAAAGCTGGAAGGAGAGCCAGCATTTCCGCAAATATATCTGTCAAATCTACTAGAAATGAAGGGAAAACCAATTTAGCAGAGACAAAGATTATTTTTTGAGCATGTCAGGTTCTGCACTAAGAAAATCTGCCCCCTAAATCCTCTCCTTAGGCAGGTGACTCTTCATACCTACTGTTAGCATTAAATAACCATGGGTTTTTTTGTTGTTTTTTTTTTTTTTTTTCCATAGAACCTCTAAAGGAGAAAGGCTGCAAGGCGTTGTCCTATTGCTGCTCTCCGAATTCTCTGGAGCAATTTGGCAGCAACTAAACTTGCATAACTAAACATTGGAATGGGATTAAATGCTAAATGTCATTATTAGCAAGTATGGTCTATTTTGTACTTTAAGAAGTGGAATCCCTAAAATTATACCTCTCAGTCACCAATGACAGTGGTCCCCATCTCCCGGAGGTGAACAGAATCCTTGATGGTTAGCCAGAGCTCCTGTGACGGTCAGATGGGATAAGACAGGCTAAAGTTCTTTGTAGCTTCTAAGTAACCAGGAAAATGTTAGGGGCATTGTATCTGTATGTCAGACTATCTCCCAGTGCCATCATGAAGGACAGAGAATACGGATGGAGATAAATCTCTGCCTTTCCACCACACAGAGCTCCAAGGTCAGACTTCTGAGTTGAAACTCTAGCCTTGCCACTTCTTGGCTCTGTAACCCTTGGCAAATCATCAGACCTCTCAGTGTTCAGTTTCTTTCATCTACGAAATGAACAGAATAATTGTACTAATACTCAGAGAGATTGCTGTGATGAATAACATGGCTATGTGTTGCTATTGCACTTAGAGCAATACTGGACATCTAATAAATATCAAAAAATGTTAACTATTATTTTCATTGTTACTTAGCACATTATAATTTGCTTCAGGTAAAAGACGTTAGATATGGTACACATACATTCTGTACACAAGCACACACACACATACAGGTGATATACATGTATGTTTACATATGTATCTCTGTGTATACAGCACAATAAATAAAAAATACCATATGCATAAAACAAAGTCATCATTGACAGGGTTCATCAGGTAGAATTTCACTATTTGACAGATACAGGAAACTGTTGTAGAATATGAGGGTCAGATGCAGGAAATAGTTTTATTTATTCATCTGTTTTATTCCCCAAAATGTGTTGAGGACTGGGATGATATCTTATTGATTGTTTAATCCTCAATGGCCAGCACAGTTATTAAATGTATTTAAATAGAAAGCTGTCAACACTTAATTCCAAAGTTTCACTGTTTTCATGTGAAAGCAATAGGTAAGATAAACTTGAAGTGAACATAAGCTGTGTTGGTTTATAAATTGGTTAGATGAACAATGCAGCTAATTCAGATCTAACCATCAGCAGACTCGTTTATTTTGTTTGTTTTACAGATTTTTATTTTATAGAACAGACCCATTTTCCCCAAATTCTAGGAATTTTGTTGTTTCTAAATAAATAATAAAAAATTCAGATATTTTAGATGAAAATATGTAACACATATCGTGAATATCCTCTTTCTATTAAATATACTTCTAATTTACTTCTTTAATTTGATGTTTTTAAAACATTAAAATGAATAGATAGCACTCACTAGCTTCCACATATTGGCACATACACCAAAGTCAACACATAGTACACTTATTCACTAATGAAACAAAAAAGAAAATTTAAGACTGATAAACTCATAAGTTTAAAGAGATGGCAAAGGATATGACAGAGAAGCAAGACATAGACTTAAAATGTTGGAATGGTGATAATATGGGTGGAAATTTTCTTAGTAGAATGTACAAACCTGAACTTAGGGAGAGGCAGAGGCAGTAGGAAGCTTGCTGACTGACACTGCAAGGAGGATGTCAGGATTGGAAATCTCTATGGAGAAAAAGTTGACTCAGATCCCTCCCCACTACCAATCAGGAAGAAATCTAGATTAGGAGATACTATGCATAAGGTAGTAGAAGTATAGAGTCACATATAAAATTTGGTGGTTGCTGGGTGTGGTGATGCATGCCTGTATTCTCAGCAATCGGGAGGCTGAAGCAGGAGGATCACTATGAGTTTGAGACCAGCCTGGGCTACATAGTGAGTTCCAGGTAGTCTCAACTACATAGTGAGACCCTGTCTCAAAAAGCAAACAAACAAAAAATTGATGGTATAGCACAGTGGTATAGTACCTCGGTTCATTCACTCAATTTGTTTTACAATTTTGGGGAAAATGGCTACAGTTGTGTTTGTGTTGGAAAGATGGCTGCAGTTATATTTGTCACTGGATGTGGAGTTTGTGAATGGAAGCAAAATTTTGTCAAACACTTTTGTTTGACAACAGAATTATTTGTGCACAGAAGCATTCATGAACCAAGGTATTACTGTATAAAGAACCCAAACAGTGCCACCTGGCTCCCTTAAGAATCTTGAAGATCCTCAGGCCTTCTGGTACACTCCTGTAATCCCACTGAGGCAAGGCAGAGGACTGTAAGTTCAAGTCCCATCTGAGCAACTTAACAAGATTCTGTCTTAAAATAAAAAATAAAAAGGGCTGGGATGTGAGTATCTCAGTGTGAAAGTCCTGGTTTAAATCCCCAGTACTGACAAAAAACAAAACAAAGCAAAAGATTCTTGATTATCAAAAAAATCTGTTGTTTATGTTGCTTACATATGTCAATATTTACAAATTACAACTGGAAAAATTAAATTTTAATTCATAAATATAACAATTAAAAAACTGTATTTTCCAAAACAAAAAAATTATCAAGAAAAGTGACACTGTTTTGAATTTTACAAATATTTTTCTTTTTTTTTTCCTCATTGAGTTTATTGTTACATTTTAGGTACACAGCACAATTACAGTCATTATTGGGATCTTGTACCTTTAAATGACAGGTCTTGGTTCTCATTTTTTCCCCTTGTCCCTGCCGTCCTTTCACCCCCTCCTCCCTTCCCTGTTTACAAACACTTTATTTCCATTTTTTCATGTTCTTCTATTTTTTTTCTTTCCCTTATTCCCTTTCCCCTATTCTTCCCAATTTCCCTACACCTTTAGACCTTTTCTTCCTATTTCACATGGTCAATTATCTCATTAGGATCTTGTGTACTATTATAGTTTTTCACACCAGAGAAACTATTCAGTATTTGCACATGTGTGACTTATTTATTTTACTTAGGAGTATATCCTCAATATGTATCCATTTTCCTATGAATGAATCTAATTTCTCATTCTTTACGGCTGAGTAGTATTCCATTTTACAGAAAAACCACATCTTCTTTATCCAGTTGTCAACGGATGGGCAAATGGGCTGTTTCCAAGTTTTAGCTATTACAAACTGTGCCACTATAAACATAGGTGCGCATATATCTCTGTGATATGATTCTTTTAATTCTTTTGGAAAGATACCCAGCAGAGGGATGGGTGAGTCAAATGGAACCTCTAGTCCCAGATCTTTGGGGTATGTCCATATTGATTTCCATAGTGGTTGCACTAGTCTGCACTCCCACCAACAATGGAGAAGGGTTCCTTTCTCCCCACAACCCCGCCAACATTTGTTATTGGTTGGTTTCTTGATAGCAGCCATTCTTTGTGGGGCGAGGTGGAATCTCAGTGTTGTTTTCATCTGCATCTCTCAAATTACCACTGATGTGGAACATTTTTTCATATATTTACTTGCTGCTTTTACTTTTTTATTAAAGAGGCTATCTTTCTTCCAGTGGGGATGGTCAGCTCCTTTGTCAAAGATGACATAGCTGAGTGCATCTGTTTACTGCTATTTTTAACATCTGACTTAATAAAAACACAATTGCACTCAGTCTACCAAGGTATATTGTTTTGGTGGTAGAATGCTAAGAAAGTTCAGCTTCATGGAGATAAGTAGGTTGAAAAGGAGAGGTATTTAAATAATCTTTTCAGGTCATCACTGTACCAAAGTTTGTCTTTCATTCAACTCCAAAACTCAACTTGCTCTTTTTATTTTGTTTTGTTTTTTTCCTCATTGAGTTTATTGGTACATTTTAGGTATGAAGCACAGTTACATTCATCATTGGGATCTTGTACCTTTACATGACAGGTCTTGGTTCTCATTTTTTTCCCCTTGTCCCTGCCCTCCCTTCACCCCCTCCTCCCCTTCCCCTTTACAAACACTTCATTTCCATTTTTTCATTTTCTCATATTTTTTTCTTTTCCCTTATTAATTTCTTTTTTCCCCTCTCTTTTCTTTTCTTTTTTGTACTGGAAACCCAGGACCTTTGCACTGAGCTACATCCTCAGGCCTCTTTATTTTATTATTATTTTTTTAATTTTTTGAGACAGGGTCTCCCTAAGTCACAAAATTGCCCAGGTAAGGCTTGGATTGGCCATCTTCCCACCTCTCTGGGATTACAGGTACGCATCTACATGCCTGGCTACCAACAAGTGGCAATTTCTCAAAGGACAGCTTCAATGTGGAAGTTGAAACCACGTAGAGAACTCTTGGTAATCTGTTAAGATCCACTGATTTATTTTGTGCTTTTATCAGTTTATGATTTGGCAACATCTTGCAGTGGTTATTTTGAAAGTATCAATTCACTAATTTAGGAAAGCTTTCCAAATATAGACATGTTTTATTACATATTACATACTTTTAAAACCATATTGGTTACTATCGCTGTTTATCCCAGTAATGGAAAGCTTTCAAGCTCATGGTAGAAAATAAAAGCATTCCAAAATTCTAAACTTCATTTAAAAACTTAAATTCTATCATTGGGAATAAATATCTTCAGTTGCTTTCCCTGTAGTGATGAAGTTATTTTGTTCATTTTAAAGAAAATTGCCTGCCAAATAGCTACATCTGAATAAGCATCCCTTTCCAGTCAATCTTTGAAGTAAAAATGGTATTCTTTGAAAAAAGCAGGTAGTTCAGCCTGTAGTTCAAACAATTGTACATGTGCTTTTCTTTCATGCATCTACTATAACTGGCATGCTGTAGAAGTGATTTATGTATTTATCACATCTCATCAAAGGAAATAGTTTAAAAGTTGTGTATTCAGGGGTCAAGATTAAATAACAATGACTCATGGTTTATCAAAGACATTCTTAAGTGAAATTGACTTTATTTTTTATTGAGTTTATTGGTACATTTCAGGTATACAGTACAGTTACATTCATTATTGGGATCTTGTACTTTACATGACAGGTCTTGGTTCTCATTTTTTCCCCTTGTCCCTGCCCTCCCTTCACCCCCTCCTGCCCTCCACATTTACAAACATTTTATTTCCATTTTTTCATTTTCTGCTATTTTTCTTTTCCCTTATTGCCTTTCCCCTACCCTTCCCACTTACCCTACACCTTTAGACCTTTTCTTCCTATTTCACATTGTCAAAAATTGACTTTATTTTTAAATTTTACTATTAGCATGTAGCTATGAAGAATACAATGACTGTTAGTAATGTTTGGTACTACTGCGTCGATGAGTGTGCTAAGGCACTCGAATTTTACCAACTTAGTTTGCATCACCGTTGCAAATATCAACAGCACAAAAGTGGCAAATAACATCTTAGTGTTAATTTGAAAATAGTTTTGATTTTTGAATATCTGAAAGAATATTGGGTGGTCTTTGAGCCCACAGACCATACATGGGGAATCTTTGGCCTAAAATAACATACTTTATAATGAATTCCTAAAAATCTAGTAGTCAAGTTTTCATATCGAGGCAATTATTGAATAATTTCTCTCCAGAAAAAGATTTCTCTCCAGCTTAAGATTAAAGACCTAAGGATAATATCATTTAAGGATTTACCAGTGTAAAAGCCAATAAGTCCTATCAGTGGAGAATACACACACACACACACACACACACACACACACACACACGGGAGGGAGGGAGGAAGGGAGGGAGGGAGAGAGATTTCAGCATATTTTGGTACTTCACATTTATTTAAAATATGAAAGGAAGCTAAAGATCAGTAGACATTTTAGAAAAATATCTAAGAAAAAAATATATAACAGATTAGCAGATATAAATGCAAAAACAATGCAGAGAGCAAAAATTAGTTCAATTAGTATCATAAAAGAAAGGTAAGAAAATTACTAGATCCATGAAATATTGAACAGATCAATAAAGGCTGGGGATATAGCTCAGTGACAGAGCCATTGTCTAGCATGCACAAGGCCCTGGCTTCAATCCCTGGTACAACACACACACACACACACACACACACACACACACACAAATCCCTTGTACTTTAAAGATCATGATAGCAAAACTTTCAGAAATTGAGTAGAATGTTTAGGAGGTAGGGCTAAATGCTAAATTAAGTTAGGCACAGAAAATTAAATATCACAGTGTTTCTCTTATATAAGAAAGCTAAAATATAAAGGAATATATAATATATAAGTAAGTAAGATTAAAAAGAGATGGTAGAAAACAAGAAGGGGGAAGAGGTAAAGGAGAAAGGAGTTAAGGGATCAAGATGATCAATATATGGTATATACATGTACCAATTCCCCTAAACAAACATCATTATTATGTATTGTAAATACACATTCATAATTAACTAATCAAAAAATCTCCCAGAATGTAGAAAACACAAAGTAAATGAAAAATGCGTGAGAAAAGTAAATAACTGACCCAAGAACCTTAAAATCTGACGTAATTCCCACAGAAGGAAAACAGAGGAAATGTAAATTACTATATATTAATCAACAATTCTTTCCCCATTCCTAAGGAATTTGAATATTTAGATTTCATAATGGACAAAAGTTACAAGATTTAACCCATGGTTATAATATTTTTAAACTTTGGGAGGTAGTCATATTTGGCAGATTAGGAATCAAAATAGCTGTTTACTATGAGAAAGCTAGAATACAAAGAAGCAACACTATCAGGATAGAGGAATGAAAGACAGGGAAAATGCTAGAGGACATTGGTATAGGCAAGAATTTCTGCTAGACCGCAAACAAACACAGACAATAAAAGCAAAAAATAGATTAATGGGATTACATCAAATTAAAAGTCTTCTGTAAAGCAAAGTAAACAATTGAGAGAGTGAAAAAACAAGGTACAGAATAGAAGAATATGTTTGCAAACATTATATCTCATAAGGGGTCTATATTGAAAATGCTCAAGAAATTCAATCCAACAGAAAAAAAAAATCTGATTTAAAAATTGGCCAAAGAATAGAATGGACATTTTTCAAAAAAGATATACAGATTGCCAATAGGTACATAAAAAATGCTTAATATCACTAATTATTTTAATTGGGATGATACCAAATTGCAATATCACCTCACTTTAGTTGAAATAGTTGGAATGGGTGTTATAAAAAAAATAAGTGTTGACAGAAAGTGGAGAAAGAGAAAGACATATACACTGTGCACTAATTTACATTTAGTGTGTCCACTATGGGCAGTAGTGCGGAGAATCTTAACACAAAATTAAAAATAGAACTAGCATATGACACAGCAATCTCACTACTCGATATAGTATCCAAAGGAAGTGAAATCAGTATGCCAAAGAGATACCTGCATTCCTATGTAATTGTAGCACTATTCATAATATCCAAGGCACGGACCTAGCCTAAGGGTCCAACAGTGGATGGATAACAAAAATGTGATACACACACACACACACACACACACACAATGGAATAATATTCAGTCATAAGAAAATATGAAATCTGCCGTTTGTGACAACGTGAGTGAAGCTGGATGACATTACATTAAGTGAAGTAAGAGGAGGCAAGAAGGACGGGTACAGAGGGCAGATAACATATGACATAACTCATGTGTGGAATCTAAGAATGAAGAACTCACAGAAGTCAAGTAAACAGTGGTTACTAGAAGGTGAGGAGCAAGGGAAATGAGGAGAGGGTGGTCAGCTGTACAGTTAGAATTACCTTGGAGGAATAAGAGTCTCCTGTTTTCAGGTACAGTAGAGTGACTACAGTTAATAATAATGTATTATATTTTTCAAAATAGAAGAGAAAATCATCTCAAATTTTTAAATAAATTTCATGGAAATACAAGCCAAAATTTACAATATAAATTGTATTAACCACATTCAAAGTAATATAGTAATTTCCAATGATGACACAATATTTCACTTTTTATATTGGAAAATAGTTAAAAGAAGGTCAGTAACCAGCTGTCGTGGTGGTACGTGTCTGTCATCCCAGCTTGCTGGGAGGCTGAGGCAGGAGGATCACAAATTCAAGCTCATCCTAGGCAACTTAGCAATTTATCAAGACAGTATCTTAAAAATAATTGAAAAGGTTGGGGATGTAACTGAATGCAAAGGCACTGGGTTCAATACCCCGTGCTAAAAGAAGATTCCTAGTGTCTTCAACTAAATTGATACCTATATGTTATTTGCTCAATAACAGCAAATATTTATATAAAATTTGAATATATATATATTAAGCAGTATTCTATTTTTTTATTTTTAATTTTTTTTATATCAGGGATCAAACTTGGGACCTTGTGCTTGTTAGGCAGGCTGCAGAACCACTGAGATAAATCTCCAGCCCTATGCAGTATTCTAAAGGATGGATATATGTACAAACGCATGCATGCACAATTAACTCATTGAATCCCTACAGTCATTGTCACCATTTTACTGGTGAAGAAACAGAAGGATGAAGTTAGCAACAGCCCAAGGTTGCACATCTGGCACCAAGTAAAGTAAGATTCAAACCCAGGCATTCTGACTCCAGTGTTGATACTCCTGATCATCCCTGAACACTGATTCTTGTTAAATTTTCTGAGCTTTAATTTCCTTACCTTAATAGCGAGAATAATATTACCTATCTTATGGACTATTTGGTTTAATTTCAGCGATGCATGAGATAACGAGCTTAATGCCTAACACATAGAGTAAATAAGTGCTGGCTATTAATGATGATGAAAATAATAACACTACTACCAGGACCTCCATCGCCACCACCAATTCAACTCTCTCTATTTCCCAAGGTTTTCAAACACATACTCTGCTTTATTTCAGCTATCCCTAAGTTCATCATACTTATTCCATATGACATATTCCTGTCTCTGCTCATGCCTTAGTGAAATCAGGAAACCAGACCTACCTGAATAACATCAGGCCATAAAAGCCTAGCTTAGATCCCTTCTCTAATTATTCTAGCTCCTTCTGGCCTTCTATTACACCACATTTTTTTTAGCACATATGAGACAATTAGCGTTATCATTAACTGCTAATTCTTTATCCCCAACAATACTGCAAGGTCAGAGAAAGCAGAAATAAATGTTAAGAGCATTAGGACAACCTCTTCTGCCATCTCTAACCCTAATATAACAGAACTTACACATTTAACATATATTTGTTTCATTTCTGTACTTGCTCATGGAACTAGGCTCATAAAAATAGAAACTCACAGTTTATTTATATTCCTCAGCAATTTCTTTCCAGAAATAGGAAATAAATCACAACACTAAAATCAAGGGAATTAGAATTACAGCAAGTGCAAAGCAAGACACACATGTAACTTGTATTATTGCTGTTAATATTTAATATTAATCAATAAATACACAATATTAATAATTTTACAAGTAATAATAGGCATACCTATTTTTCACACTTCTCCTTTGTGTCAAGCATTGTGCTGAGTGATTTATAGATCAACATCATGTTCATGATCCTAGTATTAATAGAAATAGTGCCTCTTGCAAAAATAGAAGATGAGAAAAGTTAAAATTTTTGCTTTATAGAGCTAGGAATCAAATTCAGATTGGTTTCCCCCAAACATGCTGTTTTTCTGTACATCTCCTTTCCTCCCGTGTCTTTATACAAAGTTGAGACTAAGAACCAGTTTTCTCATTTCTTAAATATGTCAAGAAAAACTACTACCCTTGCCAAAATTTGTCTTTCTAAAAATTGGGGTGATTATAAAGCCCTCTGTTTCAGACTTTCTTCTAGGACACTTAGAATAATACTATCATCAAAGAGGTGGGTTTTTAAAAAGGGAATCTTTAATTAAAGTGGTCCCAGATGGTGGGCCTGGAGGCTGTTACCATGAAGCTTTGGGTAACTTATTATGAGAGCCATTAGGGATTTCAGTGAACTCCAGTATTTCTAGTCGAAGACATGAGAAGTATGACTCAATCGTTTAGAAAATGTTTATCTGTGTTCCCACGTGAGTAAGATGATGAAACTGCAAATCCTGTCACTGCTATCTCTAGAGTCTTTGCTCCACAGATATATGCACAACTTCATCATGATATTTCAGCCCAAGGTACTGAGATGTGTCAGTAAAAGCAGAGCACTACAGAAGAGATTCCAGGCGATGCTTACGATTGCCCACCCCCGCCTCATCTCCTTTTCCACTACACATCTTTCATTTCCCTCACGCCCGTACCCCAAGCCACTCCTGGACCACTCAGCTGGACTTTAAAATTCAGCAACTGCCTAAAACAGATTCCACAACACTTGCTTTCTTCACATGGTAAGATGTGGTTATGAATTGCAGATCTCTGGTAATTACAAATAGTTATAAACAGATTCAACCTGCATTTACTAATAACTCTCAGCATCTTTGAATTATATTTTTAAAGTCTGAAGGTTTAATTTCTACAAAAAGAAATTAAATTTCCTCATTTTATTTGCTTTGTACTTTTTTAAAGCTATCTTTGATGCAGCAACTGATTTTTTAATACAAAAATGTGTTAGGGAAAGTAGGTTTTCTTTAAAATGCAGATATTACTTTTGCATAATATTAACTTTTCCCAAGTTTTTACTTGTTCCATAGTTATTATTTGAGTAAATTTCATCATAAACATAATATCAACAATTTTCTAAGCACAATAGAAGCTGCAATTCATTTCCACACAGTTAAAATTCATTAGAGATTGGCATTTTAAGACTTAAAATCTTTTCTAAGAAATAACCTTTGTAAAAATCCAAGTGTGTTCCCTCCTCCAACAAATGTTGGCTTTTATTATTTTTATAGGCTGCATATTGAATTTCCCAGGCTGTGTTTCTGAACAGCAATCTAGTGAAAAAAGTGCAATTATTTTTCTTCACTCAAACATGCATTTGAGAGAAATGAGTAGATCAGATAAAGAGCTGAGATGCTATTCAACTCAACCTTGAGTCACTCTCTGTCTCTTTAAAAAAAAAAAGGGTGGCAAAATCAATACAAACCAATAATAACTTCACATTTGTGGAAGCAACATGAATGGCTCTCCAAAATATTGAGACACATCCAAGTACATTTTCGTAGAGCTGATATTTATCAGAAGTCATTTGCCCCCAAGCAGATGCTCCCTTTCATTGTGCTCCTGTCACAAATGACTAAGATTTATGACAGACAATTACAGCATCTGCAGTTAGCAGCCTTATAATCAGCACCATTATTTAACGATTGGTGCAATAAACTGACTCCTGGTACTGTTTATCAGATATCAGTCAGTTCTGGCCATTTTCTTCAGCTCCCAAATCACAGTATGGTGCAGCCACTGCCTTTTAATGGCTAGGCAGAAGCAGGAGCATTTTCACATTTTTTACAGACTGCCGAGGAAAAGAAAAAAGCAGCCAATTACATGTATGTATGCTGCCCTCTCATTTGAAAGGCCTGTGTGTGTAACTATCTTTACACAGTTCTAAACCTCTTCGGGTGGGGGGAGCTTTCACTGTGGAGAAAAGCTTTTTAAATTAAAAAGAAAAAAGTAAAAACAAATCCAAAAAAAATCCCCTTTCTATCTCGATTACTCTTTTTTTTTAAAGTCTTCTATTTAAATTGGCATGACTTTTCTGAGTATAAAATGCTACTGTCCACTGTTTCTCTTTTCAGTGCGGCTTCAGCTTGACTTCTCCAACCAGAAAGGAAGCTATTGTCCCAGGAAATAGTTGTCAACAAGCAGATTTCTCCTTCCAAACACTGAGGATTTTCTTAACGGGAGAATGCTATGTAAACAACAGAATTAAGCTCTTTGTCGGCCAAAAAGTAGGGATATAAAATATATATACTTAAAACTCACATATATTGTGGAATTCTGTGCTTCTAAATACACAAACTGTCTGCAGTATGTACTACACTATTTAACACCCTGCCTGTTCATGTATCAAACATGGGCAGGGGCAACAATTCAGAGACTAGAGGCAAGACCAGCATGATGTAGACGATGGTACGAAGATGTCTTTTTTTTTTTTTTTTTT
>NW_022900924.1:41163842-41190071 GCF_012274545.1 Fukomys damarensis | reverse complement strand
TTTTTTTTTTTTTTTTTTTTGTACCAGGGATTGAACTCAGGTCCTTGCGCTTGTGAGGCAGGCACCAGAACCACTGAGCTAAATCCCGGGCCCCAAAGACGTTAATTTAAAGTCAAAATACAAGCTTTAGGCAGTGCTTCTGCAGATAGTTGTGTTAAATGCTGGCTTAATTAAAGAAATCAGAGCACAATGCCAGAACTTTTTGACTCCTGTCTTTGGCTACTTTTTTCCATAAATAAACAAGCTGATCTCATTTGTAAGTGTTTTATCCAACATCTCCCATTTTGTATATTTGATAATATTATATATGCCCAGGAGGAAATAATGATGAAGCTGCCTTTACAATGTTAAGATCTGTATGTTAGTCACAAAATTATTTGCCTCTCTCAACGGAAACTTGATACTGGAGAATAGACAAGTATGTACTTTTAATTTTAAAAAACTGAGTGGCCTTCTGAGATTCACTTTCTGGAAAAACATGGAAGGAAGGAGCTTCATCCAGTTAAGATGAAAAGTTGGTTATTTTCTAAATTGAAACTTACATGAAGGCTTCACAGATCTTCACCAACTAGACCTCCACACTCTACCTGACTTCAGCAGAATTATTATTAAGAATGAGGCTTCTCAGGCTTTAGGAGTCATCTCATTCAACCCTCTTGTTTGAGAGCTAGTGAGGATGAGAGTCGGAGGGGAGTGATTTTGAGCAGAGCACAGCACTGGGTTTTGGCCCAGCTCTGGTGAGAACCCATGTGCTCTGCTTGCAAGGTCCCTTCCTGAGAAGTCCACACCAGGTACCTAGCTGCTTTCTCCAAGCTGGACAGAAACCAGCTCTTTGGCTCTTCTAAGACACGTGTCACTTTGGGTATTCTGTGCTTAGTCCTCCTGAAAGCCTTCAATGGCACAAGAAGACCAGTTTCCATTATCTGAAGACACTTGCTTCACTCCTGAAAGCTCCACCTAGAGCTGGCGGTGGGGGGAACCAAGAAAACAAAAAACAAAACTACACTATTTAGTCACACAAATAAAGGATTTATTCTATCGTTGGTTAAGCGAAGCTGTTAGCTTTTAAGTGTTCTGTTATAGTAGTTAGGTGCCTTGCTTATACTTTAGTTTTGTGTTTGCTTTTCACTATTTTGCATAAGTGATCGCAAAGTCACAGAAAAACTATTTTATTTTACTAATTTGGTGACACCAAAAAATTTAACAATTTTGTAGAATCATGAAAAAGCCAGAACCAACCCTGCTTCATTGGTAATATATAGATTTATATTACTACACACACAGGTCTTGCATTTTATTTTAGCAAGATTGGGCAAGTACTTTGGATGCATCAACGAAATTGGTATATTTTCTACCTATATCCTGGCCTTATCTGTTGGTTTAGAAGGAAAAATTACCCAACTCACAGCAAGTTGCTATGTTTGGAAGCCACTGGCACTGCAGGCTATTAGCAGGTGTCCCTAAGAAGCCTGGTCTGGGTCAGCACTTCATGAAAACACAGGGAGGTGGCATTTCAATAACACACCTCAACACCAAGGCCCAGTTACAAAGCCGATGGCCATAATGAACCCCAACAGACTTGACTGCTTCTTAGCAAATAAAATTGTTGCAAAGAATAATTTTTTTTCTTCAGAGCCTTCTCTGAAACTGTTTGGAGCATGGCAAGGGGAGAGGAGGACCCAAAGAAAGCAATGAATTGATAATATCTCAGTGTTTCATGGTTGTTGGCCAAGGCTAGCACAGCAGGAGCTCAGGGCCCGGGCTCCTAAATCAGCCAGAGCTGGCCTTGATTATGGCTCAGGGTCTGTGGGACTCTGCCAGAATCCTGAGCTCATTCATCTATGAAGTGAGGGTGAGAATGAGGAAGTATAGACAAAGCAACAAGCACTGGATGTGGCACATAGCCTCCCTGCTTATTTATGTCAGCTATTATTATTGCTATTGCTGCTATGTATGTCAGTCCCAGACTGAATTCCTTTGCAAGTACAAATTTGAACATCAGAGGCAGTTTCCATAAATAATTCCCCCTTGTACTTAGCTGTTTAAAACTTTTACATGAATCCTAGCAAAAGCCTGTGTACCTCATCTATCAACCGATTGATCTAAATACAGTCATGAATAAACTGTAATAGTACATAAGATCCTAATGAGATAACTGACATTGTGAAATGGGAAGAAAAGGGCTGAAGGTGTAGGGAAGGTGGCATGGGTAGGGGAAGGGTAATAAGGGAAAAGAAAAAAATGTGAGAAAATGAAAAGATGGAAATAAAGTGTTTGTAGATGGGGAGGGAAGGAGGGGGTGAAGGGAGGGCAGGGACAAGGGCAAAAAATGAGAACCAAGACCTGTCACATAGAGGTACAAGATCCCAATAATGAATGTAACTGTACTGTATACCTAAAATGTACCAGTAAATTCAATTTTAAAATAAATAAATGAATAAATAAAGTCATGTACTGAACAATGACGTTTCAGTCATATATACGACAGTGGTCCCGTAATCCTTTTGGTTTACGTCTTTTACTGAATAGCTACTTTGAAGATAATGATACCCAGTGAAATAACTATTGTTGTTCTCTTATGATTTGGTTATGAAAATGTGTTTTATTTTTCATAAGGTAAAAAGAAAAGATTATACTAGAAGTGAAAAATTCCTATTGCCTAGTGACACTGAAATGCAACACATTACTCATGTTCATGGTGATGCTGAGAAAAACTCACTGTACTAAAACACATATAAAATTACAGCACATATGACTACATATAGTACATAGTACTTCATAATGAACGACCATGTTACTGGTTTGTATATTTACCATACAACACTTTCTATGGTTATTTCAGAGTGTACTCCTTGTACACGTATTATTTTATAAAACAGCAAGCCAAAGTATATCACCAGCAGCCACGTGCATCTCATATTTACCGCACTTCTGCACTGCCCTATCGAGTGAGTGATTACCACCACCTACGTCTGTGTGATGTACACTCTATACGTAGAGTATTTCTATACTCTACGATGACATCACCTAACAACACATTTCTCAGAGTGTATCTGTGTCCTTAAGCATACACATATTCATATTCATATACATGCATATATACATATATAGGATCATTGCCTGCCACTGACTTTGGTTTGGTTCTATTGTTATCAGCTGATAAAATATAGACAAAACATAAAAATATATATAGTGTGTGATTTTACTTTTTATTCAATATTTATATTACTCTAAGGACAAAAGGGATGGCAATAGAACAAATTCCTGAGTTCTAACAAGGGAAGTACAGAGCTCTTAACTTCTCATTATCTTGTGTTTTCAGGTTTTTTCACAACTACTTACCTACAGAAATAGTAAGGTGGGAAGAGAGCAATGGTTCCCTTCAATAATCAGAGGTCTTGGCATACAAGTTTTGAGCAGCAAAATTGAGTCCTGACACTGATAACACGGCAGGAACCCAAGGGTACCACTCATTCTTGAGGAAGTCATAAGTTTCATGATGAAAGAGTCTAGAAAAAAGGCTTTGGATGTATCTGTGTTCTAGATCAGGTCCACACATCCCTGCTATATGACTCTGAACAAGGTATTTCCCTCTCTAACCCTCAGTTTCCTATACACAAGAACTAGATAATAAGAATATCAGGTTGTTGACTCGAGGAATTAAATGGTTCAACATATTTAAAATGATAGCACAGAACTGGCATATAATATGCTCTCATTAAATGCTTTCTCTTATCTATAAAGTGTTACCAGCTTTGCTTTTATCACTGTCCTGAGCCAGTGTGACATCTGGCTTGACTTAGGTAGAAGAGTATCTCCAACAGCAGAAAGTCTATTATAAATAGAAATAGGTAACCGTATGAGAAATTTTTAGAAATTGCATAAAACTCTATAATTTTTCTGAAAAAGAGACTATATATATTTTTACAGTGAGCCTCCAAAGCCATTGCGTTAATTCAATTCCACTGCAGGAGCTGGCCAAGCATCAGCTTGTGCAGTAACAGTGGTGGTAATTACTCTGGTGCTAAAAGGTACCAATTTTTCCATATGTTGTTTAGCTAAATATAAAGTAAGGTCTTTATGAAAAGTGTTTTAAATCCCATCTCTGTTCTTTATCCTATATTCTTAGATGCATATCACTTTAGTGCCTAGTTCCAGGGACTAATTTCCTACATCCAAAAATATTTTCACAACTTTCATTTAAGAAAGATTCTGGAAGTGACGTTTACAAGCCAGGAAGTCTCACAAACACAGGCCATTTCTAAGGTCCTGAAAAAGATTTAGTAAGGCAAGATGCCGACTTATTTATCAGCTTAAAAAAATTGTAACCTATTGATTTTATATGTTTTATTTTCAATAAAAATTAATATTTCCTTCACTTCAAATTATAATGTTATATTCTTTTCTTAAAGGTGTGTCCTCTAAAGGTATAAGCTTTCAGTATGCCCCTGATTTGGGGAGAAGGCAGGCAGAGAGGCAAGCCAAATCTAGCTCTTTAGAATTCTTAGGGGAGAGACCACAGGCTTTGGGGAAAAAAATCTAAAAACATCTGACTGTTGGAAAATCTATCAAGTTATAAGAATAACTTGGCATATGATATGTTTTTTTTTTGTATTTTCTTTTTTCCCCTCCACTAAGTTTAATGGTACATTTAAAAGTAAACAATACACTTACATCTATCATTGAGATCTTGTACCTTTACATGATGTATCTTGGTTCTTATTTTTTCTCCATACCCCTGCCCTGCCTTCACCCCCTTCACCCTTCCCTATTTACAAAGACTTTGTTTCCATTTTTTCCTTTTTTCACATTTTTTATTTTCCCTTATTTCCTTTCACCTACCCTGCCCATTTCCCCTTTAGCTATTTTCTTCCTATTTTACACTATCAATTATATTATTTGAACCTTATTTACACTTTTAGTTTTTCACACCAGAGAAACTGTTCGGTATTTACTCAAGTGTGTCCTATTTATTTCACTTAAGAATATAGCCTCAATGTGTATCCATTTAGCTATAAATGTCTCTAGTTTCTCCTTCTTTATGGCTGAGTAGTATTTTATTTTATAGAAAAACCGCACATCTTCTTTATCCAGTTTCCAGTTGATGGGCCACTTGGGCTGTCTCCAAGTTTTAGCCATTACACACTGTGCCGCTATAAACATGGCTGTGCATATATCACTGTGGTGTGATTCTTTTAATCATTTTGGAAAGATACCCAGCGGAGGGATGGCTGGATCAAAGAACTAGGATTAGAGGTCCCATTTGACAATATGTATTTTAATGGGAGGGAAGAGACATTAGGGACCAAGGCATAAGTTTGTTGATGCAGAAGTTAAGCACAGAGAGCTGTTTCTGGACTTGCCTGAACTAATTTAGGACAGCAGTTCCCAAGATGGAAAGTTGTCCACACTATCTCAGAGGTCACCAGAGCTTACAAGTTGGAGCACAGACTTTTGGAGCCACACTGTGTTGAATCCAAACTCGGCCTATATGTTATAATTGGCTTTAAGCCTTGAGATCAACCAGCCTCACTTTTGCCCTAGTTTTCTGATATATAAAATAAGACAATACTGACATCTACCCTGCACACTTGTTAAGAGAACTAAATACGATGAAGCACATAGGTCACTTATCACAGTACCTAGTACCTAGATGTCCAATAAATATGAGTTATTTTAATTATTCCCTAAGTCTGGTCCTTTAACAAGCCTTGCTAATGTAACCAGCTGTTTCTGTGGTACTTTGATTTTCCATAGTTTGTCTTTGTGGTTGTGTTCTCTCAAATAATCATGCCTCTTACTTAAAACTAATATATCCTCCTTATGTCAAATTTTGGGGAATAAAAAAGTGAAGGAGATAGTGAAAATAATTTAAACATTTCTGGCTCATCCATTCACGCAGCATGACCTAAGTGTCTGGCATGGGTTAGACACTGTAATTGCTCTGGCTGGTCCATTTCTCGGTCCTATTTGATTGATTTAGAAAGAGGGATACATTCTTTTTGAAATTTATTCTATCAGTTAACAAAGGTCAATTTTGCTTTTAAATAAAGTTTAAGACTTTTACATGTTGTGAATACTAATCTTCACTTGATCTTAGCCAAAAGGCCAAGAACTGCTTTGTGAATACTAATCTTAAAAAATTAATCTTAATCACAATACCAAAAGCTGTATTCTATTTATACACAAAGGAGGTATAAAAACTTCATATAGAGCCTGAGAAGGCTACTGAAAGGAAGCTATGTGATTTTTAGTGGTTTCAACCAGACTGGAAGCTGAATGGGTTGTCCAGTGGACATTATTATTTAGAAGGCATCTACCTATCAATAAATTGATTGATATACAGATATAAGATATATAAATATATATTTACAGACATGTTTATAGAGATATATTTATATAGATCTATCTAGATATAACCCAATGGAAAATAAGAGTACCATAGTGACCGATGGGCAGTGATTGTTACTTGAGAAAAGCTGAGACTTGAGGAATGATTAAAGGAAATTGAAAACAGGATGCTTCAAATGACTGCAAATAACTGACATGAAAGTTCTAGGGTTGCCCAGATTGTCTCTGTAGTCAGCAGGATGTGGGTCTCAGGCTATCACATCCTTGCTCCTATTTAAAAGAGTATCCCAGAGGGCCAGGGATTTAGCTTAGTGGTGCCTCACAAGAGCAAGGTCCCGAGTTCAATCCCCTGTACAAAAGGGAAAAAAAAAAAAAAAAAGACCCAGACTAAACCCAGATCCAAGTTCTCTTTGAGTCATCGAAATGAATGCAGGAAGGACACCCTCAGAATTCTTTACCATAGCTTCAGAGACAGTATTCACATACACATGATGAGAAGTCATCTACTGACAGCTTTCTCTCACTCACTGACGGCCATCAGAATTCTTTCCTGACATAAAATTCAAAAAGCAGATCATACGTACTGGCATTCTCTCTCCTGGTATAAAGAAGAGTAAACCAGGATTAGCAGCAGGTTAGTGTGTTGTGGTTTTGAGAAAACCATCACTTACTTTTGTGAAAAATGAAAGCTTTTGATAATTTACTAACTATCCATTTTCCTATAATGAGTTTTAAAAAAACAAAGGGGCACTAGTCACAATTCATAATACTTATAACCCTTCAAAATGAAAGAATATAAGATTGAAGGAAGGAAAGAAGAGAGTTCAGAAAATTATTCAACTACCCTTCTTCATTCATGGTGCACATCCTTAACAATTAATACTTAATCAATGAGATGCCCGAGGGAAAACCAGCTGATGACTTATTAAATAAACCCTTTCCTCTCCAAGTTGACATTGAGAAGTACATAGAATAAAATAGGAAGCACAAACTGGGAAAGATTTTACAAAGTGATTGCCCTGAGCTCCAAATAATATTAGGAGAAGGGAGAAAGGGTGCAAAATGGAGGTTAAATTCAAAGAAAGATAAGAAACCAAAGGTCAATATGGGTATTCGGAAAGCAGCCTGGAGTAAGTTCTACTGCATTCTACAAAAATGTGACAAAAATTAGTTTGCAATTTTGTCAGGAAATCCCTTTAACTCCCTAACAGAGTTCTGCAATTTTATCTAGTTGTACCTAAGAATAAGATTGTCAGAACATTTCGTGCTGACGTATATAGTAATTTTATTTCCTCAGGGCTCTGGGTAATTTTGGATCTCAAATGCACCTTGTAAGAAGTTCATAAAATACAGGAAAAAATTTCATCATTCTTAGAATATCACTTGTCTGGACTAACTTCTTTGTTATTTAACAAACATGTGTAACTGCTTACAACGTATCCTGTATGGTCTCAGGTGCTTTATAAATATTAACTCATTTAATCCCTACAACTACCTGGAATAAGTACAGAAAGGCATAGTGAGGTTAACTTGCCCAAGGTTAGAGTAGTTAAACAGGGACCCAAACCCAGGCCACTTGGCTTTATAGTCTATGCATCTGACCAATAAACTATGTCCTCTTTACTACAGTAAAAGAACAAGTAAAAAAATACAGACATGCAAGGGTGCCTGTTCTCGTTTATTCTTTCTCCAGCCACTCTTTTCATTTTGTCCACATGGAGGTTCTGTCTTCACAAAGACACTCTTCCAGCTGCCTTTCTCTTGTCAAACTCCTTGAAAGGAAGAACACACTCCACACTTCTCTAACAGCTATTTATTCCACAAATTTCATGCAATCTGGTTCCCCACTCCCTACCACTTCTTTCCTAGCACTGCTCTCCGAAAAGACCTCTAAACTGTTTTGTTGCATCGTCAGTTTCTCAGGAGCATCTAGCTCTGGCTCTGAGTTCCTTCACAGAACTTTCCCCCTCGATTCCTGATAGCCTGATTCTTCCTCTTGAATTCATTCCTCTGGTTGATACTTCTCAAAATCTATTTTGGGGAGATCCTATCTTCTCCTCTCCTTTCCTCTTCTCTGTTCTATTCTCTCTTCTCCTCAACCTTCCTCGCTTCTCTTCTCTTTTTCTCTCCTCTCCTCTGTTCTCCTTTCTCTCCTTTTCCCTACCACTCTTTACTCTAATTTCTGGGGCCCAGTTGATCCCAGAATCTAACTTGTCAGCCCTTTGATAGTGGGTCCATCTCTTCAGGGATGAAGTCACATTAATCAATTTCATGAAACTAATACATGAGGATGACAAAGAATTCATTTACAATAAAAGGAAAATTGTCAAAAACACCTCTATCCATAGCATTCCATACTGAGCTAAATTATGGTGAATGTGTCAGTTTGTTAATTTGTGATACACAATATTATTGCAGAAAAAATGGACATGGAATTTTCAGGCGCACTTTCCCTCATAGACAGTTCAGGTAAGAAGCTGAATCATAACCAGAAGATTTTGAGGTCAGCATGGAATACGAAAAAGGGAAAATAATTACATGACTCAAACATTTAATCACACCATGCTGGGATTAGCAGGTGTATCTCTACAATAGGGCAATTCTGCCATGGGGAAGTAGAATAATAGGGTCAGGCACTATCTTGAATGAATGAATGTGTGAATGAATGAGAACAAATGCATTCAGGTTTTAAGGTTATGTTATAGTTATTTGCTGAAATCTTGACCCCCTTTGCAAAATTTGAGCTGGAAAATATGAAGGGACATATGTATTCTTCGCTGTACTTTTAGCATCTAGCAAAGTGCCTGCCACTTCTTAGATAGAAGGTAGCAAATGTTTATTAAAAATAGTCATCTATACATTTATAAATATGAAAAACACACTCCAAAGTTGGCTTTCATGTGCTATCCAGAAAAATGTTATTGTATGTTTTGTTGCACCTTTTTATTTAGTACTTAAAATAGAATGCCTGTATTTCAAATGTTTACATTTGGCTCTTACTTCTAAAAATTGTGAAATAGTAGGCTATATCATTTCATTTTGCTTGTCTTATTTCCTATAAATTCCAGCTACTCATTTCTCCTACCCAGTGACTAAACCCCAATTCAACCCCTTTCCATTTATCTTTGATGTTTCTCATTCTCAGTAGATGGAGGATGCAGCAGCAAAGAGAGAGAGAGACAGAGAGAAAAAACAGCTTCTGCATGCCTATGTGGGCTAACCCAGGGCACTCATGGGGTTAAAAGCACTGCAGTAATATTAAGCACATGTTTCAAGTCAGCAGGGTGCCAGCCTGAGATGTCCTCAAAGCCTAATTTGATAGATATTATGCCATACACTGCTGCAAGTAGTAATGAAGAAAGTAAAAATTTTATGGATGAGCAAAATAGGAGCTCTTATGGATGGAGTGTTTTTAAATCAGGTGTATAATTTACCCAGTGTCAGACCACATGTAGAGTGCATTACTCAATTGAACTTACAAGCAGATAGGAAAGCAGTTTCTTTTAATAAGCACTTCTTCAACTTATTGGCTCTACAATTATTTGCACCAAATTACCAGCAGCTGCTGCCTGTTTGGTATTTTATCCTAGACAAGGAGTTACATTAGTTTCTAATCAACAAGCCATTCAAGGACTCTTTATAATTTTTAGCTTAATTCCACTTTTTTATTTGGAATTTATTAATTGAAATATCCAATATTTTCACGACAGTCTTTTGCTCAGCTTCCCTTAACAGGAAACCTACTCAACTGCTAAGGTAAACAGGAAAATGTGGGGGATACAGTCAAGCTTATTTCTGATATTTATAACATTATATAAACTCTGTTGGGCTCATGTTCCCTTATAGGTTGAATTTTGACAGTTCAGTAGCTTCTTCTATAAAAACACCGATATTGTGTTTAAACTTCTATATGCTTATAATCAATAAATTATTTTATGTCTCTAAATAGCATGTCTTCACGCATATGAGTTAGCTGCAAGTTTGAACTTGAACCAGTTCAGCAGTATACTGAACATAGGGCTTCTCAACCTCTGCATTACTGACACTGTGGGCTGATTATTGTAAGGGATATCCTGGGCCATCTAGGCTTTTAGAAAAATTCCTGGCCTTGACCCACTAGGTGCCAGTGGCACCAAAAAAAAAAAAAAAAAGTCAGCAAACATTATTAAATCTCCAAAGATTATTTTGTATAAGAAT
The DNA here is from genome assembly GCF_012274545.1 of Fukomys damarensis. Classification (NCBI taxonomy): domain Eukaryota; kingdom Metazoa; phylum Chordata; class Mammalia; order Rodentia; family Bathyergidae; genus Fukomys; species Fukomys damarensis. The sequence continues at coordinate 41,179,523 of NW_022900924.1, read as the reverse complement.
GTGGAAGCGATTAAGGGGAATGGGACCTCAGAATTGGTTGTAAAAAGAAAGTATATTTTCAACAAATTTATTAAAGACTTTTCAGAGTAGCCTTACAAAGACTGTATTTGCATGTACTAGTCCTAGATTACTTTCTGTATGAGTAATAGTAAATGAAATTGTGAAGGAATTTAATCTTTTGAAATGCAATTATTTACATATAGACTTATTTTGAAAGTACTTTCAGAGCCCAAAGAAAACAGAAATGACTTTTAAAACATATGGAACAAGCATTGCTTATATTTAAATTAAATAAGTATTTAAATGTATTCTCACTATACTAGAGACCTGTGGACCAATTATGGAGAATTATGGTTTTATTTTTATGTAAGCAGAGTCATGAATATCTAATTCAAGGCATATTTGAAATGACTTTACGTAATTCCAAGCGTCAAATTACAAAACAGGAAGGTATAATCAGATAAATGCTAATGACTACAGTTCATAAAAATAATTAATCAGGTACAACTTTTTTGCCTCTGGTTTTCAAATCCACATTTTTTTTTTAAAGTCAAGTATCAAATCTGGTATTAAGCACCATTTGAGTACCATATTTACACAAAAGAAGAGCAATAGTGAAAGAAAATTAAATTGACATCCCAAAGTATCTACACAAACTTATCATCCATTTTCCATCTAGTCTTACGTTGAATACTATGGCGCAAGACCTTAAAGACATTCAGGCCTACTGGGGCCACTCCCCAATGCCATCCTAATTAGATATTCACCACAACAAGCTCTCCAAACTTTAATACCAATTGGTATTCTGTTAAAGTGTGGTTTCTGATTGAGTAGGTCTTGGATGGGAGCCTGAGATCCTGCTTTTCTAACAAGTTCCCAAGGTGATGGTAATGCTTGCCAATCTGTGGGCCACACTTTTCAGAGCAAGGAATACTTAACAACTAGTCATCAACTCCAATCTTGACTGTTCTCAAGTGGCCAATGAGAGAAAATTCTGGTAACTGTGTTGTTCACCTTAAATGTACCAATAAACTTAAATGAAAAAAAAAATTCTAACTCTAAAATATACCAGGATATTTACATACTTACTGAAACTTTAATTTTAGATTATTTACAAAACATGCCCAGATCATGGGAAACTTCAGTGAAAATCTAGCACAATTAGGCAAAAGTACTGAAAAATAATTGGACAGACCTATAAAAGCACAGTTAAGTCTTAATTCAGTTTGTAGGTAATCCAGATCCTCTATTTTACATTTGTGGTTTTATCTCAGCCCATTTAATGGCTTAGTTCTGTACCTGGCAAAGAGAAGTAAAACTCATCAGCTCCAAACAATGAGTTAAAACCAAGAACTAATATGTGATTCTGACATCACTAAATGATTCTGCAACCACAGATATTCAAAATATTTAAGGATAGGCAATGATGGGGCTTCAAGCAATCAAAACTGAAGCCTTAACCAATCATGAGTACTATCTAAAACCGTCGCCACGGCCCTGCTGGCTGCTGGCTACATATCAGCTCACTCTTAAATAGCATGAAGAAAGAAATCTCTGTGGAATTAGGTGGTATCACAGATTAGTTTTATTACGGGCAAACTTACACCAGGAAAAACCTTTACTCAAAATAAGGATAAAGATGGAGTTTTCTCCAGAGTGACCTTCTTGGCAAATCAACACTGAAGCCAATCATATTTAGCACATTCATAAATGTTCACAAAGTGCAAATCTATTCAATAGGAAAGCTTCAAATTTGTAGCTAAGGAAAAATAGTAATATACAGGTTTAGAAATTTTACCAATTTGTACAAGTAGCTGGAAAAGTAATAACTAGACTTCAACTTAGTAAGTACAAGGTAATGTATTTTATGATAAATAGCATAGGAATAAAACAAATGGCTCTGGGGTATCATCTTTAGGCAGGGAAAGTACATACCTAAAAGTCATTGTTAGTTTCCTAAGGCTATTCACTAAGCTGTCTGTTGGGCTCAAAATCTAAACATAAATGAATCAAAAAGAATACTAGGAACCTAACTGAAGTCAGAATGCTATAAATCTCCAGTACTAATACTTTTCTAATGTCATATGAGATTACAGTCATCACATCTCAAAAATTATAATCATAAAACCAGAAAAGCCACAAGTAACTAAGTAAATAGCAACTAACATATTAAGGGAGTGGGGACAATGGGCTTAGGGTGTTGCTATTTGAGACATACTGGAATGGCCTCTTTTGTCTGGAAAAGCAAATGTTGAATGAGAAGCTTGGTTAAAATGCATAAGATAATAAATGATATGGGTAATATGGTTACAGATTTGTTCTCTTTGCAACTTCGGTAAAATAAGTTTAAGGCACTAAAAGGAAGGAATGGTTAGCAAATTCACAGAACTCAGTTTCACCAGTATTGTCTTCCCCTCCTCCCATCTTCCCCAGCCAGAAGCACCCCTTGTCACTGCTCCCCTCAACACTCACAAGGTGAACACAAGAAGAAAATAAAGATTTCAAATAGGAATTCACTGATCCGTTCAGTGCCAAGCACTGGGCTAAGGGCTGAGGCAATGAAAAAGAGTACAAGATACACGGTTTCTGTTTTGTTAAAGTCAGCAGCTAACTGAAAGAAGTAACTGAATGAAGTGGCTGGACAAACATATATACAATGTAAAGTTAAAACAGATCAAAGTTATAATGATAGGGCACCATGGCGCTGCCACAGCACCCAACACTTGGCCTTCACTGATTTAGGAGGAGGTCATCGTTTTAAAATCTGCTGATATTTTAAAGATGGGTAGAATTTATCTAATCAGTTAAAATGAGAAAAATGGCTATAAAATAAAGCCAGATTGACTGTTAATTTTCAGAGAACTCTACAGCATCCAATTTAACCAATACTCATGCCCACTAAAAGTCAAAGGACCCGAAAGACCAAAAACTGGAATCTCTGATGACAGACTCTGAGTGAACAACCCAGAAGTCTGGCCCCCAAAGAATCAGTTCCATGGTCACAAATAACTCAGATGGAAAACATTTTGAATAATGAACACTGCCTTCCAGAACTGTTGGCCTATTTGAAAACTGGGAAATATACACCAAGGGGTTATATAAGTCGTTCCACATTGTGAAGTAGAAAAACAGCTGACTTTTCTCCAAAATTCACCGGTTTCTTTCACACCCCAAGGAAATGTAATAGAATTTGATATGGCCATCTTAGCACTTTATGGTTTGATTTATATCATAATTAGTTGTGAAATGTCTGCCTTGCTACCAGAATGCAAATTTGTAGTAGATACATAGTTTTCATCTCTAACAGAAAGCACAGGGCCATGCTCCTTGCAGGCAATCAATAAATGTTTGTTGACTTGAAAGACAATAGTTAAGGCTTTAATTTATCTAACACAAGACATTGACTAACAATCATTATCTACTTGATTTGTGTTGGTGAACACTGACATTTAAGGATGTTCTGTTGATACATACACCAGGCCCCTCCCAAACAGGAACACAGCCCTGCTCTCAAGCTTGACAGGGCTGTCTTTAACCACCCGATACTCTCAATCCCAGAAAGTCCTCCTTCTTGCCAAACATAGTCATTACATGCAAGTGCACATTTTGGGGAGCTAAAATGTTGACTCTGAACTTCAATTAAAGCCATGTTAGATCCTTTATCTTCATTTTCTGTTTTAAAAATGTCCCCTTTGTAGTTAGCAAAATTCTACTCAGATTGCCAAGTACTATCCTGATGTCCAATTGGATGTATATCCCCACAACATATCCCACCCCTTGAAGGTGGAAAACTGCTTTGAGATTTTCTTTCTGAAAAATAAATTGTTATTTTTTTAATATTTACCCTGCATTTGTATAGCACAAATGTGTATTATGTGACACCTAGTACATGTAGACAGTAGAAATTCTTTAAATCATCTCCTCTTATTGAGTTTGTCAGATTAACCAATTTTTTTTACCCCACTACAAAATATGTTACAGCTAATGTTCATTCAAGACACACTAAATAGTCATAGCTAGTAGAACCCTAGACAATCAAAACACAGTCATACCTTCCAAGAATTGATTGAATTCATTGCCAAACCTCTTTATTTCAATTGCACTTGATAGTGCAAATCTATCATTTTATGAAATATTAATGTATATCTGATGATATTTAAGTGTGGAGAAATAGCTGTGATCCAAAAATACATCAAATGCTTTGTAAACCCATAATAAGTAACTAAAAATAGTTCTTGTTTAATTGGGTAGGGAGGAGATGGGAAAAATAACCTTAGGAAGATTGTCACTTAAGATACCATAAAGAAGTTTTGTTTGATAGGTTGGGAGGGAGGAGATTCAACCATGTGCAAGTCAATTTTCCCCACAGCTGGAGAAATTTGTAAACATCAGGGTGGTTTTCCTTCAGATTTTTTTTCACATATAAATTTGAATATTAGCTCCAGGTTACAGAAACCAGAACTTAAAATACTATACAGCCCATTATATTATATATATATACACATATATATACATATATATATATATATGTGATTTATATAAGGAAAATAAAGACAACATTAATGGATCCATATTTAAAGAAAATACAGTACCTTGGCCCTACATAAAAAGACCAATAAATAAATATATAAACTATATTAGTTCTATAAGTACCATTCTAATGAATCTGTATTTTGTGTGTTCGTGCCTATTACTTATACTGAACAATGGGAATATTGTTATACTGAATAAATATTTTGGCACATTCATACATGCATGTAACACACTTTGATGATTTCCACACTCTCTTACCCGACCCCTGCCTCTGATTCCTCTCCTCCTCTCTAATAGTCTCCTTTAAAGAATCTGTTCTTTAACTATCGGCTAGAATCAGTTACCTAGAAATTCCATCACAAGGAATCATGATTGTTATATTGTGGTCTGGAATTTGCTTTGTATTATCTTCTTTCACAAAAACAGGTGGTTTTTTTTTTAACTCGCAGAAATTTCTGTTTCACAGTCCTGCTCCATTTATTTGATAGGCAGACTTCTTCAAACTGCCATCTACCCCGTTGTTCAAACCAAAGACGTAGGAGTTGCTCTCACTCTATTATTTCTTTGTCATATACACCTAATTATCAGCAAATCTTGTTAATTTATTCTCAAAATATGCTCTACTAGTTTCATTTCTGTTTACTAGATAATAGAACATCAGGAGGGGATGGTACAAAATGAAGTAGCAGAAGTAGATGGAGGTGGCCATGTGGGACCTTGATAACAGCAAAGTGTTTGAATTTTGTTCTAAATATGGTATGAAGCTATTGGGTTATCCTATCTATTGTGTAGAAAAAGGATTGAGGAAAGAGTGGAAAGTGGAAACAAGATTAGAGGCAGAAAAAAGATTGGGTTATATAAAATATCCATACAGTGTGGATTGAAGAATTAATTCACAGTAGTGGCTTGGGCTGGCTCAGAGAGGTTGTACTATTTGTTTTAATTAGATTTGGAATATAGTCCAAAGATTGAGTTATAAAACCTACTGAATGTGGGAAATATAAATGAAAGAGAATGATAATGCATGCATCCTCGCATTTTTAAATCATTTTATCTAGATGAATAAGAGATTTAATGAGATAAAGAGTAGAGGAGCAAGTTTGGTGGTGGATGTGGGCAATTCAAGCATAGGGTCAGATTGAACCAAAGATTCTGCTGCCAACTGAGGGGCCAATTGGAAGGACTAACTAAGCAATTGGATATTTGAGTCTGTAGCTCAAAAAAGCTGAGGCTCTAGAAATAAATTCAGAAATTACCAGGATGTATATGATTTATAAAGTTATAGGACTTCGTGAGACCATCAAGGAGCAATCTATATTTAGAATCACATAAGAGGAAATATAAAGAAAGAGTCAGTAAAGTATATCAAGGACAATATAAAAATTAGGAGCATGTGGTCTTTCAGGAGCTAAGATATTTTAAGAAGGAAAGATGTGGCCACCAAGCCAAAGAAACACAGTGAGGCCAGAACTGACCACTGTCTTGACAAGGTGGAAGTAGGCTACTCAAGAAAGGAGGTAACAGTAGAGCAGTGGGGACAAAACCTACTTGTCACGTTACAAAAAGGATGCATGCTGAAGAAGTAGAGCATCAAGAATAGATAACATTCTTCTAGAGAGCTTTCTTTTTTCATTAAGTTTATTGGTACTTTTAAGGTATAGAGTACAGTTACATTCATCATTGGAATCTTGTACCTTTAGGTGATGTATCTTGGTTATTTTTCCCCCTATACCCCTGCCCTCCCTTCACCCCCTTCACCCTACCCTATTTACAAAGACTTTGTTTCCAATTTTTTTCCTTTTCTCACATTTTTTCTTTTCCCTTCTTTCCTTTCCCCTACACTTTCCATTTTCCCTATGCCTTTAGCCCTTTTCTTCCTACTTCACATTATAAATTATACAATTTGAACTTTATTTACACTTTTAGTTTTTCACACCAGAGAAACTGTTCAGTATTTACAATTGTATCCTATTAACTTCACTTAAGAGTATGGCCTCAATATTCATCCATTTACCTATGACTCTAGTTTCTCATTCTTTATGACTGAGTAGTATTCCATTTTATAGAAAAACCACACATCTTCTTTATCCAGTCTCCAGTTGATGGGCACTTGCACTGTTTCCAAGTTTTAGCTACTACAAACTGTGCCACTATAAACATGGGTGATCATATGCTGCTGTGTTATGATTCTTTTGGGAAGATACCCAGCAGAGTGATAGCTGGGTCAAATGAGACCTCTAATCCTAGTTTTTTGAGGAGTCTCCATATAGATTTCCACAGTGGTTGCACTGGTCAGCACTCCCACCAGCAATGGAGCAGGGTTCCTTTCCATAACCCTATCAGCATTTGATTTTGGTTGATTTCTTGATAGCAGCCATTCTTTGTAGGGTGAGGTGGAATCTTGGTGTTGTTTTCATCTGCATCTCTTGAATGACCAGTGATGTTGAGCATTTTTTCATATATTTACTTGCTGCTTTTACTTCTTTGTCTGAGAAATGTCTGTTCATTTCAGATGCCCATTTTTGAATTGGGTTTTTATATTTGGGGGGTCTGATATTTTTTAGTTCTTTATATATTCTAGACAGTAGACCTTTGTCTGAGGAACAGCTGGTAAAATTTTTTTCCCACATTGTAGGTTGTCTCTTAGTTTGGAGAGTTGTTTTGTTTTGTTTTGTTTGTACCAGGGATCGAACTCTGGACTTGCACTTGCGAAGTAGATGGCAGAACCACTGAGCCAAATCCCCAATCCAAGAGTTGTTTTTTTTCTTTTTTTTTTTTTAATAAAGAGGAATGAGGGGAAAAAATCAAGTGTGAGTGGAGGAATAAATGCAGTGAAAAGAGGAACTTTATTTTAAAGATGATATTGTTACAACACACCCTTGACTATGCCCAGGGGGACTGGCTCCTGAGCATGAGCAGAAAATCACGGGAGTCATGGGAAAGAGCAGGGAAGCTCATTGCTTTGGAAAAAATGGAAAGGCAGAATGTATGGATACATGCGAAGCTAGATCAGTAGATTTTATGGTGGAAAGATGAGCTGTTTACCTTTGGTGACTTGTTTTAAAAGTGAGAATGGTAAAGGCACTACGGGATACTTGAGGAAAGAGAAAGTGAACCAAAGACTGACAGGCCTTTTAGCAGGCAGTGCTGTCTTCTGAATGTCTGTGTTCTTACTTTTATGTTGAAATTAATTAATACACAAGTATGTTTACATCAACTACATTCTGTACTCAGGACTATTGAATATATTTATCTGTTTTATTTTAATATTAGTTTTATACCTCTTCCCATTAGATCTTTAAAAGAATAATCTTAAAAGAGTATATACCCTGCTCTACCCTGGGACACTCTTGCGTTGTCTGCCACATAATTAAGTCTCTATAAATATCTGTTGACTAAATAAATGAAGTCAGTAAATATAAATACCTAAAATATTCCTCAAATTGAAGCCATTATCTCTTCCTTAGTGCCCCCACATACACATCTGTTCCTCTACGTTTTATCTTATCATAATTTATCCAAACAATTGCCCAATCCAGAAACTTGGAAATCATCTACAGCCCTCCTCATTTCATTCTGTACAATGCTTTCTTTTATGAAGTCAACTCTGCCATTTGAAAACTTGTGGAACCTATACAGTGTCCTCCAATTGCTGTAGCCAATTTCCTGGTTCAGGCCACCAGGATTACTGGAACAGCACTGAAACAATTTTCATCCCCCACCTCCAGGCCATTCTCCGCACTGAAACCAGAGACATCTTTCAAAATACATAAATTGCATTATGCCCTCTACAACATTAAACCCGTGACTGGTTCTTCAGCAAATCTCTTACATAAAAATTCTCTTTTTTAAATAATTTATGGAATTTTGATGTGTTGGAGTACTTTTGTTAGCAGCTGATTTCGACTCTAATTAAAGTTTTTCAATTTTTGGCCCTTTCTACGTGCGCTTTCCTCCAACTGGAATTACCCTCTTCACTGTCAATTCTTACTCGTCCTTTTGTTCACAGTTCTGAAGTCACTGCGAAGTCTTCCCTGATTTGTCTGTCACACTGGATATGGGCTCCTCCGAAATGCTTCCACCACCCCCACCGCACTTATCGCGTTGTTTTAATCTCCCTTTAGAGAATGGTTAGCAAAGTAGAAACTTGTGGTTCCATGCCTCTTGTGGTGAGTTTATTCCTCTGTCCATCTTTCCTTGAATCTGAACACTAAAGAACAGAAATAGGGGCTTGAGGGAGGCCCATTTGCTGAAGGCAAAGAAAGCTTCCGTTACAGGTGTCTTCTGGAGATGGTAAGATGAGTCTGAAAGTTCTGTGATTGTAGGCCAATGAGAAGACAGGATAAAAACTTTCATTGTTTCTTATTTTTTCAAGTTAGAATTTCATAAATAAATCACCTCAAGTTTGTTAGAGAATTTGGATCCTGGAATTACTGACACTACTTCATTCTCCTCAGGAGTTGAATGAAACTCAATGTATTTGTGTTTTTAGTTTACCACAATTTTAAAATAACTAATAACCAACTTATCAGTATGTAAGTAAATGTTTGGGGGAAATGAGAGAAATTATCATTTCTCTGCATAATTACTTCATAGAAAATCACAGAAAGTGAGAAGATAAATCATCTTCAAAACTCAAGATAGCATTCCTTTTAATAAAAATCTCATTATTTTTAAGCGAACAAGAACAAACTAATCACTAAAATTTTGGCAGCAAACAAAATCACATGCCTAGGTACACAACCAAAACTTTCATGTTTTCTCATATATGCCCCTCTATCTGTGAGTGTTTCAGGTGAAGCAGAAGGTCCCACGGCATCTCTCCTCAAATTCAAAAGGTACCACAGTAGAAGGGTTGAAAGGAAGTTAAACAGGCTCCACAAATAGAGACAAAGCCTAAACTGGAATCACATGGCATTTAGTCCCATCTCAACTCCAATTTGTTTACATTGTCACTGTTAGATTCTAATACTTTAAAAAATAGTTTGTGATTTTGTTTCTTAGGTTGTAATTATATAAACTCTGCATGAAAACATTATAGAAAGGTAAGAACACTACACAGACTTGTCTTCTTCATGAAATAAGGAGACATATGGGTTTTATTAGTCTATTCATCAGTATAGATAAAGCATGTAAAATTAATGTGTGAAATAGATAACTGTAAAAAATATTTTTCTGAGAAACTGTATATGTGGTTAATGTTTCCAGCCTTTGCACACTATTAAATATTTTATTGTCTAAAGTATTCCCTAAAAGTGTGCTTGCCTATATGTTTGTAATTAAATTATTAACTGCAAATCCCTGAGCCTAAGTCCCTTGAGAAATTAGATAGGCCAGGTATTAGCCAAGCTTACCACAAATCAAGATGATTTTGAATCTAACCTGCTTTCAGATATCTCCACAGAAGCTCATTCCATCAAAAGGAACATGAGACAGGGTTTCTAGGTTTAATAAAATTGCACCATGATACCAGTGAAGTTTGAATTTCAGAAAAATATGTCTTTTAGTATAAATATGTACAATGCAATATTCAAGGCATATTACACTTAAAGAATATTCTTTGTTCATCTGAAATTCAAATTTAACTGGATGTCTTATATTTTTACCTGGTAACCCTAGAGCTAAAAACCTGCCAAGGATAATTTCTGGTGTATGACTCAATTTATTTGTTATATATCACCACATTGAAGATCATTAATCTGAGAGAGAGGGTGATCCTAAGTTGACAACCCTAGGTTAATTAAGAAATAATTGTTGGTCAAGTTGTCAAAAGTCAATACTTCTATCTCCAAAGTAACAGCCAGTTCAACCAGTATTGATTTTTAAAAACAGTTTTAAACAAATAGAATTTTTGGAATTCTTTCCTCTAATAACATAATGAAACAATGGTCTTCATTTCATTTTTTGTGTAAGATTATCCTCAGTGGACAATACGGAATTTTTATTAATGTAAAAATATAAAACTTGACCTTTATGAAAGCAAACACTAAAGGTAAGGCATTATATTTGTAGTAATATATAATTTGCTTGTATATTTTAAATTTAATTGAAGCTGAATTTAGCACCTTTTCTTTCAAAGCCATTTCTCTCAAGTATTTATTCTCTTATTAAATAATATCAAACTGGTTGCCAAGGCACAAATATAAAGTATTCCCAACTCATTTTCAAATAACTCATATATTTTCAGAACATATATTGAATATTATCTGTATTTATCAATACAACCATACCATGTGATAGGATTTTTATAATATATCCTCTTGCCTAATTGTTACCACAACTTGATGAGGTAGCAATTATTTCAGTCAGTGTCCCCCAGAAAAACAGCACCAATGTACGTTTCTATCTATCTATATCCCTGCTCACCCATCTTCTCACATAGATTATTATGGAAATTGGCTCGTGATTAAAGAGGATGAGAAATCCCACAATTTGTCATCCACAGGCTGCAGTACCAGTTAAATTGGTGACGTCATTTAGTCTGAGCCCTAGAGCTTGAGAACCAGGAGAGTCCGTGTTGCAAATCCCAATCTGCTTCTGAAAGCCTGAAAACCAGAAGCTTTAGTGTCCCAGCCAAACAGTAAAAAGAAATTTGCTTTTATCACATTTTATTTTATTTAGGCCCGCAACAAACTAAATGCATTATGTCCAACTACATTGGTGAGAGAGATGGAGATCTTTTTTACTCAGTCTCTTGGTTCAAATGCTAACATCTTCTGTAAAACCCCCAGAAACACATCCGGAAATAATATTTTATCAGCTACGTGAGCATCCTTAACCCAGTCAACCTGAAATAAAATTAAACATCAAAGAAACTATTAGGGCTCTTATTCTAGGGATGATGAAACTGAAACATAAGGAAGATTAATTACTTGCTGAAGTTCACACAAGTGAGCAGTAGTCAGGACCAAAGTCTAGATCTATCTTAATTACTACGTTAACTCCCTATTGCTAATTACATTTGCATTGACCCTCTTTCCAAACAGTCGCATTCTGAGCTACTGTGGGTTAGATAGTCAACTATCTTTTCTAAACGGGGTCACAATTCAACTCACAACGGGCACCTTCTAATCTATTCACCACTTCTTGCAGAAGTGCTTTCATTAAAATTCCATTGCTACTCCGTCATTGTGTTCTTTCCACATTTTTAGGAATAAGCTTTAACTTTGATGATTAAAGGCTAAATTAAAGGTATAAAACAGTGATTACCATAGACATTTGGGTCTATAAGGACTAACTTTGGGCTAAATATCAAGGCTTAAATGGGACATTTATTAGAAAAGATATTGCTAATAGTTTGAGTCATCATGTTAAGGATCAGTACCTGAGTATCATGTGTACTCTTACCCATGTTTCATGTCCCTTCTGAGGATCTCTCCCAAATATTGACAAGTGAATCAGCATCTTTGTGAGTTTAGCCACTTCCTTTTAGTGAGAGGCAAACCCCATCTCAGTCTCAAGATTAAGCCAGGTTCTATGAAAGAATTTAACAGAAACATCATGTTTGGGAAGTTACAGAGAATCTTGCTTTCGTAATGAAACAAAGTTTATTTCTTGTATGGCCATGGATTTTTGTGTATGTGCTCCATTGATCAGAATCTCCAAAGGGAAAATAGGTAAGTGGTACACTGAAATCCTTAACACTTTCCTTGTCATCAGTAGACTTTCTAAGTAACAATTTGAGTTATTATAAGCAAGCATTTGCTTGATAATATATAATAGATTAACTACAGAAGTAAGATCTCTGTACCAATAGCCTGATCATTGGCCTATGAACTACTTAAGAGCAGATAGCGCATCTTCATCACTTTTATAGACATAGCACCTATCACACTGCCTTTAGTAAGGCAGAGGGACTATGCTTCTTTAATATATATGTAAATAACTTACTACACCATTGAAAAGTGGACCATCCAGCCAGGGAGAAGAAATGAACCACTTTGAGGCTCATGTGTCCTATAGTGGCTAACGGAAGAGGCAGCATGACCGAGAGTGCTCATCTATGTGTGTGGTGAAGGTGAGAGGTCATTTGTCAGCAGAGAAATACAAACATAAAGGTAAAGTGTACATGCTGTCAAAGCACTCCACTCAAAATTTCAGGCAAATTTATTTTTAAATATTAATATTTTAGCATTTTAATATATGAGGCAGCCATAGGGAACACTGACCATAAATTTAGTTGAAATAAACTTGAAAAACTGGGTACTATTTTTTTACTCTATTCCTTTGGTGTTGCTAAACATACATATTTTACTATATTAATGACTTTACCCTTCTCTTTGCTACTTAACATCATCCAGAAAATAATTAAACAGCCCTTGCTCAATCTGTCTTCCAATACCAAAGGTTTTCAGGAAGTAATGTATCATAAAATTGTAAAATTTCTGCCTTTTGCATTTCTGGATGGCAATTGCATTTGGCAAAACATAAATATAGCTTGTCAAATCCACTCATTTAATTAATGATATTTATCTCACATATTAGTCAGCTTTCTTGTTGCTACAACCAGATACCTGACACCCACAACTTAACGGAGGAAATTATTTACCTAGCTAATGGTTGCAGAGGATTCAATTCATGTCCACCTGACTCCAAAACAGAAACACCTTGGCAGAATTCTTTGTAGTCAGGAAACAAAGAAGAGAAACTTGCCAGAGAAGAAGGAAGGACCAGGGGACCAGCTATAGAGCCCAAGGTCATGCCTCGATGACTCACGAAGAAACACCTAGAAGTATGCTTTATAATTCCCTAGGCAGCTCACAAGCCCATCAAGTAGAAAGAGTTAAGCATAACCAGCACAGTCTGAAATACCTAGGTAATTCTATAGTCATCCTTAAGTCTATCCCAGGGATGACTCTAATAGGCCCTGTTTGAGTCAAGTGCTCATGCCTGAATTAATCACTGTCCAAAGTAATGGGCTTGTCATAGCCTCATCAGAAGGCCAACAGTGGAAGACAGGCAGACAAAACATTTCCACGAAGGGAAGGTAGTGGAGAGCAGTGGAAGGAACACAGTCATAGTCTGGAGAACCAGTTTTCTACAAACACCTGTGAGGACCTCCTTTTCTTGTCCAAAAAATGTAAGTGGTTCCACTTCATTATTTTATGATTCTACATGAAGCAACTTTACAAGAATATGCTTATATAAAAAGTTATTATTCTACTTTCTTGATGGAGAAGGTGAACAATTTGTGACTGGAATAAAAAGTCTGTGGAACTCCTTCCAAATACTCAGGACATTTCTGCCATATGACAAAGGAATAGAGGAGATATATTAAAAAAAGAATTTCCTTCCACTCAGAGTAGGAAAGGCTTTAGCATCTGTTAATTCACAATGCCAACAATCTGCCACTTTCTATTCACAATGCCTACTGACAAGGTGAACTTTGCTTTTATTTAAAACCTACAGAAACATCCGCCAGATAAAAGCCAAACCCTGAATCTTCTTATAATCAAAGACTTCAGTCTGCCTCTAGTTTCAACTCCTTAGCTCCATTAACAAATCCTAACTACAGATGCACAATTTCTATAAATCATCACAACCTTACATGGTTTTATGACACTAGTGATAATGCTAATATTTATTAAGCACCATTAATACAACAGTGGACAAGATAAATATCTGCCTTCACAGAGCTTATGTTCAAGGCAGAGGCTGGTATCATATGTAACCAAATAAATAAAGAGCATTGTTGAGGTAGAAAAGTAACTTCAAACAGGATGGTCAAGAGATATAGAGGTGCACGTGAGTGATCTGAATGAAGAGAAAGAGCCTTATTTGAGAAGTTATGTACTCAACATGGGGATGGGCATATCAAATATATGATCTCTAGTGTTCCCAACAAGCCTAAAAGATGGGTTTCTATCTTCACTTTAAGGAAGTAACTTATTCAGATCCCACAGCAGAGGACTTATTGGTCTAGAATGTAAATTAAATCTCATCTAACGCCTCAGATTCCTTGTTTGAATTTATGCATGTCCTTCCACCTGGAATGCTATTCTCCACGCCACTTGAAAAACTCTCATTTCAGACTATTCTCAACTATGGCTTCTTTTGCAAAACCTTTCCTGCCCAACCACGTCCCATTACTTGCCTACCTTCTCCACTCTTCAAAGCATAAATCATATTGAGATAAAGACCATCTATTCCTATTTTCTGTAGGGTTTTTATAATGAATGGGCTTTGGACTTTGTCAAATGCTTTCTCTGCATCTATTAAGGTTAAATGTGTTTTTTTAATCCTTGGCTTTGTTAAATATGATCTATTACATTTATTAATTTGTATAAGTTGAATTATCCCTGCATCCTTGGGATGAATCCTACTTGGTCCTGGTGTATAATATTGATGATTTACTGCATTCTGATTGCCAGCATTTTACTGAGGATTTTTACATCTATGTTCATCAGTGTGGAGACTCCTCCAAACAATAAAACTAACAGTTTCATTTGGCCCAGCTATTCTTGGTATCTTCCTGAATGAATCAGAAGCATCATATCACAGTGATGCTTTCACACCCATGTTTATAGTGGCACAATTTTTAGTAGCTAAATCTTGGAAACAGCCCAAATGCCCATTGACCAATGAGTGGATAAAGAAAGTGTGTGTTTCTTTGTTTACAACAGAGTACTACTCAACTGTAAAGAAGTATAAACTTGAAATATTTCTAGGCAAATGGATGCATCTTGAGACCATACTCCTAAGTGAAATAAACTGGACACAAATGTTCATATATTGCATGGATTCTCTGGTATGAGAAACCAAAAGAATAAATAAAGGTCAAAATATATAATAAGTATTGTGATATAGGAAAAAATGTTCAAATGGGAAGGGGAATGGGGGAGGGAAGGGAAAAGAAAAAAAAGAGAAGAAAATGGAAACAAGACTTATGGAAAAAAGGAAGGGAAGAGGAGTTGAAGGGAGAAGGAGGGGAATGGAAAAAAAAAGAATCAAGATACATCATGCACAGGCACAACTTTCTATGAGGAATGTGATCATCGTGTATATCTGAAAGGTACAGATAAAATTAAAATTTGAAAATAAATAAAAATTTCTGGGGCCTGGGATTTAGCTCAGTGGTGCCACCACCTGCCTCACAAGTGCAAGGTCCCGAGTTTGATCCCTGGTACCAAAAAAAAAAAAAAAAAAAAA
>NW_022900924.1:41109913-41163721 GCF_012274545.1 Fukomys damarensis | reverse complement strand
AAAAAAAAAAAAAAAAAAAAAAAACGATTTCTTAATATCGGACCAAAGCACAGATCATCATTTTTTAAAATTGGTTTTTACTTTTTATATTATGGGTATTTCACTGGCATTTATTTCCATTGTATGCAATATATAATGATTGGACATAATTTTATGTCTGTTCCCACAGCCCTCCACGTTGAATCTCTCTTACAATTATAAATACATCGATTATAACTTTCCATTTACATATCAGACTTTTGTCATAGACTGGTACCTCCTTTGGGACAGGTACCATTTCTTATGCATGAAAGTAACCCCAAAATCTTGCCCAAGGCTAGTAACTCTGAAAATAATTAAGACATGTTTGCTGAAGAGTGCTGTTTGGTCATGGAATGAGATGGACATGTTGTAGCTCAAGGCCCAGGCTCAACTAGAAACAATACCATTGAAATGTGGGGAAAAAAATCAAAGACCATGGCGCCTTCCTCAGCAAAATGACCCTAAGACCTTCTTGGGAAACAGGTAATGAAATTAAACTAGAAATATCTTTAACTGTGCTGAAGAGTATACAAAGGCAGACACTGAAAATGAAAGTGACTTATTTTTTAAATAAAAAATATTTTTCAGAATTTAACCATCCTGGTATTTCTAAGTTCTCTAAAACTGGCATTTCTGAAAGGTCCAAAAGGAATGACATTTTCCTCTTCTGTACGTAGAGTAGAGAAAATAACCTTCCATGACATTTTATTCTTACATTTTTTCCCACTGATACAAGCTGTATTGCTTATACAACTATTTAATTAGCAAGACCTTTATTTTCTGGAGGAATCTCACACTTAAGAAAAGGAGCTTTTAAGTGGTGTTGGGAATTTTTATTTTAAAAAGATGTGAGTTGAACAACATGGCATAGAGCATGTTGTATAACAGGAAGCACATCATTATTACCTCCCACTCAAAACCATTTTAACTATAATCTCCTTATTTGGGTAGTTCAGCTAATTAACAACCTGGTATTACTATAAAAATGAGATTGTCATGTTATTTGAAGTGGTTTTTAATAGTCTTTAAGCACTAACCACTCAATTTATTAACAGTATGCTCTTCCTTAAGTGAAGCAAATTACATAATTATTGTGAGTCTGAAAATGAGAAATATATATGTACATTTAACATTGTCTACAAAGAATGCCAAAATTAAATTTTAAAAGATAATAAGTAAAATTTACCAAAACTGTGTATTAATATTTTCCTGATAATGTGTTTTATGGGACTATACTCATCTTGCTTATACCCTCTTGTTTAACTTTTACCTCGAGGTGATCTAATACATACGGGACAGGAGAAAATAAATTGAAACAGAATGAGCAGTGTTTAAAAATGTGAGCCATGGAAGCAGATGACTGGATGAAACTCCAGACAGGTATCAGTTGAAAGACCTATTGGATTAAACTCCAGGTTGTGACATACAGGAGTTCAAAGATCTTAGGCCTTATATAATTCTGCCGAGTGTCTGTTTCTTCATCCCTAAAATGGGAATCCTAGCAATAATGAACCCACATATAGGGTTGACATAAGACTTGATGATTTCACACACATAAAGCACCAGAACACCCAACAAATGACAGCCATCATGAATTGGGCCAGCTCTTCCTGTGCTGGCTCACGTCCTCATACTAACAGTTTGCAATAGGATTTGGCTGTGAAAGTCAACTGGGCTAGGAGTCAGAAAGCCATCTTGCTCGCTAGCATAAAGAACCATTTCCCAATTCTAAAATTTTCTCAGTTCAGTACCATATATTTTGACCACCCTTGTATTATCTCATATCTTAATACAGATTTGGCCCTACTAAAAACAAATATGACGACCTTGGGCAGAGGATGGCTCAGAGCCAAGCACTCCTCTGCAAATTAGTAGGTAACAGAAAGCTGCGCTGCTCACTTGACTTTGCTCTTAGATCCACTTCCACGTGTGCTCTACTCTGCTCTGACCACTGAATTCTCATTTCCCAAATGCTCTTGCTAATTGACCCACATGGGAGGCAGTGAAAAGCAATTCAAGGACAGACAGAAAGAAGACAAGGGAACTTTCTTAGGTTGTCAGGAGCCATTCTACATCATTTTGGGGAAAAATCATTTCATAACTCAATTATGATTAGAGCTGTCTGAGGCCTCAGTGATCCAGTGATGACCCTCAAGGACAAGACTACATCAGATGAAGACACCCTGGTTCTTTAAGAACTGAGTAGTAATACAGAAAGAGAAAGGTTTCACTTGGGAAGGGGCAAATTCCTTGTTAGTGTAACTCATCCTACTTATTGTTGTAAGAACAACTCACCACCTTCATCAACATAAAGGTCTCTTGACCTAAGATCCTGATCAGCCTAAGATCATCGTCATAGGATTACTGCTGCCCTTTGAGACATCTGATACTCCCTCGATTATAAGATCTTGATGAATTTGAGATTATCACCACTCTCTGTGTCATCTGATACTCCCTATGAACCCAATAAATAGTGGCAAGTTTGGAGTATCTTTGTCTTTTCCCACTCTGAGGCACTGACCTCCCAGCCCCCTGTATACTTAAAATTATACAAGTAATCTCTATTGTCTGTTTTTCCTTAGCCTTCACTGTCCCTGTTTCCAGGCAGTCAGAGGATTGATCAACCTCCACTATCATGTTTCTGTTTTCAGTGTGTCTTTGGCAGTAGTTATGTGTTATCTATGTTCCCGGCTCTCACTATGCAGTCTTTGGCTTTGTACCATGACCCCTACTCTTCTCTCCAGCCCCAGGGATGTCAACAGTTTCCCACTCTTGTTACTTTGTGGGTTTAATTCTGGTCTCCTGTTTAGCCTTTCAGCTCTCTTCCAGCACCCTTGGAATCTCTTTATAAACCTAATACACTATTGGTCCATATTAGGACTATACAAATGCAGTGAATGGAATCAACAGTCTACAAGCCCAGATGTAAGCAGTCTTTTTTGCTTGTTCTCGATCAAAGTTTAACACCAGGAAACAAACAAACAAAACACACAACTCAAACAGATCTTCCCCATCAGCCTGCTTTGGAACTCAAACTTCTATCATCAGACTGTATTGGAGCATTGTTTCTCTGAGTCTATTTTAAAAGGTTAATTTCCCTGGAGAAGGTGAAGTCATTATTAATCAGTTGCAACTCAGCAGGGATTAGTTTTATAGATTGCTTCTTATAGACACAGGCTGCAGAAAAGGAGTTGGTAAGACTAGAGAAAAGCAATTTTCACGTCTAAGAGTAAGCCTATACTGTGAAGAAAGGTAAATCCTCAACTGGGCCACCTCATCTTGTCAGTCTTCATTGTGAAGCAGCCTCAGTTTGAAGTTTGCTGAGTAGAAATCTGTGTGTGAATTTCTTAGCTCGTGAGCGAATGTGCAGTGAGGAGGATGAGAGAAGCTTCGTGAGTCGGCACTGTTTGTAGCTCAGGACTAAGACAAAACAGGGTGAAGACTGAGGGTTGATATCATGTGTGATCAGTGGCAGGTGATGGAAAGAGTTGAACAGAAGACACCTAAGAGGCTGCCCTGGATGACACTTAGCAAGAAAGGGCTGGATGGTCGAGCTGGGGCATAGATCATCACAGGAGGTCTTCATTTGAATTTACCCTCTGCTTGTATCTGAAAATATTATTTCAATTGGTTATATCTTGATTGATTTTGTATGGAAAATGTTGTTACATATCCCCAAATTTGAATTCCCGAATGCCTTAATATATCATAATTTATTGATTTATTCATGCATTCAACAAAAGGCACTGAAAAATAACGGTATGTTGGGCACTGAACTCAGAGCTGAGCAGAAACCTCTCAAGTGTCAGACGTTTACCATTTTATTTCATAAAAAAGGTGAGGACATTTTTTGTTTCCTTCTTCTCCAAACTCAAGAAAAAAGCTATACAAAAAAATGAATAAAGGTGAGGGACAAAAACAAATTCATATCTTCTTAATCTCAATTCAATGATCACTCTATAATGAGATTATGTCACAATTTAAGTTCACCTCTCAGCAATGGAGAAGGATATTCGTCCTTGAACTCCTAACCATAGTATCTGGAATTTAGCTGTTTTTTAACAAAGACTGAGTAAAAGATGGCTGGATGGCTGGCCAGATGGATGGATGAATGGTTAAAAAATAAAGTGTGTGCCAAATCCAGTTTTTCTGGGAGTTGTAGAAAACTGCTTTGAATCTTTTTTTTTTTTAAGTAGGAAGAAAGATGAATAGACGGATGACGGGAATAAATGAATAAATAAGATATTTTCTAAGGCATTTTCCTTAGAAAAATCTTGCTTACCTAGACATGCTAAAATCTTGCTGCAAATGTCCCTACAAAATCTTACTGCTTTTTCTTCCTTTTCAGTCCAACAAATACGTCCAACTGTATGCGACTCCAGCAGTTACCCAGGTGCCTCTCCTGCTTCTCTATTCATTTTAATACTATGTGAATTTTCTACTGATGTAACTGTAGTTAGGCATCCACAGAGCATCACAAATACTTCTTTCACCCTTACAGATACACTTATCTAATTTCTGTTTCAAGTCATCCTAAAAATCAATTGTCTTAGTGCTCCTGGGAATGAATGTGTGTGCACCTATATAGGTGCCTGTACACATTCTCATAAATAGCCGTCTAGCCATAGAGCACAAGCATCTGGAGACATGGAACAGTCTGTTATCCTTTCCATGAACATTGTGCATTTATGATTTTGGGGACTTATGCCCCCCCCATCCAGGATGCAGTCACAGAAGCTGAAAACGACTATCAACCAGGTGAAGAAGTTAGGAGGGGCAGGATGAAGTAGGAGCAGCTCAGCAGGAACTCGGGAAGACAGTTGGATTCTAGCATCAAACAACCTCAGCACATCCACAGCCACATCTTTCTGTAGCTTGGTCCAAGTGTGTCTTGGCCTCCGAGAGTTCTTGGCATACATAGCATTTAGAAATTTCCTCACACTTATCAGATAGAGAAACAATAGTTACCGGGCATCAGTGTATCTGCTTATGTTTCAGAGGATGGTTTTCTTAGAGAACTTTATTTACTGCTCTACCCATTTTGTTCTCCAACAGGCAAGCCATACCTATTTCATCTGCTCCCAGCCCTCACCCCACAGGACCAGGGGTGACAAGAATCTCCTGCTCTGGCCAGAACATTACCACTACCTTGTCTCAGTCTATGTATCCTCCAGTTTTGTTTAGCCCTCAGCTTCTCTCTCCAGTGGTGCTCCAAGAGCATCCTGACATGTTTCATATACTCCAGGAGAGACAAGTGGGTAGCTGTTGGAGTCAAATACATCTGAACATACCTTGTTGGACTGCACAGTAATCACTTTCTGCAATGTCTTGCTCACTGCCAAACAACTGCTATATCTTACCATTATAAAACACAAGCAATTTCAAATTTTAAAATTAATAAAATAAATTTATAGGAGTTTTAATGTAGGGAAAAAGTACATTTTAAAAAGATACAAGACCACATAGACTCGTAAGAGAATATAGAGACAGTCTTCAACTTACAGTGGCTTGACCTGCTGATGTTTCCACTTTATGATCTTGCAAAAGTGATACACATTACAATAGTAGAAACTGAATTTTAAAGTTTGATTATACACAGTACAATACTTTTACACCACGCTGGATTGTGGCAGCAAGCTGGGACCCCCCAGTCACACTTAATATTCTATGCTGTGTTGTGCTGCTGACCGATGATGTTTGGGAGGTTCGGTATATTAAATGCATTTTTGACATGATATTTTCACCTTACAATGGTTTATTAAGATGCAACCAATTCCAAGTCAAGGATGATCAGTGTTTGGGAAAAAAAGAGGATAAAATGTTAATTGCAGATATTTCTGTTGGCTGGGATTACAATTTCTCTTTTAATATTCTCTATACTTTCCAACATTTCAATTATGAGATTAAATTACCGTAGACATGATAGTTATTTTTTAAAGTAAATTTGATATTCTATATAAACCTTTACATTCATTTTTTATTTCTGATGTACGTTGCATGCAGTATTTCTAATATGTAGACTATATGTGAGTTTATGTGTACACAGATGCATGTTTGGAAACAACTTTATTCCCATCAGAATCATTAGCTCCAAATTCTGATGAGGATGAGTCAGGTAGCAATTAAAGGCAACAAGCTCCACCTTCCAAATGCTGGGCCATGGAGGAATAGGGCCACAAGGCTTTCAAAGGACAAGAGCTTTTCAGAACAAGAAGATGAATAAGAAAACAGATCCCATTTGCAAAAGACCTATCCCCCTCATGTCCTACTATCCATTCTTTATTTTGTTGTTTGTCTATACTTTGTATTACTCAAATGAGAGATACTTTAAGGTATTTAAGTTTATGTGTCCAATTTATTTCACTCAATTTTGTACTTTCTAGATGCATTCATTTTCCTACAAATGTCCTGGATTTATCTTTCTCTACAGCCACACAGCATTCCATTATATATAGCTACATTCTCTTTATCTACTCATTTGTTGATGGGCATACAAGCTGCTTTCAGGATTTAGCTATGATGAACTGTGCTGCTATAAACATTAGTATGCATGTATCACTATAATATGACATTTTTAGGTCTTTGGGATGAGGGTGAGGAGAGAGGAGAGGGAGAGGGGAAGAGTAAGTTATGCCATGAACAGGAACCTAATAATCACAATGAATGTAAACATCATTTGTCATAAATATGAGTTCATAGTAATACAGTAAGACTGAAAATGGGGAAAGGGGATTTAGAGGCAGAGAGATAGAGGTAGGTGCGAAGGGAAGGGGATTTAAGAAAAGAGCTGTGTTATGAACATGTATGTGCCTACTCCCCAAAATGAAGGAAAAATTCATGCACTCCAATTGTGTACTAATAAAGTAAAAATAAATTACAAAAATAAAATAGATTTCAGAAAATGTGGTGAGCTACTTATAGGACACAAAAGCACGTTAAGTGAGACTGAACTCATAGGAGTTCATGAACTAATAGGAAAAGAATAAAATGTAAATATCCAGTGATCTTTTCAAATAGATTCCTGGTTCTCCTAAAACATTATTAATTCTCCTTATAATCAAAGATAAGTTTGCCAGACTCCTCTTCCTATTTTAAAAATGCACAACAATTGACTTTCTTCTATGTACAGGATTGCATGGATGATTTATCACATTTAAATTTTTCTTCCATTATTTGTAATAGCCATACAAAGGCATTTTCCTGTCAATGAAGAGGGAAATTTTCTGAAAAATCAAAAGAGCTCTTTAAAATCTGCTATGTCAGAGCTGTATAGCCTTAGGCAAAAGATAACCTTTCTGTCTCAGTTCTGCACCTCTGTAAAATGGGAGTAAAATAATAGTGCCTATTCCGGTGAGGTGCTGAAGACAAAATGAGTTATGTCAATAAAGCACTGAGAAGAGTGCCTAGCACATATCAGCCAGTGAAGACCTTTTCATTGTTATTTTTATCTGACCGTCACCATTTTAAAAATAAGAAAACTATGGGCTGGGGATTTAGCTCAGTGGTTCGGTAACCTGCCTTGCAAGCGCAAGGACCCGAGTTCAATCCCTGGTACAAAAAAAACAAAGAAAGAAAGAAATAAGAAAACTAAAGTACAGGAAAGTAACAACAATTTCAATTCAAGCCTCTAACTCCAAATGCACTACATAACACCTAACTGTATTAGTTACAGCTCAAATGGCTTTCCAAAAGCCCTTGGATGAAAATGTTCCAACATGTTGCAGTCCAAATTGTAAGGAGTTCTTAGTTCTTTGAGGTTCTTTGGCTATTTTTACCATACTTTCTTAAAATGAAACAGGCTGAGAGACATCATAAAGCTGAGTTTCTACTTATTCTCTTTTCCCAGAAAAGCCTTTAATTTTGTTGAGAATTGTGCCTTAGATGTACAGAAAGATTTATGGTTGTGCTTAATAAATAAAATAAAGGAGCCACCATTAAGGATCACGGAATCATTATTCTGAACACAGCTGATCACTCTTCAAGACTCTCTGAACACCTTGGACAGAACAAACCTAATTCTATCTAACAGGAAAAGTGTAGGAGTTGTATGAGTGACATTTTAGTGATACTTTTGCAATGTATTTAACAGAATGCCTCAATTTAGCTATGGGAGTGTACTGGTTAAGAGTAAAGGCCTTGGGTAGCCTGTTGTAGTGGTGCACACCTATAATCCCAGGACTCGGAGAGGCTGGGACAGGAAGATTGCAAGCTCAAGTCCCACGTGGGAAATTTAATGAGACCCTATCTCAAAATAAAAGATAAAATGGACTGGGGATATAGCTCAGACGTAGAGCATCCAAGCTCCTCCACCATTCTTCTTGGCTGCAGTATTCTGTGCGAGTTGAGCTTTTCATGACTCAGTATAATGAGAATGACATTGTTCACCTTATAGGAAAGGGGAGCAAGAAAAAAAACAATGGAGAGAAATGTGTGAAGCAGTTAGCACAATCTAGGTATAGCAGGACTCAGTAAACTCTGGCAGTACTATTAAAAAGAAAACATATCTTCAGATTCCAAAAAACAACCCTATTTTAGGCGACGTGTTCTAGGGGAAAGAAGTGAGTCAGGAGATGCAGATTCTATTCTGGGCTTGAGAACCATAGTCACAGGAACTGGCAATTTCCCTGAGAGACTGTGAGTTGATTATAAATTAGAGAAAGTCATATTTTTTGTTTACCGACTTGGATGCAAGGAATACAACTATCTTATAGAATGAACTGCATAAAACATAACTTTTTCAATTATGTGGGCCTTTTTTAATGGGATGAAGTAAAGAGTGCTCTTCAAACCACTTTCTATTGTGTGCATTTTTCTTTAAAATCTATCTGCACGTGTCAAATTGTCAACAATGAAATCTAATCTATAGATACAAACCAAACACTGCTTTAGAAGCTGTGAAAACTGGGCTGGGATGTTTGCAGCTCACAGGAAACAGGAAAACTTTGAAATCAGCAAAATAAAAAATTATCCTGCCAGTGTCTTATCCCTCTCCTTTCCTCTCCCCATGGCATGCATATTAAAAAGAAGGCAAAGAGAAAAAATGGATTCTCTGGATTTCTTTATGATAGATAATATGCTCAAAAATGGTTTCACTGGGGTATAATCTTTGCAGCCTGAATTATATGAACTCAATTCCAACTCAACGACTAAGGAATAATTTCGAGGTAACCAATAATATTGTTAATATCCTTCCTTTTTACATGCCTATCCCAGACTAATGATAAGTATTTTGCTAACTACTTTTTTTTCTTGGTACTGGGAATCGAACTCAGGACCTTGCGCTTGCAAGGCAGGCAGTGGAACCACTGAGCTAAATCCCCGGCCCCGCTGACTACTTTTAAAGGTTTTTTTTTCCTGATGAAGTTTACTTCAGTTTTAATAGTAAAGCCTGTAAAGAAATCATCCAAGTCAGAAATTACTAATTGACTATTGGGGAAAATCTCTACAAGGTTACAGAATGTAAATATTATACTTTCATTAAATTTTGCAAGATTCCAGGATTCTCTTCTATAAAATAATAAAGATTCTATCCTCAAATTGAGAACTATTTGCCATGTTTATATAACAGTGTACTCTGTTGCTTCTGTTTATTCAACCAAGTAGTGTTATTCAATTAAGAATGCTTTGATAGGAACAGAAAATAATGCTGGAAGAGTAATAGTAACAACAACAAAAATAAAATAATCATTAAGAAGTCTGTCTTTTCTGAAGGAACCATTGGCTGCAACTGTATGAACTATGCATTTATCATCTTATATTTGCCTACAGTGACACCTGCTGGAAAACACTGTTGAGGCTTTAAAATGAAAATGAATTTAAAATTTAAAATAAAAATCAAACTTCAAAAACATCAGCTATATGTTATCATTTTTGACTAGAAACACATTGCTTAAACTTCAATTTAATTTCTGATTTGCTTTTGAATTTTCTTTTTTGTTCAAACTGAGAAATTAGGGTTCAATTCTACTTGATGAAATTATTTTACTGATATGAAAGTTGGAATTAACTCTTATATGATGCAACCTATTTTTAAATGGAAGCATGTATAAACAGTTTAGTTGTATTATTTTTGCTTCCTTCTGAAATATTGTTTTTTAAATTTACATATCAACTGCAATGTGATAAGTGGTTTTTTGGATAAGTGATTTTAGAAGTTCTGCTTAAGATTAAATATCAAGATGGTTAATAATGGTGAAAATGCTTAATAGCCAGCACTTTCACAAATAATATTAATGCACATAGCTGCCTTGTGCTTGGGTTTTCCAGTTTGTGTTTCGCACACACAAAGTGCCATCTATACTGCATACACCTTAAGCAAGCAATGTGGATCTTATGCAAATTGCCTTTGATTTCCACAGGATCTTTGCACACTGATTCCCATCATAGTGACACAGAGGATTTGTGCACCTATGTCCCATTACCATTAATAAAGTTAAACCACAAAACTTATGTCCCATTGAGAAAGTGCAAGCATTTACATACATATAGGGCCTCGATGAAGTCTATTTTATTCTAAGATTTGGTGTTTTACACTCCTCATGAACATGGGACAATTTGAAAAGCAATATCTTGACATCTTTGTATTTTTGAGTTGCCACATTCATCTTTTCAGTCATTTTAGTATGATTTGTGTGCTATGGTGATAATTTCTCCCATTTAAATAAATTTTTTTCTAAATACAAAAGCTGTAATTGGAACTGCATAGAGCTTTTTTTTTTTTTTTTTTTAAGCAATGTTTTATACAGACTGGCTAAAGCCTCCATATCTAAAATTTCCCTCTGGCATTTGGCAGAGATTTGGTACAACAGTTTTTATACTATCAGACAAAATGCATAGCTGGTTCCTCATCTTTTATCATTCACTATATCAGTTTTTTTTGGGGGGGTTGTTTGTTTTTTTTGTTTTTTAGTTTTTTGAGACAGGGTCTCACTACGTAGTTGAGACTGACCTGGAACTCACTATGTAGCCCAGGCTGGTCTCAAACCCACAAGCGATCCTCCTGCCTCAGCCTCCCGAGTGCTGGGATTACAGGCGTGCACCACCACGCCCGCTGACTATATCAGTTTTTATGAGGCAGAAGTATTTCAATTTGTGAGTAAAACTTCACAAAGAAATAAAGTTCTTCTGTTGTTTTACATTAACCTCAATATTCATCCATTTCCTCGTTCCTTCAGCTCTAAAGACCATGTTGTTCTAAACTAACAAAAGATACCAATGGTATGTGAAAGTCAGAGCCCATCTATCATCCTATATATGAGGAAATCTTTGTTGGTAGAGGCAAACAAAGTCCAAGCACATGAGAAACACTGGATATGATCATGCCTTTTGTTGCTAAGCAAAGCCAGCAACCTTCTTTTCACCCCTGTGCATGTGTCCTGAACGGTGTGATGGTCTTGATGTTTGTGTTCCTCTAGAATTTGTGCATTGAGCCAGGCGTGGTGGTGCACACCTGTAATCCCAGCTCTTGGGAGGCTGCGGCAGGAGGATCGCTGTGAGTTCAAGACCAGCCTGGGCTATATAGTGAGTTCCAGGTCAGTCTCAACTACATAGTGAGACCCTATCTCAAAAAACCAAAAAAAAAAAAAAAAAAAAGAATTTGTTTATTGAAATCTAATCACCAATGTTAATAACATTAGAGGTTAGACCTTTGGGGATAGGATTAGTGCTGCATAAATTAGCCCAAGACAACTCATTTGCCCCTTCCACCATGTGAGGAAACAGCTCCAAGGTGTCACCAATGAATCAGGAACCGGGCCATCACCAGACTCGAATCTGCTTACATCCTGAGCTTGGACTTGAGCCTCAAGAACTGTGAGAAATAAATTTCTCTTCTTTATAAGCTACCCAGTGTATGATATTTTGTTACAGCAGCTTCAACAAACTATGACAACAGGGTATGACTAACTCTCAAATATAGGCTTTTTTAAAAGACAGTTTTTCCCAGGTGCCCTTGTCATTTTTTCTACATACACTTCAAAAGAGTTCTGGGTCTTTCAAAGTCTTTGCATTTGGGCTTTCCAGGCAGTAGATTTTTCTACTAAAATAAGGCGATATTGAAAGACAAAGGAAGCAAAGGTACAACATAGGAAGTATAATCCCTCAGTCCCAACTCATAAGAGATATTCAGAGAGTTTCTCACTTAACAGAACTCACTTAACAGAACAGTTCTAAACATAGGATTTAATGTTTAATGCAAATCCAATTACACTAGAGCTATTAAAAGTACAAGTGTTGCAGTTGGCATACAGATTAATATTTGCTTATTTTTTATTTCTTTTGGCTTTTAAGAATTGTTATGAATATGTTAGCTACCAAATAAGACACAGATCTGATATTCAATTTATTAGCAAATTTAAAAATCACAAATTATTAGAAAATCCTATTAAAGAAAGTAAACATTTCATACTTATTCATGCCTTAAGGGGTTAATTCTCAAATAGCATCTGTACAGATTTGAGGTGGGGAAGGTTTTTTTTCTGTTTTCAATATTCTCATAATTCAAGTTAAAATCACGTGTTTCCTGAATGACCCCTTAACTGAGACCTGTCATGTTGTTTTAGTGACTGTTTCTTTCTAGTAATTCTTTCTTAAAAATGTAATTATAAAGTGTTATACTATGAATGAGAAAAAGAACAAATGTAGACCAATGTTTACATGATGAGTTTGTATCATGTGAAAGACACCTCACATTACAGTGTACTATGTTCAAACTAAGATTTTTCAACAGCAGAAAAACTGGGAAAATTGAATCATTTCACAAGGGATGAATATCTGTCTGTGTCTACCCTGCAGGCTTTTCTTTTAGAATGCTGGTAAGGCTAAACAAGCAAGAGAGCTATCTTTCTTTCTATGATGTCAGGTGCATGATCCAGAGTAGGCACTAGAAAGATTCAGTGATCAGCTCAAAGGAAGACATGTAATCCAAACAGGCCAAAGTCCTGCTTTGGTGGGGGCTGTGAGACTGGGAGGGAACCAGAGACACATTTCTCTGAGATGATCTTGATCTGTAACGATGATATTGCCTTAGAACGCCCATGAGTCATCATTGCCTTTAGATGGAGAGACAGAAAGTCTTTCTCAGAATAGAGCTATCATGGGAAAAACATTGAGGAGACTTTCTATTATTTAAGTAGCATAATAATAAAAATCATTTTAATGAACACTAGGGGTCCACAATAACTTTCTCCCTTTGAAAGAAGTCTGTCCTCCAATTAGAAGCTTTAGAACATTCTCTTTGAAAAATCTAGGAGAAATAAGCACCCTCTCTATGCTGAAAATAGGATTGCAAAACTGTGTAATCCCATAAGGAGGGGGATTTTCTTATGTCTTTAACTTTTAGGATTTATCACAAGTCTACTTTTGCAATCTATTCCAAAGGTAAACAAGAAAAATATGAAAGGACTATGCACAAAGGTATTTACTGTGGCACTGTTCTTGATAGCAAAATATAGAAAGAACCCAAATATCCATAAATAGATGCCTGGCTGGAAATATGCAGTGGTACATTTCCATACAGGAGTGTTATACAACTGTAAAAAGGAAACAGTAAAACATTTACTTATTAATATGTAGTTATCTTCAAGATATATTAAGTAATATTAAGTTACATTAAAAACCAAGATATACTTTTTTTCAAGGCAGGTAAAGGAGAATGCATATTGATGTAAATACGTAATTTTGCTTATATTTTTTAGAAGAAATAGATCATGGAAAAGTATTAAAAACATGTTCCTACTGGGCTAAAAAGATAAATGTGAAGAGACTAAAGATAAAAATGTTTGAGTTAATGTGCTTTCGAGTTTTATATGTTTATAGTTTTAAATTTGGAACCATATATATAATAATGTCCTGCATAACTAAGAAATAAAAGTGGAAAAGCACCCATAAATTAAAAAGAACAAATGAACAGAAATGTAGATCAAGATGATGAGAGAAGAGAGAACAGAAATATTTGAAATAACCTTGAAACAACTTTGACTGAATATGTCTCACGAGATATATCATAAGCACAAAAAGAACTCAAAGAAATGTTAAATTGCATTCGTAGTCTTGCGTTTGTACTGTTAAAGTTATGACTAGAGAGTAGCTGTCACAGGTACAAGGCAGCATACTACAAATGAGTAACTATTATAATAATTATTAATTCTATAATCATTGGGAGCCAACATTTTTAGTGGAATATAAAAAAATAAAAGTACAAATTAAACATTCAAAGAAAAAAACTACAATTTTTCCATTTGAGTTGTAATACTAACATGAACCTCTATAATTCAGATTGTGGTCTTTAAATACTATTAATCCCAATAAAAGAATCAGAGATAATTATAAAAATGTCTGATTCCAGGTGGATCAAGAAATGCATGAGATTCCAACATCTGTTTTGATAAAAATCTAGGCATATATCAAAGACTTACATAGTCATGTTGAAAAAATATAAAAGCCAGCTTAAAGGCCGCTCATTTGGCCTTAAATGGATCGATTCAAGTATACAAAAATCATGA
This sequence comes from Fukomys damarensis, assembly GCF_012274545.1. Classification (NCBI taxonomy): domain Eukaryota; kingdom Metazoa; phylum Chordata; class Mammalia; order Rodentia; family Bathyergidae; genus Fukomys; species Fukomys damarensis. The sequence goes on along the minus strand of NW_022900924.1, from coordinate 41,149,199 downwards.
TTGTAGCTCACACATACACACACACATTTATAACGACACTAACATAGATTTATTGGTCACCACTGGAGGTTGTTAGAGTACCAGGTCATTACCATGAAAATGGTAAATTAGATAAAGGAATCAAACATATGTCTTGCCCTACATCTACAAACTGTATTTTAGGATGACAAAAAGACACTAAGGAAGATTATTTATGTAAGAATCTTAGCTAATGCAAAAGGGATGTTAATATTATAAAATCACCATTTTTAAACTCTTGATGGAACAACTGACCTATGAATATGAATGAATGCTGCTAAAGCACCAGGCAAAACATAGAGGAGACACCTAAAATGGAGGGATTGGGCTGACACACAAACAGCACTGCACATAGTGAAAGCAGGACAATGCACTGTCATGTAACTCATGATGCGAAACTACAAGTAGTAAAAGGAAAACTCTCTTGAAAAAATATACTAAACCTGAACTTTAACGAAGCCTCTAAATCTAACCACCAGTTTGTAGTTTATTCACTGGATTTAGGAATAATCAATATGAACAACAAAAGACTACAAGGATGTAATCAACCAAGTACAGAATATGGGAAAATTTGGGGTGCAATTGTACCTTATCTTTAAAATAAATTTATCAATTTTGGAGTAAGAATCACCATCGGTCAAGCTCCAGGCCTAGTATAGTTGTCCGTAAAAGCTCAGGAAATATAATTAACTTCTCTTAGCTTTAATGCTTCCCATAATTTAGTGGCATGAAAGATATGGTGATATCAGGAGAAAATATTATAAAATAGCTAAGACAAGACAAATAAAATAACTTAATGCAATGTATGATCTAATCTGATCTGATCAAACTTAGTATAAGCCATTTTTTAACTTGAGTTTATTGGTATATTTTAGGTATACAGTACAGTTGCATTCATTATTGGGATCTTGTATCTTTACATGACAGGTCTTGGTTCTCATTTTTTCCTCTTGTCCCTGCCCTCTCTTCACCCCCTCCTCCCCTCCCCATTTACAAAAACTTTATTTCCATTTTCTCATATTTTTTTTCTTTTCCCTTATTCTCTTTCCCCTACCCTTCTCACTTTACCTACACCTTTAGCCCTTTTCTTCCTATTTCACATTGTCAATTATCTCATTGGGATCTTATGTACTAAGCAACTAGGGACATGTAAATATAGAATAGATATTAGATGATATTTTATTGAATGATGATATGTTGTTTTATATCTTTCAAGCCCTTATTATCAGAGATACAAAATGAAATGTTAATAGGTAAAATAATAGAATGTCAGAAATTCTTAAACTACTCATAATAACAATAATGAAGATAAGATAGATGAACTCAAATGTAAAAATTGTTGAAGCTGGCTAATACGGGAATTAGGTATAGCACATATATAGCACATATAGTTAAAATTTTAATAATAAAATATGATAACAATAATAATTATATAATACGATGGTCCATACCTAAATTTAATTTTGAGAAATATTTTTGATACAGTAAATATATTGATGTTTTTTAAGTCAATATCTAGCAATTATTGTGAAGACTCATTAAGAAATGCTTTCTAGACTTCTCGACTTAATTGACACTTTTAGCAGAGTAGCTGAATACAAGGTCAACACCCAAAAATCAATAGCCTTCTTGTACACAAACAACAGACTCACTGAGAAAGAAATTAGGGAAACAATTCCTTTCACAATAGCACCCAAAAAAATGAAGTATCTGGGAATCAATCTAACAAAAGAAGCAAAAGACCTCTACACTGAAAACTACAGCACTCTGAAAAAAGAGATCGAGGAGGATATAAGAAAATGGAAAGATCTCCCCTGCTCCTGGGTAGGAAGAATCAACATAGTGAAAATGAAAATGGCCTTACTACCAAAACTGCTATACAGATTCAATGCAATACCAATTGAAATCCCAACACAATACTTCACAGAACTAGAAAGAAGAATCCAAAAATTCATTTGGAACCATGAGACCAAGAATAGCAAAAGTCATCCTAGGCAACAGACACATGGCAGTGGGTATAACAATTCCCAATTTGAAACTATACTACAAAGCCACTGTGATAAAAACAGCGTGGTACTGGCAAAGAAACAGACCTGAGGATCAGTGGAACAGACTGGAAGACACAAAAACAACTCCAGATGTACTCAGATACCTCATCTTTGACAAAGGAGCTGACAGTCCCCACTGGAGGAAAGATAGCCTCTTTAATAAATGGTGTGGGAAAAACTGGATCTCAATCTGCAAAAGATTAAAACTAGACCCTTATCTGTCACCATGCAATAAATTAAAATCCAAGTGGATTAAAGATCTAAATATAAAAAAGAAATACTAAACTTGCTGGAAGATAAGTTAGGCAGAACTCTTGAAGACACTGGCATAGGAAAAGACTTTATGAACAAATCCTCAGTAGCACGGGAACTAGCAGAAAGAATCAACAACTGGGATCTCATCTTATTAAAAAGCTTCTTCACTGCAAAAGAAACCATCAACAGAGCTAAGAGACAACCTACAATGTGGGAAAAACTTTTTACCAGCTGTTTCTCAGACAAAGGACTATTATCCAAAATATATAAAGAACTCAAAACAACCAGCCCCTCCAAATATAAAGATCCAATTCTAAAATGGGCATCTGAAAAGAACAGATATTTCTCAGACAAAGAAATAAAAGCAGCAAGTAAATATATGAAAAAATGCTCCACATCACTGGTCATTCGAGAGAAGCAGATGAAAATAACACTGAGATTTCACCTCACCCCACAAAGAATGGCTGCTATCAAGAAATCACACAACAACAAATGTTGGCGCAGTTGTGGGGAGAAAGGAATCCTTCTCCATTGTTGGTGGGAGTGCAGACTGGTGCAACCACTATGGAAGTCAATATGGAGACACCCCAAAGAACTAGGATTAGAGGTTCCATTTGACCCAGCCATCCCTTTGTTGGGTATCTTTCCAAAAGAATTAAAAGAATCATACCACAGTGATATATGCACACCCATGTTTACAGCGGCACAGTTTGTAATAGCTAAAACTTGGAAATAGCCCATCTGCCCATCAGTTGGAAACTGGATAAAGAAGATGTGGTTTTTCTATAAAATGGAATACTACTCAGCCATAAAAATTAGAAAGTAGATTCATTCATAGGTAAATGGGTACATTTGGAGGATATACTCCTAAGTGAAATAAATAAGTCACACATATGCAAATACCTAATAGTTTCTCTAGTGTGAAAAACTAAAATAGTACTCAAGATCCTAACAGGACAATTAGCAATGTGAAATAGGAAGAAAAGGACCAAAGGTATAGGGACAGTGAGAAGGATAGGGAAAGGGGAATAAGGGAAAAGGAAAAACATATGAGAAAATGTAAAAATGGAATTAAACTGTTTGAAGTTGGGGAGGGGAGGAGGGGGTTAAGTGAGGGTGGGGACAAGGAGAAAAAATGAGAACCAAGACCTGGCATATAAAGGTACAAGATCCCAGTAATGAATGTAACTGTACTGTCTACCTAGAATATACCAATAAATTCAATTTAAAATAAAGAAAAAAAGAAATGCTTTCTCAAACCTGCTATGGTATCACTTATCCTAACTTTCTCAAGTAAATTTTAGTTTCTCCATTAATCCATTTTTTGTTTCTATAATTGCTGATCTATTATATTTATCCTATGACCTTACTATATCCAGAAGAAAAGCATAAACTTTGGAGTCAGAAACATCTAGTTCAAATTCATATCCCTCCTAATTATCCATAAATTCTCAGGAAATATAAGTCTCCTGTCTGGGCTTTAGTTTTCCCATTCCCTAAAATCTGTAAAAGCAGCCTCCTATTCCACTTCATTTCTATAAATGTAAACAAAATTTACCTTTAGCAAGTGCTATTGTTTGATATTTTCTAGAACAACCTCAAATTTCTCCTATATTTCCTTAAAATTCAAAACTGAGGATAGCAATGTTCTCTGCCAATCCATCTCAATTTTTCTCTAACTCCTTAATTCTTATCACCTCAATGAGTATAATACCTCCTCTTATCCATGAAGGATATGTTTCAAAACCTCTAGTGGCTGCTGGGGATTTAGCTCAGTGGTTCCGCCGCCTGCCTCACAAGACCAAGGACCCGAGTTCAATCCCTGGTAACAACAACAACAACAACAAAATTGTAAACAAAACCTCTAGCGGACCTCTGAAACCACAGATAGTATGAACTATGTATGTACCATGATTTTTTCCTATATGCCCTGCAGCAGGAAGGTAAGGCTCATGGCACAGTTCACTGAGCAGGATGATTCATGCCCCACAAGAGATTTCATCACACTACTCAGAGTGGCGCACAATTTTAAACCTGTGAATTGTTTATTTCTTGATTTTCCCATTTAATATTTTAAGACCATGGATGACTGTAGAAACTGAAACCATGGAGAGTGAAAAACACAACTGAGGGAGGACCAATGCAGTCTCTCTGTTCCCCGCCAGAAAACCAACTCTCCCGTGTCTGTTAGCCCCAAAGAAACTGACACTTTGTAATAAACCTTTCACTTGTCAACAGCATGTCCTCTTGCAGTCTGGCGTAACTTCATCACACTTAAGCCGTTTGGATTTATATCCAAATGCGATATTTGAAATATGTACGTGATTGCTATTTAGCTAATGAGTTTTCAAGGGGTTGAGAGGAGTTTCCACCTGGCAATTCAGCTACTGGATAGTTTGGTCACTTAGGTAAGAATCAGGACTACATCTATTGGTCTTATGAAAGAAGATCCCCAAGGGCCACCTCTACAAACCAGCCAACAAGAGAACACACAGCCAGCCAGTCTACAGCACCGGTGATCGACTAGTGGTAGACAAGAAAGGGCCTTTTTCTCCCCCAATATCTTTTAATTTGTTACAAGTGTAGCTGTCCACTTGCTCTTCAGTGGGCATAAAACCCATCAGGTACAATACTGTAACCCCCTGAGCTTCTTTAGTAAGACAAATTTCCTTGACCTATGGGAGTTAGCAACAATACTTATATATGCTCTAAGAGCTTAGTCTCCATAAATACCCTCTCATTTAAAGAGCCAAGACAGGGGCTAGTTTCATTTTTGGAATTAGAAAACAGGTTGTTATGAGACTAACACATATCCTTCACTCATTTTGTCTGTCTACTTCCATGGTTTAGACTTGCTACTCCTCCCCTCCTAGACCTTTGTCCTTCCTATATGGAATCATCTCACCTCATCTTGGAGAGAAATAAAACATCTAAGGATTGCCATACACTGATCTAGCCCCATCCCCATTCACCATTAGCAAGCAAATTTTTTTTTCAAGAGCCTGGGACTTAGCTACCTCACAATTTTCCAGAGGATCACACTACAGTTCCAACATTCCCTGCATAAATATCAGTGACCTTCTGAGATCTGTTTATTTTGTTCTGATTTGCTATTGAATGAATACAAAAAGAAATAAATTCTACCAGTACAGAGCAACTAAGTAAGAAAAGATATTTGCAAAAAAAAATATGCGAAAAGGCTATGAAATCTGAATATCTACAGTTTTCTCAGTTTGGATATTTAACATAAGATCCAGAAGTTTAGTTTTTCTTCATATTTGTTTAATTATAGTCAAATTATAGTGAAAGAATGGCTCAGCTAATTGTGGTTTTCCAATTTTAAAAGGTAGAGGTACATGTACTATTATATTTTAACCTCTCTAACAAGTAACAAATCCCAAATGAAATGATAAACAGGGAAATATATGGCCACACCCCTAATTATGCTCCCTGCTGGGCAATCAAAATGCTTTAAATATAATGGACCAAAAACAAATAGTCCCAGAAATTTGACATGAGTATTTTCTAAAATTAATAACAGTTCATTACTTCCAAATATAATAGTGCTTGTGCATAATGCTCTTTTCAATCTCCTTTTCTCATTCTACAAATATCTTAAAATAATAATGTGAATAATAAAGTGTAGAAATGATTTTTTTGAATTAACAATGTTCTTACAGGTTTCCTCATCTCAAAAATGAGAACAATGATAAACAACCTGAAATACCTCTTGCAGTGGAGTAGCTAATTTAAATAGCATAAATGTACATGTAAAACAAAATATAATGCAAATAGTTTAATGATTACTAACATTAATCAGTTATTGAAGGATAGAAAATTTCCTTCTGGAGTTCTCAATTAAATTATTGCATTCTGAACTATTTAGTTATGTGCTTACTGAGAAGTGACCTGTGGACAGGTGGCACCAGGACTCCTTGGGATGTTCTCCCATGTGTAATAGTCTTGTCCCATCTCAGCCACTAACACAATTCTGGCTCAAAGGAAAACTAGACGTCTCTATATTTTAGACCCTATTTCAATACAGAATATAAAATAGAAGAACTGAAAAATCACACTATTGCTTTATTCAACAGCAGTACAATCCTTAGTATAATGTACATATCCAACATTGATTTATGAAGAAAATCACTGATAGTTCTTATTCTTTTGCAAAGTTTCAGAATAAGTTGGGACCATGTAACTTCACTGAGTAACTAGGAGGAAATGATAAATGATTCAAATAGTCCCAAATAAAGATGAACTGTATTAATAAAAGTGAAATTAACTGCAAGCTAAAGCTTCAGTTACTTTGAGAAATAAAGAAGATACAAACTATTATTAAAATTTTACAGGAAGACATTTAATAAAGTTCTTTATATGATTATCATTTGGTGTTGTTTTCAATGAAGGCAATGATTGGACTAGACGCCACTTCAATGTTCACTTCTAGGTGTTAGTTAGGGCATTTTTCATGTTGCATGTATGAACCAAGTGGTGTCAGCCCACCTCCAGGACTTCATCATTCTATTTGGTAGAACCTTGTCATTTTTAATCTAGAAAACGATCTTCCCAGTTTCCCTCTTTAGCAACTATACCTAATCTTGAAATCACTCCTTTCCTCTTCCTTCCATACTCGTTCAAAACAATTAATTGTTTCATTTTGCTTGAGAAAACCCATCCTATGACCCAAACCTACTGTTCATTTTTATCAGCCAGTAAAAACATAAGATTAGCCACAGTACGCCAGTTGACAGGGACACAGACTGAAGGAGAAATTAAAATATATTGTTCCTGCCCTTCAGAAGTCCACTGTGCAGTGGGAATACAAGTAAGTAAATGGATGTAATCAGCTCACTACACGAGCTGGATTCCTTAGGGTGGAAGCAGATGCCAACCTCATTCTCCTTGTACGGACTTTTAGCTCTGTTTTGTCAGATCTCCATTCTCTATTGGAAATATCTCAGGTAGCTACCATAGCTTCTCTAATCATCTTTAGATATTAACAGTCTAATTTTCAACTGCACATTTTTAACATCTCCACCTTCTTCTTTATATACTGAAGTCGGAGCTTTAAAAGCTCAGAGAAGATCCAGGGGAACAGCTATTGATCTTGGGTTCTTAATTGTAGTTCTTGAGCTGAGTAATTTCAACTAACAAATGCTAACTGTCTTAATTGTTCTCCAACTCCAAATGAGGTGAGAGTTTGGTTCTCTTAATACCTTTTCTATTCCATAAAGAAAGCGATCTCAAAGATGCAGAGAATGCTGTGTAAGTGAACATCAAAGACCTGTAATTCTAGCACTCTGGAAAGGAGGCTGAGACAGTAGGGTCACAAGTTTGAGCTCAGCCTGGGTTACATAGAGACACTATCTCAAAAAAATTTTAAGTTAAATAAATTCACAAGCACAAGATCCTGAGTTTGATCCCCCAGTGTCACATAAATAATTGATTTGCTATTGAATGAATACAAAAAGAAATAAATTCTACCAGTACAGAGCAACTAAGTAAGAAAAGATATTTGCAAAAAAAAATATGCGAAAAGGCTATGAAATCTGAATATCTACAGTTTTCTCAGTTTGGATATTTAACATAAGATCCAGAAGTTTAGTTTTTCTTCATATTTGTTTAATTATAGTCAAATTATAGTGAAAGAATGGCTCAGCTAATTGTGGTTTTCCAATTTTAAAAGGTAGAGGTACATGTACTATTATATTTTAACCTCTCTAACAAGTAACAAATCCCAAATGAAATGATAAACAGGGAAATATATGGCCACACCCCTAATTATGCTCCCTGCTGGGCAATCAAAATGCTTTAAATATAATGGACCAAAAACAAATAGTCCCAGAAATTTGACATGAGTATTTTCTAAAATTAATAACAGTTCATTACTTCCAAATATAATAGTGCTTGTGCATAATGCTCTTTTCAATCTCCTTTTCTCATTCTACAAATATCTTAAAATAATAATGTGAATAATAAAGTGTAGAAATGATTTTTTTGAATTAACAATGTTCTTACAGGTTTCCTCATCTCAAAAATGAGAACAATGATAAACAACCTGAAATACCTCTTGCAGTGGAGTAGCTAATTTAAATAGCATAAATGTACATGTAAAACAAAATATAATGCAAATAGTTTAATGATTACTAACATTAATCAGTTATTGAAGGATAGAAAATTTCCTTCTGGAGTTCTCAATTAAATTATTGCATTCTGAACTATTTAGTTATGTGCTTACTGAGAAGTGACCTGTGGACAGGTGGCACCAGGACTCCTTGGGATGTTCTCCCATGTGTAATAGTCTTGTCCCATCTCAGCCACTAACACAATTCTGGCTCAAAGGAAAACTAGACGTCTCTATATTTTAGACCCTATTTCAATACAGAATATAAAATAGAAGAACTGAAAAATCACACTATTGCTTTATTCAACAGCAGTACAATCCTTAGTATAATGTACATATCCAACATTGATTTATGAAGAAAATCACTGATAGTTCTTATTCTTTTGCAAAGTTTCAGAATAAGTTGGGACCATGTAACTTCACTGAGTAACTAGGAGGAAATGATAAATGATTCAAATAGTCCCAAATAAAGATGAACTGTATTAATAAAAGTGAAATTAACTGCAAGCTAAAGCTTCAGTTACTTTGAGAAATAAAGAAGATACAAACTATTATTAAAATTTTACAGGAAGACATTTAATAAAGTTCTTTATATGATTATCATTTGGTGTTGTTTTCAATGAAGGCAATGATTGGACTAGACGCCACTTCAATGTTCACTTCTAGGTGTTAGTTAGGGCATTTTTCATGTTGCATGTATGAACCAAGTGGTGTCAGCCCACCTCCAGGACTTCATCATTCTATTTGGTAGAACCTTGTCATTTTTAATCTAGAAAACGATCTTCCCAGTTTCCCTCTTTAGCAACTATACCTAATCTTGAAATCACTCCTTTCCTCTTCCTTCCATACTCGTTCAAAACAATTAATTGTTTCATTTTGCTTGAGAAAACCCATCCTATGACCCAAACCTACTGTTCATTTTTATCAGCCAGTAAAAACATAAGATTAGCCACAGTACGCCAGTTGACAGGGACACAGACTGAAGGAGAAATTAAAATATATTGTTCCTGCCCTTCAGAAGTCCACTGTGCAGTGGGAATACAAGTAAGTAAATGGATGTAATCAGCTCACTACACGAGCTGGATTCCTTAGGGTGGAAGCAGATGCCAACCTCATTCTCCTTGTACGGACTTTTAGCTCTGTTTTGTCAGATCTCCATTCTCTATTGGAAATATCTCAGGTAGCTACCATAGCTTCTCTAATCATCTTTAGATATTAACAGTCTAATTTTCAACTGCACATTTTTAACATCTCCACCTTCTTCTTTATATACTGAAGTCGGAGCTTTAAAAGCTCAGAGAAGATCCAGGGGAACAGCTATTGATCTTGGGTTCTTAATTGTAGTTCTTGAGCTGAGTAATTTCAACTAACAAATGCTAACTGTCTTAATTGTTCTCCAACTCCAAATGAGGTGAGAGTTTGGTTCTCTTAATACCTTTTCTATTCCATAAAGAAAGCGATCTCAAAGATGCAGAGAATGCTGTGTAAGTGAACATCAAAGACCTGTAATTCTAGCACTCTGGAAAGGAGGCTGAGACAGTAGGGTCACAAGTTTGAGCTCAGCCTGGGTTACATAGAGACACTATCTCAAAAAAATTTTAAGTTAAATAAATTCACAAGCACAAGATCCTGAGTTTGATCCCCCAGTGTCACATAAATAAATAAATAAATAAATAAATAAATAAATAAATAAATAAATAAATAAAATACATAAATTTTAAAAGGTCTGGGAATGTAGCTCATCCCCATACTCCTCCCCCCAAAAAATGCTAATTCACAATTCTATGGAATTAATAAGAATTTCAAAATATACTTTTGTTGTTTTCTTCAATATATGTATGTTAAAAGCTAGAAAAAATTTCAGCCGGTGATTTGGCTCAACGGTTCCTCCGCCTGCCTCACAAGCACAAGGACCCGAGTTCTATGAAGTGAAGTCTATGAAGTGAAGGAAAAGATTTCAAAATGGATACATATTGAGGATATACTCCTGAGTGAAATAAATAAGTCACACATGTGTAAATACCAAATAGTTTCTCTGGTGTGAAAAACTATAATAGTACATAAGATCCTAATGAGATAATTGACAATGTGAAATAGGAAGAAGAAAAGGGCTAAAGGTGTAGGGGAAGTGGGAAGGGTAGGGGAAAGGAAATAAAGGAAAAGGAAAAAATGAGAAAATGGAAATAAAGTATTTGTAAATAGGGAAGGGAGGAGGGGGTGTAGGGAGGATAGGAATAAAGGGAAAAAATGAGAATCAAGACCTGTCATGTAAAGGTACAAGAGCCCAATGATGAATGCAACTGTACTGTATACCTAAAATGTACCAGTAAACTCAATTTTAAAAAAAAGAAAAAATTTCAAAGCAAGTTACATAGTAGACCCCAAGAAGAACATCAAGAAACATTGCAAAATATCAGTTTCCAGCTTTTCTACTTTTGATGAACCATTTCTTCCCTTTGTTACCACCTCTTTCAAAGCACCAAAAACCTTAACAACGCTTTTCAGAACTACGTTACAAAAATAATGCCTACTGTACCAAAGACAAAGCCCCTCACAGAAGTAACCTACCCAAGATCACAGAGCTAGGAAATGTTGGAGCAGGTATGTAAATCTGGAAAGGCAACCACTTGAGCCTGTGACATTAAATTGTGTGCAGTACTGCCTCTTCTGACTGTCAACCAAACCAATAAAATAGCACATTTTACACTGGCATCTTAATTATTGCTTTGGTGTTGGTAATCATAATGATATTTTCATCTAGAATGATAATAGCCTAAAAGAATGATTATAATATTGCAAGCTAAAGATGGGCTGCGCTATTTTGAATCAGGGGCTTTGTGGTACTCCCGCACCCCTAAATATCATCGAAAACAGCTGTACACTGATTCGATGCCTGTGTGTTCTTAGTGTTCTTAAGCAAGTCATTTCACCACTCCCAGGACCAGGTTCCATATCGACAAATAAGAAAATGAATGATATCAATTTATTAGTGCATTTTTAATTTAAAGTACTATTCACAGGAAATTGTACCTAAGAGTCCAGGTGAAAGTGGGACGCTCTGGATGACAGGAAAAGGAGAGCCGGCAGATCCACCTCTTCAGACCTCTATTGTCATCCCCCAGAACCATTTTAAACTAATAAACTATAACTCTATCATCTTTTGTAATCCTAATTAATTCTATGCTGCAAACATGGCTCGCTGTCTACGTAACACAAGACATCTGAGGATATTTAAAGCTGTTAAACATTAAAATGGATGAATAATGGTTGTTCTGAGGAGATTTTTATCCTTTTGACACTTTCAATAAGAGCATATCAGTCTTGCATATGATAGAATTTCTTTTTAACAACATTAGCCAAACATCTACTTGGCCTGCTACATGTGCGATGACACCATCCAAATATATCTAGGCCGTTCCTGCCACTGTTAATCATCTCCACCTTCTGACAAAGCTCCCAAATCACTAGCAAACAAGACCAATCATCAGCCAAAGCAAATTCAGAGTTAACTCCCAAGTACATTCTAACAAAAGCCAAACCAATGGGTTTCTGGACAGGAAGAAAAAAAAAAGCCCATGATGTCTTCTAAAATTGCCACCTAAATATAATCAAGAACATCTCTTGCAGAATGAGTGACGCTTAGGATTCTTTCAAGGGAGTGCTCCAAGCCAGTCTGCTAAGGTGGCTAGATAGCTGGGCACTGATTCAGGAAGTGACTCTCAGGGGGGAAAAGTGGTCTTCATTAAGTGATGTTAGCTCCATGGTTGTAGAACTCAGCCTCACAAGCCATGTGTATGTCACCCAGGTCGTGCTCCTTAAGCTCTCTGAAGGGATTTTGTCAATGAGCACTGCCTCCTGCAGGTGCAGTTTAAGAGAAATGTAGAACTAATATTGTCCGGAAATCAAGCAAGTGCTTTTTCTTGTCTCACTTTGATCTGGGCTGACTGTATGAATCTTCTGTCTCTTGCATAGGGAATCCTCTGGTTTTATTGCTACCCTGAGATCTTTGGCAGGCACATAAGCCAAAGCCATTATTCCAGGCTTTAGTGGGGACACTATATTATGGGATTTTTAGAAGCAGATTTTTAGACTGACTAAAAACTTTGGGCCCAATTGCAGCAAGGAGAGTTCATACAAATGAGCTTATCAGAGTGATAAGCATCTGATAAAACAGTATGTAGGACTATACCTGGGCCTTCCCCACACTTCTTTCTCATCTATGAATGCTCTGGAAACAAGGAGAAACAAGAATTCTTGGGGGCATGCATCCAAGCCTGCCCTTCATGATGCACAGAAAGCTGATGCATAGGCAGAAAGCCAACTCTGGGTGTACTGTAATGTTCTCACTGGTATGCATGGTCCCAGTTTACAAGGATCTATTCTCACCACTGTTGGGATTTTCTTTGTTCTCATGACACTCTAGCCATCTGATATCAGCAGACATATCCTGTGTCCCTTTGCTGAAAGACAGACCTGCTTCCATTTCCAAATCAAAACACAATGAGTAAAGGAAAGCTCTGCATTCTAGGCCCCTTTTTATAAACTCCATTTCTTACTCAACCCAGTTTCCTACAAGAGAATTGCTAATAAATTCCGCTGCTGGGACTAGCAACCCAGAAGACCACCTCCTTGGAAATGTAAAAGAAATCACATTAAGAAGTTCCTGCCATCATCTACTGCATGTCCACCTTTACCTCAATCTGTCCCAAAACTGAAGTCTCCTAGAAGACCAACATTTATTTCCACCTCAAAATTGTCACCAGCTTTGTCTACCCATCCCATAGATCCCTACTCTATCCATTCTTTCCTATCTCCAAATGCCAAGGAAGTAATTCACCCACAAGGGCATCATTCAGTTCTGAAGTTTTAACACTGAAACCACATCTGAAATTAAAAGGATTCTATAAAAAGGGGAACCATGGAACTAAACATGCATATTTTCCCTGTTACTGTTTTCATGGATGCAGCTAACACCATCTCCCTCAGAAAATTCAAAAGGCAGACTCCAGCATCTACCTCTCAGTCTGACACAGGCCCACAGCACCTCCCTTGTTAACAAACTCAGTGTTTTCTCTCTGCTTTAGGTCTTTTGATCTGCAATGCTTTTGTCTGGAAAGGAATCGAGCATATATTATTTGCTTTAATGTGAAATAGGAAGAAAAGGGCTAAAGGAGTAGGGGAAGTGGGAAGGGTAGGGGGAAGGAAAGAAGGGACAAGAAAAAATATGAGAAAAGGAAAAAATGGAAACAAAGTCTTTGTAAATAGGGAAGGGTGGAGGGGGTGAAGAGAGGGAGAAGGAATAGGGAAAAAAGAACCAAGATACATCATGTAAAGGTACAAAATCACAATGATGAATGTAACTGTACTGTATACCTAAAAAGTACCAATTAACTCAATGTAAAAAAATACTTGCTTTATTCTTTCTACTTTGTAACATATCCAGAATCTCTTTCCTACCTATACAACACACCCTTAACTTTACTTTTATGTTGGTTGCACTTCTGGACGTCGCTCCAAGGCCAGACAGTGTCTCAGCCTACCTGGAGTCTGCAGACACAGCTATTCCTTCAAGGAGCTAGACAAAGATAGCCCATTGGTAATTTATGGCCCTGAAATTTCACTGCTAGCAGAGTCTACTTACCCACACACCCTCTCTTTTCTATCCCCCGCAAAAGGCCTAAGACCAAACCTCTGCCCAAGCATCAACTCTACTTTTAGGAGTAGTCTCCTTTTCTTTCAAAAATAGTTCTGAAATACAAAGTTAGTGCTGAGAAGACTTTTGATAGCATTTCTATAACTGGCTTGTAAGAAACTTCTAACGACTCCCAAAACAGGAGTGAGATTTCCCACCGTCATTTGCATGCTCATTTAAAGTCAACACATCCAGAGTTGAACTCAACTGTTTACCCCAAAACCTATTGTTCCTTTCCTATTCTCTCTCAATAAATGGCAACACCTTCTTTTAAAGTCCCAGAATAGACGCAAGAGTCCTTCTGCAGTGCTCTCTCTCATTGATTTTCAATACCAAACCACTACATTCCACCAATTCTACCTCCTACATTTCAGTCATCTCAGTAATCATCACCTATCTGTCACTCTCCTGACCAAAATGTTTTTTAATCTCCATCCTTGCTGCTACTTTATCTCATTGTTGGCACATAACTATGTCTATATCATTTTTTTTGCTCAAAACACTTCATAACTCTCTATTAGCCTTAGAATAGATGTCACACTTCTGAGCAGAACATGCAAACTAGTTATGATTTGGGCTTTGTATTTCTATCTAAAGTGCTTTATTACCACTCCTTTCCTATCACTGTGCCACATGCCCCGAGTGTGTCATATTTTCTCACATTTGGGACTTTGCAGATATCGTTTCAACTATCTAGAATATTCTCCTGCTCTACCACCTCTTCAGCTGGCCAGCACTCTTCTTTATTCAAGTTTGAGCATTACTTCTTCTAGGAAGCCTCCTCTGCACCATTCATGCCCTTCTGACTAGCTGTCCTTCCCATGTGTCCCTATTGCATTGGGTTTAAAACTATGGTAGTGCTTACCCCCCACTTACAATTGTAATATTGCAATTTTCCATAAACCAGGAATAATATGTTTCTAATTACCACTCCCATTAATAGATTGAAGAGATTTTTTTTTGCTCGCTGTTTCATCCCTGGTATTTGACAGTGTCTGCACCCAAAAAGTGCTCAATTCGAGTTGATGAACAAATGGATGCTGAAATGTACTTCCTAGTTATTGCCTATTCCACCATATTCCACCAAAGCTTTGACAGGCTCACACTGGATGGTTTGCTTCAGTACAGCCTCTTGCTGCAGGTGGAGTAATCAACTGTAGCCCTAGGAAGCACTACTGATGTTTCCTCTTCATGTCCATTTGTGACATGAATCTAAATTCAAGTTAGAAGCAATGCCTAGACTCAATGTTCTAAAAGTGTTGTCACTTGCATAATCCTGATGGAATGGGGAATATAGCACCCTTTTGAGTTTTTCCCAGTTATCCATAAATCAGAAAAAAAATTCAGTATTGTCTTCCATACTCTAAAATGTATCCAGCCTGGAGAAATTAAAGAGAGCACTAAGTCAGAAAGCAATTAGATACTGATATGAAATGTTTTCATCAAACTGTCCTGTTTTCTATGATGGGCTACTTCATCCAAATCGAGAATATGTTTCCTGAAATACCACAGAATGCAGCATTGCTCCCAGTTTTTGGCAGTACTTGGGTAATACATCATCAATTCATCTCTGGCTCTGAAAGGTTGAAGATCAGTAACTAAATCATGTAAGTGCTTATCAAGTAATTATGCTATTAAAATGACATACATCAATCAGTGCATACATTGCCTTTGTCTTTGAATTCTTTGTCTCTTTCATTTTATTAGTCAAAACACTATTTTCAGCACCATTTTCAGAAATTTAGAAATCTATATTTAAATAATGTTAATATGCAATGACATAAACCTGTATGAAGGAGCTAGAAACATCTAAGGTTACACTTCCTTATATTCAGTGGGGAAAACTGTGGCAGCTTTTGTTACAGAGCCACACTCTCTATGCTTTATTATCCATTTTCCCCCTATAACTGGAGCTTGTTACTCTTGTTGCTCATAATAATGATTAAAATTTGTCAAAAACAAATATAGTGATAAAATTACTAACTACATTTATAAATCTAAATGAAGGTTAATACAATTTTCATCATTTGGAATTTTAGAAATTTTATTCTTTCAAGTTTAATTCAGATACATTTAATATTTCAAAACTCAACTGAAACTTGTTTGGAGAGGTTAGAAGTATGTTTACAAGAACCAAAATGACTAAATAAATTATTTTTTAAAGTCATTTATTTAGACTGATTGTGGTAATAATTTGTAAATTAGAGTTAGGGGAAATTATTAGTTATGTTGGGGGTGGGATAATAACACTGACTCAGAAAGTCTGTCCTTCAGGGAAGAAGCCCACGACCAAGTTTAGAAAACAATTTATTTATTTGTTTATTTTGACCAGAGATCGAACTTGGGATGTTGCACTTGTGAGTCAGGCAGCGGCATCACTGAGCTAAATCCCTGGCCCTTAGAAAACAATTTATTGACCATTCAAAATCCAACTGAAATATCAAGACACTTTCAAAGAGAGCTATTAGAGATACAAATTGTAAGTTATCTTTTCTTAATTCTTACAACAAAAATAAAGTGATGCGCAAAATATCTAGAAGATATTCATCTGGTGTTTCTAACAAAGCTATTATATACCAGAAAATTAGTTTAAAAAGAAAAGGAAGAATCCCATCTAGCTTCAAAAGTATTTCAAAGATGATCTACCAGCCCATGGATAGAGTTATTGACAGGAAAGATGAAGATCACAGATGAAAGAACATTCAATTTGGCCAAGAGGAAATCATTAGAACATCTTTGGTGAGTACAATTTCAGTGGAAAGGAGAGTGTGAGAGTAGTCAAGAGAAGGTCAAGAAGAAAGTCAGAGGTGAGGAAGTGAATCAAACATCTGATGAGTTTGGGATAGATTGAAGGAAAGGTTTTTAGTTGAATGAAGAAAATTTAATGGAATGGGGGGATTAAATAAGAATAAAAGAGAATTAAGGTTAAAAGATACAGGAGAATTTCAGAGGAAAGTTATGGGGGAAAAAAGACACCACAGGAGGAAGTTTATTAAGCCCAGAGTTTTAGAAGAGAGAACAATGGGAGATGTGGAAGCACACATGAGAAAAAAATAGGAAAGAAATAAGATAGAAAAAGAAGGCACCACAGGAAAATAGACAGAGAGGAAAAGGACAAAGAGATCATTTTGGAGAACTTGAACAATAACGTCTTAAGAAACCCCCCCAAAAAAGTAAACATAAAAATATAAAGTTTCAAGACAGTTGGAGGAAGCTGTAAAAGGTCTCAAGCTGACATAAAACAAATAAAAACAGAACAAGAATGTGCTGTTGTAATTACAATATAAGTTGCAAAAGCAAGGAGTAAGATGTACCTCCTCGTGGCAGTCAAAGGAGGACGAAAAAAAGGGATGTGATAATGACAATACAAAGACAGACGTGAGCAAAGCAAACAGATGAAGATAAAGGACAAGCAGGTTCCAGCAAAAGTAGAATGCATGACGTTGTGAACAGAGGTGAGAGTTCAAGGCAATGGAAGGACAGGCCCAGTAAGAATTAACAAGGGTTAAGTTTCTCTTAAGCATAGTTGAGTTTAATTATCCCTCAGTAAAGTCAATTCAAAACAAGAGGGAAATTAACCACAACTTTATACAGTTCCTATGGGCTTCCCTATGGCCTAAATATCCTGAAACATTAGACATGGTTAGCCATTATTCTTGTGCAGTATTTTATGATACTGTGTAATTTCACCTGGCAATTCTGATAAACCCACCATAAATCTCCATCGGGAATGAGATGACAGATAACTTTCTTCTGTGCTGCCTTCACTATTTACTTACCTTTCTGACATTCTGCCTATTTCAATTTTGGGACTGTCACCTTCAAGGATTTCCAAGATGTTACACAACTCAACATTCAAGAATAAAGTGATAAAGCAATGACTTGGACTGTCCTTGGACTGTTCTCTATTACTTGATAGCCCAATCTGGTTTTATTGTAATCTTTGGACAGTTCTTCACTTTCTTTAACATTTTCAGATGATATTGAAATCAAGAGTTATTTTATCATAGTAGTAGGACTTCACAGGTGGAGTGGTAGTAAAAAATAGTAGGTTTACACAGATTAATCTAAATTTAAATCCTAGCTCTGTGATGCTGGACAAGGTTTCTATGACCCTTGGTTTCATCTATAAATTTAAAATAATGTATTAGTAATTTGCAGAAATAGACAATGGCTTGTTTTTTTGTACTCAATATTCAGGCTATTGATAGTATAGAATGAGCTCTCTTGTTAAATTTAGGCTATTTAATTTCTATCTCTGTTCTAAGCACAGTTTTTAACATCATTAACTCCAAATATCCTATCAATTATTTTGTTTCCATACATAATGCATGTATTAGGAATAACAATATTTTTTAAAAATTTGCTTATTTTGATGATATAGATTTCCAATAATCTGGTTAGTATAATTTAATGCTGTCTATAGAATATCAAAATACATATTTGCACATAATATATGCGTATGTTATATATAATAATACACATATTTAATTGTTTACACATTATATTATATTAAAATAAAATTAATTAAAATAATTATATTATATTAAAATAATATTAAAATGTTATTTAAACATTTTCACCTTAAGTTTCTAGTGATTTGTATTCAGGAAAAACAAAAACAAAACCTTCAGATTCTTCACCTCTGAAATGGCAATAAAGCTGTCTTCAGAAGTTTGTGTAAAGATCAAATGAGTCTATATGTATGAGCCCACAAAAGAAGCACAGAGTAGATCACTGATGAACACATCTTTTCCTTCTTCTCCCTAATTCTCTACCCACCCAAATATTATGCACCCTGCTCCAGGTCCCTTTTGCCAGCCTACCCATACTGACTGTTGTGGCCATCTGCATTTTCATCCTCAACACTCAGTTTAGTTGTGGTGTTCATTTGTATTGATCCAGTCCTGTTTAGGGCCTGGCTTGATGAGTCCTTAATCTCTGACTTCCCATGACATCAACCTCTATGATACTGGCCAATTCCTGATATAGCTCTGCTCCATACACCAACACACCTCACACCTGCTGCAAGCATCAACTCTCACTCTAAACTGTACTCTGCCTCCGACCCTTGTCCTTCCACCTGTGTTCATAAATTGAAATTCTTCCAGTTTTCTACATTTTTTTTAATCCACCTGTCTGTTTCTGTCTTCCTTCACTTTCTTGCTAAGTCTGGGTACCCTGGGCAGCCATTCAATGAAGCACTAGACCCAAATTTAGAATTGTCCATTCCTGCTTCTTTCCACACCAAATTTCAGACCACGGTGGGCTCTCCTTGGCTCCTGGTGTTGTGCTGCCAAGTACTGCAAACTTCACAATTTGAAACCTACAGAGTTTTCAGGGAACCATATATAATCATTCTCCATTTACCAGTTCTGTTCACTGAAATTCCAGGTTATCTAAATTTAACATTTTTTCTCATTGCATAAGGATGTGGTAACTCACTATAGGTACCATCGCAACTCCTCTTCAATCTCCTCAGCCCCAATCTATTCTCAGCCTCCTCACTCTCAGCAGATATATCCCTTGAGCTTAACGAAAAACATAGGACCTGTTCAATAAAAGCTCCTTCAAACTACTTCCCTCACTTCCTTTACTCCCACATGAAATCAAACATTCATAAAATTGTAAGGCCTACTTGTATCTTTAGTTTTTGACAAACTTTGTTCAAATATCAATTCTGTGGTTACTTGGTTGTGACCTTCTAGGTGCTATCATATATAAAACATGGCTGACAATGCCCATTTAGAAGGCTGTTTGTGTAGGGAAAGTGTAGGCTTGACACATGGCAGACACACAAAATGCTAATAGTTCACTCACATTTAAAACCTACTGCATGTAGGGGAAGAACAAAAAGGGAAAAGAAAAAAATGTGAGAGAATGAAAAGATGAAAATAAAGTGTTTGTAGATGGGGAGGGGAGGAGGGGGTGAAGGGAGGGCAGAGGTAAGGGGAAAAAATGAGAATCAAGACTTGCCATGTAAAGGTACATGATCCCAACAATGAATGTAACTGTACTGTATCCCTAAAATGTACCAATAAACTCAATAAAATTAAAAAAAAAAACCTACTGCATGTTATTTACTTTATTATATCATTAAATTCTGGCAGAAACACTGAGACAGAAGAGAAGCTAAATCATACAACTCCCCAACACTGCTTCTTCAGTTTTCCACTTTTTCCCTTTAAGTCTCACCTTCAATGACTTTATTTTTCTCTACATACAGTTATACATATAAACACGTTTAGTTGTTGCAACTGTGATGCAACCTCATATTAAGGTCTTTTATCACCTTCCCTGCAACAATAAAGAAGAAATCCCATTCATACTTAATCCTTGGCAACCAGTTTCATTTGTTTTAATCAACCTATAGCAGTTATAATTTACCCCCCAACTGTTTCAATGAAATATCTCCTGTTAACATCACTAATGTCTTCCATGGTGCAAAAATGAAAGACTCACTCAGGTCTTATTTTACTGTATTCCTTCAGTAATATGTGAAGCTCTCCCTTCTGGAAAGTATATTCCCTTGGTTTCTCATTTCCTCCACATACTTATCTCTCCTACCTGATTTCTTCTTATGAGTTTTTTCCTCTGTTATAGATCTTATCAAAGACTTGGCCTGAGATTCTTGAGATTAGAGACCCTATGCCTGACTAACACATAGTTAGTACTGATGGGAGGGATATTGTAGGGATAATAATAAATATCTGTTAATCATAGGGATAAGGAATATCTGTTAAATTAATTAATTCTCTTTCATCCAATTTCTACTAGTTACCACAATGGAGCCTCTAGATCCCTCACACCTGGTCTCTTTCATAAGATTCTTAACCTACTTCCTCACTTTCTGTCTCTTCCAAACATTTCTAGGCATAGCTGTCAAATTCATTTTTCTAATGTAGATCTCTGGATCATGTCATTTTCTTGTCATTTCAAAAACCTTCTGCTCACAGAATCAAATTCCGAAACTGAACTTCAAAGCCCCACAGTAAAAAATTCAACATTTCCTGCATGACATTTTAATACCTTGGGTAATAATAGTCCAATGCTCAAAACGATACCCCATGGCCTTTTACATTATTTGTGCTTTGATTTCCTATGTCCTTCTGAATCTTTCATTTTTATGGTCTACACTCTTTCCCTTGTAATAACCCTCCAGACTCAATATGGGTGAATAAGCTTCAACATTTTAATCCACATAGCACCACTTCTACTGCTTTAATAAACTGTGTAATTTCTAGCTTGTTATTACTAGTGATTGGTCTTATTGAATGAGCTAATTTCAAACTGTCCAAGAGGAATAACTGCATTCACCATCCCATATTTAACCTCACAATTATTTTACGTAAACATTTCGTAAATTAAAAGTTGTATTACATATTTTAAAACTTCACTCTTTTTCTATTGTTGCAACATCCTCACAAACAGGCTTTCCGTCCCTGGCCTAGGTGACCCTGCCACAAGCTCCCTATTTGTCTTCCCACGTCCTAGTGACATTCAAATACACCAATGAAATCCCTCATATCTTGTTTGTGTATCCAACCTGACCACCAGTCAAGACAATTGCTCTCTGTCTCTGTTTCCCATCTGTGTAAGAAAGCTGGCTCCCTTGAACCTCCCTACCACTTCCTCTGTTTGACTATATCTTGCTAGGACCTGTGAATATAATTGACTTTGCTTTCTTGTTTCTCTCTTGTGTTCCATCCCGTGGCTATATCTGACTAACCATCTCACTGAAGAACATAAAACAGTAGTTACTTAACTTTGTCATATGTATTTAAGTGCATTATATCCAATTATCTACCATTTAAAAAAAAATCTCCCTCGATTACCAAGTTGTAATATAGCTTTACCCTTATCCCTTTCTTCTCTTTCCCAGTGAAGCCACCTTAAAGGATTATCCACAGATGTAGTCTCTTCTCTCTTATTTCCTGCTCTCTTCTTACCCCATATCAAACTGGTTTCCATGTTATTCTTCCCGAAGTCAATCAGAGTATTTGTTGCTAAATACAACAAAGGACCTTTCTTGGTCTTCACTTGACATTGCTGTTAAAATACAACCCCAAATCTCTGTTTTAAGCTAGAACTCATCTGACTTCTATCTTTACATGCCCAATTCCCAGTTCTCTACCAGACATTCTTACCTGTGTGTCAAACTCAAGAGTGTTCACAAATATTTATTGAATGAATACAGAACATTTTCTGATTCTGCTCTTTCTGTTCTACATCAGTGTTTTTAAATTTATTTTGACCTATACCAGCTTTTAATAAATGTGTAAAATCTTAAGATTTCACAGTATGAAACACATTCTAACAGTTGCCCGCTCATCATTCAGAGACTTTGTAGATTAAGAATGACTCATCTTCATATCTTCATCAGAATTAGACTAAGCTGACTCTGTGAAACCTTAATGATATCTACATCATTAAAATAATAACATATCATATTTTTAAAATATAAAATTATAGCATAATATTAAGTGTGTTCACTGTCCTTTCTGAAGAGTTTAGTGTTTTTCTCTCTTTTTTTATTAGTACGTGTTTGTAGTACATAATGTTTACAGCCCTTGTGTGATGTTGGTGAATGTAAATAACACAGCTTAACTCCTTTTTTTCATCCTCTTTTGCTGCCCTCCCTACCCTATCCCTCCACCTCTTGATCCCCTTCCCCTTTGAGAACGATCTATCTCCCTACTTCTTATTATCTTTTATTTGCTCTTTATTTATAATTTATTTATTTATATATATATATTTATTTATAATTTGGGTTTCTCATATAAGAGAAATCATGCAGTATTGTGTGTCTGACTTATTTCACTTAACATTATTACCTCAAGGTGCATCCATTTGCCTACAATGATGCAAGTTTATTTTTCTTTATGGCAGAGTACTACTCAACTGTGTATAAATATCACATTTTCTTTATCCACTATCACCACTCCTGTTCAACATAGCATACAAAACTTTAGCAAAAGCAATTAGGCAGTAAAATAAATTAAATAAATATGTATAGAAAAGGAAGAAGTCAAATTATCACAGGCTTTTTAGAACAATACGTATTGTTGTCAGTTATGAGCCTCTTCTAGCCCCATGATGGAGTCTCCCTCACCTCCTACTGATAACCCTCTCACCTGATAATACAGTCCTAAAGCCTCTGTGAGGCGGAACACATCTCTAAAACTGTGTGACTTTAGATAATTAAGTCTTTAAAGACTTCTGATCATCTAAGCACAGAAGAGGCACTAATTACTTTAGACAACTTAGAGAAAAGCTTTAAAACACACGTGAATTATTTTAAAACTTAATGTGAGCCCAGGAATTTCTACTTTTTCCCCTCATTCCTTTTCCACCCTCCTTTTACATTTCTAACTTTTCTCTCTCTCTCTCTTCCCTTATTTATTTTTTCAAATTTTCACTGAATCAGTGATGGACCATTCCTATAGGCAATTGAATATATATGTATGTATGTATTTTGAGAAGCCAGAAGAATAGCTTGTCCATTTTTAAATTTTCTGTGAGGAAACTACAAATGCCATCTCTTTAACCATGCTTACTAGTCCAAGAAAAAAAAAAATTCAAATTGCTTTGAGAAAGTCACCCAAGAAAAGTACACAGGAGAGGGTGCTTGTGTTTTCAGGACCTTATTTCCAGACTTGTTTCCCTAGGACATGAGAGAAATGCTAGATTTGTGTTTGACCCATGTCTGAATTTGAAATTTCCTGTAGAGCAAAGTTGGAGCAAGAAAAGGCTTAACTTTCCTTGTGTTTAAATCTTCATTTCACTGTGTTCTGCTCACTCCCACCTAGGAAACTGAATGACTCCATTGGATGAAATACTTTGCCCTTCCTTCAGTTTACAAAGGAAACTGAAAATAGCTGAGGGTTGGTTGGTTGGTTTTTCACAGAACACCTCTATTACTGCACCCCCATCTTTTCATCCCCAGTGATCTGGCATATATTTGTTAAGAGTGCTACACTTCTGATTACAGCAGAGATCACTAAATCTGTTCTTGTAACTGTCTTATAAGAGAAAAAATTATAATCTTTCATACGGTTTCAGAGCACTTTATAAGGAGTCTGTGAACATCAAAAGCATTTAATTTTAGCCTTCAATTCATTCTTGAAGGACATGCTCATTAGAGGTATGACAATGTAGGCAATTTCGGGTAGCTGGCATATTTGACATCCTCTCTTAAAAGAGCTACACTGACTAACAATCAAGTTAAAGGCACTAAGAGCCACAGAAGAACTGTTTAAGCCAAAAAGGAAAAGCAAAGACCCAAGTAACTTAAAAGAAAATTTAGGTGGAAAATATAGCAATATGCACACAAATGACTGAAACTTTTTAAACATGGCGTTTAAAAATGTTTTCTAAAAGATTTCTCAATTTTCACTCCATGCCCCAAAAGCCAAATGATTTTTATGCATTGGACCATTATACTTGATTCATATATTTCTCTGTTAAAATTTTCTTAAAAGAGTACATAGAAGCTGAAATGGTAAAACCCTGTTACCTGATCACATGATTCAATATGCATTATCACAAGTCTAAACTTTCTGTGATATTAAACTTGAAGATCTGGTTTCCATTTTACAAGTTCTCCAGCCTACTTTTCTCTTTCTAGGCATTAGCATTCTATTATCATTTAAATAAACCTGACCTTGCTCATTTAATATGAAAATATGAGAGAATGAAGAAATGGAAATAAAGTATTTGCAAATAGTTTCCTATTGCTTTATACAATGAAATTTTATGAGACACACTGAATGAAATTACTCAAATTCATCTCTTGCCTTATATTATAAAGTAAGTTGTTTTACCTTTCTTTCTTTTCTCTGTCTAAACTTTATCTCTCCCTCTAACCTTAACCTTCTGTTAAAAGGCTTCCTGTATTACTTGGCCTTTACCTTGTCAAATTAACATTTTCTAAGTTTTTTGTTTTACTTTGTTTTGCTTTTTGCCACAGAATCTTAGACTGAGTTGTCAGAGTAGCTGTAGACACAAAAGTCATGGGGACACTATCCCTGACACCTTAAAGTACTACTAAAGAATATTCTTCCAAAACATAGTGCCTGAAAACACTCATGGTATTTTTTTCCCTTAACAGGAAATACATAATGATATTATTTCAATTGCTATATCATCCTCTCTACCACTAAGTAGGATAAGAACTGTTATAAGTAAGGCTTTGGGGGATCTGCTAAGCATGGTTTGGTCTAGATTTGTAAGTTTAGTCTTAGCAGCTTGGGCATAACCATATTACTTTTGGATAATAGAAGTATGAGTCATTTAATGATGGAGAAAGAGGAACTAAGGAATAAAAGAAGGAACCTAGGGAGGCTAGGCAGCACATAAAAGAAGGGTCAAAGAAAAGGACTTCCAGTGGGCCAAGCTAAGAAGACACTTTGCAGACCAGAATGTTCCGTAAAAATCTTCAAGCGGTTCAGTGTGGGTCATGCTCCCCACTATGTCCCCTGCAGTAAAGTTTCCATTGCCCTTTTTACTCTTTTGTAAAGGTGGATTCTTTTTTTTTTTTTTTTTAATCCAAGAAAGAGCTCAGGTCTGTGATTCCGGATTTGCCTTGGAAAAGAATCAGAAAGAGGCTATGCATATACCAGGGACTGCAGGGACAGTTGACACCTCAGGTTCCCACAGAAGGTCCAGGCTATAAGACTCAATATAAATTAGAGTACAGATGCTATTTTTTATGGGTTTTTTTCACTGTTTTTATTTTAACTGCTGAAAACCCTATATCAAGTGTATGAGTATAAAAATATTTATTAAATATATGACTTTCATATGTGTGTGGTTCTTTTATTCCTGAGTCATGAAATAGTTTATATTTTCTCTATCCTTAATTATTTGCTTATTTTTACCTGTTGTATTATGTTACAACCTGCATCAAAACACTTATAAAAGGTTGTGCTACAAAATAATTATTTCACTTTTACTTTTGTTCCTAATTTCTCCATTCTAAATTTTAACATAATACAAGTTGGTGTGCTTTTCCCCCTTTTAATACTGCCGCCATGTTTACAACTTTATAGAGTTGTGTGACTGTGAAATGGAATAATCTTGACGTTGATCAAAACCTACCCATAACTTGCTCCTTTTATTATCAGAAGTTATCTCTTATCACGGGTCCCTAATGAAATCAATATCCACGAAAACTTGGTCTTATCTTCTTGCCATTATGTAATTACTAACTAAGCTAACTAGACCTGACCATTGTGTTCGTGTCAAAAACTATCTCCCAAAGTCTGCCTAGCCTGTGGAAGGAAAAAAAAAAGAGAGAGAGAAAGGCAAGATAACATTCCCATTTGACATCTGAAGAAAGTGAGGTTCAAAACACCAGTGCATCAAGATAAACTGGGGTTCAAGCGAAGCCAACCACTATTCTGCATTCTGAATATTGGAGAACGTGTACTAATTAGCCAAGCAAACTATAGCTTCTCAAAGCTATGTCAAAGCTCAGGCACATTCCTGAGATGTAAAGGAGAACTTTCAGTTAATAGGACGGACTCCACATTTAGTCCTATTGCTGGCCTGTGAAATCAACAGTGCCTCAGTAGCACTGCTAACATGGAAAAGCAGCATCCAGTTTCTGACAACAAGCTTGAAAAACAGTATTAATTTTATAAGACAGAGAACAAAACCTTAAAGTCTATCTTAGATGCTTCATAGTCTTCACAAATGTGTCCCCCTTTTCCTTTCCTCTGACAGTCTTTGAAGATATCACAAGGATCTAAATTTCTAAATTTTCCATGAGAGGTTGTTTGTTGTTTTGGCTTTGCAAAAAAATATAGTGTGTAGTGGATTCATCGTTTTATCCAGGAAAAGAAGATCTACACTTAAAAAGTCCCAGTGGCTAAGTGGGAATTAACTAGCTTTCCAGTTCCCCAGAATCCAAAGCTTTGTGGAATTATGTTCAAAGCTAGACTGAGGGAAAGAGGAAAATTCACTGCTCTACTAACAAGAGCTTCAGAATGCTTAGTGCTTAATAAACTGACCTAGTACTCCTTAGTCGACTTTCAGGGCTGATTACCTATTTATTAAAATTATAGTTAAGCTAAGGATATTTTACAGAGATTCTTTGGGATTCTCCAAGATAAAGATCCTGTAGCTCTTACCAAATGTGCTTGAAGAAAACATAGCAGAGAAATTTTTCAAAATTATCCCCAAGGTTGACTAGATGGGAAACTAGTATGAAAAAGCCAAAGCATTATGATCCAGGTACTAATTTGGATTAGAAATAATAATGACATTCCTGAACAATAAATTTTCTTTTTTAAGAAATAGCGACAATCTTATTTAAAGTATTAACAATAGTTAACATCACAGAGAATGAAATCAATAGCAAAAGATTTACAAAATGAGTATAATGAATTATATTGCACAAACAAAACCAATTTTATATTGTGCCTATATATCTAAGATTATAGGCAGTAACAATGGCAGAGTGCAGATTATCTAGAGCATCATGTGCACATAGACAGCACAACAACACAACTTGTTTTTGCAGGAAGAACAACACATAGAGACCAAGAAGTGCACAGGCAAATTTTACTCTCCTTCCAGTTCTGTACCCATTCAGATTTTAATAATCTGCTTTGTAGCAACTGTGTGAATTAAGGATAACCTTGAAAACCAATCCCAACACAAACTAACACCCTCCCACGGCCACCCTTTTTGGCAGCTTGCCAGGCATGCCATTTTAAAGTCAGGCATTAGGAGGCAGCAAACAGCTCAAATCCACAGCCAAAGATAAACATAAGAAGTTGGAAAAGAGACCTACAGCTGTAAATGCACGGAAAACAGACTTCATCTTAAACACAAACTTCCAGGAATTCAGATTTGATATGGAGAAAAGTTAGAAGGTAAAGGGTTTGGCAATCACAAAAACCCTTGTGAAATTATCTGGATCCCATTCTTCATTTCAACAGCTCTAAAAAATTCTGACAGTTTCCTTAAGGGTTAAACAACCACACTGGACTGGCCTGACTTCATTTCATCTTGTTTTGTTTTGCCTCCATAAACAAGGGTCTTATGGTTGCCTATGTGAAATTCTCAGGCATTGCCTGATTTAGTAATGTGAGCAAATGTATAGACTGCTCAAGCCTTCACAGAGACACCAGCACTGATTCTCCCCTTCCTGCTCC
This sequence comes from Fukomys damarensis, assembly GCF_012274545.1. Classification (NCBI taxonomy): domain Eukaryota; kingdom Metazoa; phylum Chordata; class Mammalia; order Rodentia; family Bathyergidae; genus Fukomys; species Fukomys damarensis. The sequence continues at coordinate 41,120,897 of NW_022900924.1, read as the reverse complement.
AGTTAAGGCATTTGCATATTTATGATATGCACCCACCGCAGTTATTTAGAAATGTTAGCACTGCATCTATGTTTAAGAAAATACTTGTGGCATGTACTCTAATCCAAACTATCAGATCTTCAGATAACATGTCTCTGCCTTATTTTAGGAAGTTAAAAACAGACTTTTCACTTTTCCAAAGGGGAAAAATATCTCTAAACACAGCTTTTTATTTTAATTATAATTAATTAAAATATTAAATTAAATTATAGGAAATTGTGCTTAAACCACCTTAAAATTGTTTGATTTATAATATCAAAACAAGTAGTGCCTCTCTCTAGATATTTATTTGGAAGGAACGAGCTCACATAATTTATATGAAAATTTTATTTCAAGCATAAATAGAAAGGTCCTTAGAAAGCATGATTACTATGAATCAAAACTATAAATATATCAGGAAGATTGTGTGGTGCATGAAACAAAACTTAGCATCTGCAGAGAGTTCCTTGAAATTTTTGCATTGTTTCTTAAACTGTTGTGCTGAGAATCCATATATTATATGCCACACAATACTTAGCTATCTATCAAAAAATATACAGAATAAAACAGCAATGAATAACACATTCATAACCCTGAATGCTAATTCTGTAATGAACAATTCAATCAAACCAAAAATAATTCATTTCAAAACATGCAAATGTTGCATGAAACCTATTTTCTTTCAAGGCATGTCTGATGATTCCAAACTCCTCCAATAATCAAATTTCAGCTTTACTACAATTAACTATCAACAATGATTGGAGAAAATATCACACGTTACTTACTATTTTTAAGATGTCAATGCCATCATTCTGAATGCAAGAGAGTAAAGAAGAATCACTATCACGAGGAAATCTAGCAGGCAAAAGAGAGAAAATGGCAAGTATTAATTGTCTGAAAATTAGCATCTTCGGCTTTTCTTGAGGTAGTTCCCACCAGATCCCAAAGCAAAAAGAAAAAGTTGGAGGAAAGCATCATACACATCATGAGCCGACTTCTTCCACAAACCCACGCAGCTCCAAACTTTAAAGGCTCAAATTGTTGAATGTCCTGGTTGAGCAAATATCCGACTTCAGCATCCCTGGTTACGTGCACATTTTGAATAAGACGAATGCATCTCCAAAATTATGGTCACTTTCATGTCTTATCCAGATCTTCCCCCTGTTTCTTTCCCCTTTTCCGTTTTCCATTCACATTTTTCTTCCTACAAAATGCACATAGGTCTGTTCTTCCTTGTACCCCGAGTCAGGCCTGGCTTTGAAATGCATTTCAATCTCTCAACACAGACTGCTTTCACTGCATTTAGAGTCCCACTAAGGCCCAGCTTTAAAAGCTACTGATTCTTTTTTTCTTTAGCCTTCCTCACAAAGGAAGGGTATTTTGTAAATTACCAGCTCGTTCAGATCAACAAAAGGTACTTTCATAGAAAGCCCCATTTGATTTTGCTCAAATTTGATTACAAGGATGGAGAAAAGGAAAGGAAGTCAAAAAGAAAAACCCCAGATGGCTTTTTCATTCATCTCAGTGAATGAGCTTTATCTGTGCCTTTTGAAACTGTAGCAGTGGAAAAGCATTTCTGTTGGCTTAAAAAACTTGACAAAAATTATTGGTTTGCCATTTCTCATGTAACAGCCATTGGGAACTGGATGAAAAGACTTTTTCATGGGATCGCCTGCTTGGATCAAAATAATGGAGATTAGGTATTTCATTATAAATTACAGTGGGAGATAGAGCAGGCTGTCATATTAATAGCAACCTGCTCATGGCCTTCAATGGTAGCTATTCTCCTAGACAAAGGACCAAGGGGGTTGTCTATTGAACTTGTACTTTAGGCCTGATCAATTTTCTATCATCAAGGCAAAAGGTGAGATGACTAACAAAGGAATTCACACATGAGTGACCTCATAAGCCTACAGATAAAACAGCTTAAAGAAGCAAAATACATCCCGAAATTATGGATGATAAACTATATAAAGAAGAAGACAGAGTTTGAGAGTGGGAAAGAGCAATGGTCTATAATTCTCCGTTCTCTTCTTGGCCAAATGGACACATTAAAAGCTACTTGTTTTCAGCTGCAGATAATTGCAGTGTTTGGTTTGCAGTGTGGTCTGCTATAAATCCTTCAGCCTACATTTTTTTCCTCACCACAGTTTCAGTCATTTCATTTGCCATTAACAATGGCATTGTGTTTAAGACAAAGCTTCCACCAGGAGTCACACTTAAAACTAAAAATGTAAAAGAATCACAAACAACACAGGCTTCCAGATATTACACAGTAGAGTGTGTGTTTGTTATTTGCTCTGAGTCATCAGCCTCTTTTGCCCAATTGTATACTTTTTAAAGGCTGAAGTAATTCAAAGTGTTAACAGTATCTGCAGCCATAAAACACAGAATTTTTATAAGTACAGTGAAACACAGGATCCAATGAAGATTCTTTCAGAAAGTAATGATGACAGACTAAAGAAACAGTGAGAGGTGAGTAATTTTCAATGCATCACAAGTAATGTTTAGATTCCTAATTGAAGTTCAAATCATTGTAGAAATTACTAAAGTCCTCTTTCTTTTGATATTACCATGGAACTTTCCTCAGTTTTTCTCAAAAGAAAAAAAGAGAAAGGTTTTTGTTTCTACCCAACAGTTTTGATGTTCTTGAATTCAAGATGAAACTCTTCTAGAGATTAAAAATTTTAGGTTTTCCAAATGTTACTGTTACCTAAAAATGCTGATATGATATAATGTAGCATTTTATGTACATTATATGAAGCTAATACAAAGTAAAAATACATGTGAACAGGATGTACTTTTTCCATGCAATTTTTAAAACAAAAAGTACTACATAATTAATGTAAAAGGTCTTCCATCTGTCTAAAAGTTTGAAGAACTACCATAAATATGATTCATGATAGAACTTGTCAAAATAAGGCTATTTGATATAATGTAGCATTTTATGTACATTATATGAAGCTAATACAAAGTAAAAATACATGTGAACAGGATGTACTTTTTCCATGCAATTTTTAAAACAAAAAGTACTACATAATTAATGTAAAAGGTCTTCCATCTGTCTAAAAGTTTGAAGAACTACCATAAATATGATTCATGATAGAACTTGTCAAAATAAGGCTATTTGAGGGCCAGGGATTTAGCTCAGTGGTTTGGTGGCCTGCCTTGCAAGCGCAAGGACCTGAGTTCAATCCCTGGTACCAAAAATATATCAAAAGGCTATTTGATAGACACCCTTGACAGATATAATGACCCCAAATCTGAGACACAGTCTTAATACATACTCACATGTTAACAATTTCACGCCTATAGTGATGACATAAGGAAATTCATTTGTGCATGGATTAATAAAACAAGGATATGGCTTTATTTGAGGTATATATACAAATTTCATATTTGTATAAAATTGCATTCCCCTTGTTTTTAATATCTATGGACTATCTTAACCATTTAAAGAGATCTTAACCATGTAGTGAGATTAAAGGTTAAAAACTTAAATAACTCTACCGGGAGTCAGTAAGCAGGCAGGTGTTTCCCACTATTGGTGTACATGTGAACTGATACAAACTTTCTGGATGGCAGCTGAATAACAAGTTTCAAGAGTGTGAGAGTCCTCATAGCACTTGACATCATTATTCTAACACTAAGAATCTTCCCAGTTGCAGCTATCAAGAATATAGATAAAGGTCACTACCCTACACAAAGATACTTAACATATGAGGAGTTAGATAGAGTAATGCTTAGGATTACACAGTCTAAAGTCACACTAGTTGAGTGCCAGTTAAAACTTGACCAACTTCCAATTACAAGCTGTGAACTTGGTTGTTAATTCTGTATGCCTCAGTTTTCTCACCTATAAAATGGGGGTGTCACAAGTGTTACGACACAACAAAGAGAACAATTGATAGAGTACAAACACACACTAAAAAATAAGAGAAAATATTTGCAATGTATACCTCTACTAAGGGATTGAAATCAATAATATATGAGAAATTCCAAAAACTCAACAGCAAAAGAAATTTTTAAATTGGCAATAGATCTAAATAGAGACTTCTCAAAAGTGGACATATAAATAACCAATAGGTACATTAAAAAAATGCCCAACATCACTGATCATCAGGGAAATGCAAATCAAAACCACAATGAGCTATCACCTCACCCACGTAAGAATGGCTATTGTCAAAAAGACTAGAGCTAACAAGTACTGGTGAAGATGTAAAGAGAACCATTGTACATTGCTGGTGGGAATGCAAATTAGTACAGCCACTGTGGACAACAGAATGAAGCTTCCTTAAAAATTAAAAATAGAGGGCCAGGGATTTAGCCAAGTGGTGCCACCGCCTACCTCACAAGTGCAAGATCTTGAGTATGCAGTACCAAAAAAAAGAAAGAAAAATAGAAATACCATGTGATCTAGCAATACCATTACTAGCTATATATCTAAAGGAAATGAAATCAGTATGTGGAAGAGATGTATATAGTTCCATGTTCATTGTATCACTATTCATAATAGCCAAGAAATGAAACAAACTAAGTGCTCATGAACTGATGAATGGATAAAGAAAATGTGGTATATGTACAAAGTGGATTACTACATATCTATAAAATTAACAAAATCCTGTCATTTGCAACAGTGTGAGTGGAATTGGAGATCATTATGTTAAATGATCTAAGACTGGCACCGAAGGTCAAATACAAAATAATTGCACTCATATGTGAAATCTATAAAAGTTGATCTCACTAAAGTAGAGGGTAGGATAATGGTTACCAGAGGCTACAAGAGTTGAGGAAGGTTACAAAGAAAGCTGATGAGGATGAAGAAAGATTGATTAATGGTTACCAAGCTAACATTAAATAGGAGCATGAAGTTCCAATATGCTGTTGCACAGTTGGAAGACTATAAGAATAATATACTGTACACTTCAAAAGGCTGAAAGAAAGGATTTTGAAAGTTTTCACCATAAAAAATAATAAATAATAAAGGTTTGAGGAAATGTTTAATCTCATTTAAATCTCACACAATGTATACATGTATCAAAATATTGCATATTACCACATTAATATGTACTTCATTTTTGTTTCTAATTGCTATGGTAATTACATTAGTCAGTACTTACTATGTCCACATCCACTAACTAGGACATATTAAGTACTGACAAAATATTAGTTATTATTATAAATGTTCCAAACCCAGACAAGTAACTAAATTATAACATACAATGCTCACTAAAGATATTATTTTTAAAGAATTTTAATTACATGGGAAAATGTTGATAGTATGTAAAAAAGTCAGGATATAAAGTCATACACTTTATCATCTCAAATAGAATTTATTATTGAATAATGCAAATTTAAGTAACTTTTATCATTTCTTGTAGTTTTTTTATTTGTATAAAAATTTAGAGTTTTTAAACTCTATGGGTTACTGTAAAAGAAGGAGGAAGACTAGGTGGTGAACAAACAGTATACAGTATTATCAAACAGAGACAGGCAAGGCTGAGGAAAAGAATGTATGCCAAAGTTCGTGCTTAGTACTAAGTCCTGGAAATACTTAAGACCTATTTCCAGAGCTGGACAGTAAGCTTAAATTCTAAAATGTAAATATAAACAGTTCAAACATTTGGGTCCACAAATCCTCTGTCCAAGGAAGCTGTCAGAGTATGGACTCCCAAAGTCATCCATCCAACAATGGCTCGTCCAGTAAAATGACTCAGGGATAAATTTGAGGAGAGACAAGCTTATCAGCACATACAGGTTAGAAAAGATCACCAAAACCAAAAGTTTCCTTTTTGAAAAGATAAAGAAAAGAATCATATACATGTCATAATACACATAACTTCTATCTAGTTAGAGTCAATGGACAATTCCAACAAATTATAAGGTGTTTCAATAGCAGGACACAGCAGTGAATTAATCCCTTGCAAGGCCATCTAAATTAAAAGAGAATAGATTCAGCTAAAACAAAGACTCTGAATTCTAGATAAGGAAAGTACAGGCTAAAAGCTAGGCACTTCTTCATTTCACTTTTTCTCCCAAATAATGGGGACCTGAAACCCAATGACAAAGAACAGATGGAAAAGCACACCTTGTTCCCTCTACTTACAGGTCCCTCAGTCAAGCCTGAAAATAGAGAGTGAGCTAAGAGAACAGAGAAAACCTAGAGTATTTAAATGGGCTGGATTCATCTTTAGTAAGTAAAAGCAAATGGAAAGTTTTGGAACCTTCCAAAATATTATTATTATTAACAGCAAAAATATGACAGAACATAGTTGAAAGTGAAAAGAAGACACCTGAATTCAAATTAGTACTAGTACATGAATTGTTGAAATGTCAAAGCAAAGGTCTAGACTTTTCAAGGCACTTCAAATAAGAATTCAAAGATTCTTCAATTAAGAAGAAGAAAAGTTCAAGAACATGAAAATAACCATATGATTCATCATTTGAACTTCTAAATATATAACTACAAGAACTGAAAGGAGAGACACAAACAGACATTTCAAATCCATGTTCAGAGCATCATTATTCACAAAAGCCAAAAGGTGAATGAAGACAGTCCAAGTGTCCATCAACAGATGAATGGATAAACCAAATATTGTATATACATACAATAGATTATTATATAACATCAAAAATAATGAAATTTTGGGCTGGGGATTTAGCTCAGTGGCAGTGCTTGCTTCCCAAGTGCAAGGTACTGAGGTCCTAAGTTCAATTTAAAAAAAAAAAAAGGAAATTTTGATGCATGCCATAACATGAATGACCTGTGAAGACACTATTCCAAGTGAGATAACCTAATCACAGAGGACAAATAGTATATGATTTCACATATAGCCTAGATAAGATGACGTACCTAAAGTAATCAAATTCATACAGACAAAAAGTAAAATAGCGGGAGAGAAGAATACAGAGTTGAACAATGAGTATAGAGTTTTGGGTTTTGCAATAGGAAAGATCTCTGAAGACAGATGACAGTAGAGTTTGTGAAACAGTATGAATGTACTTAACATCACTGAACTGTACAGTTTTATATATATTTTGCTAGAATGGGACAAATACAAAAATGTTGTTTCCCAAACTTGGGTTAATTATCTTACTGTCATCCAATATAATTTGGGAATAAAAGAGAAGGGAAGGGAAGGAAAGGGTGGGGTACAGAAAGGAAGGGAAAGGAAGGGAGAAGAGTGTGATAGGCAATTGACTGTGTCAACTTGAGTAAGAAATGTCCAACTAAATTGAACCAGCACAGCTCTGAGTGTGGCTGAGACAGAAACTCATCCTGGATGTGAATGGCATCACTCAAAAGGTTTGCTGCCTAAATACAATAAAGGAAAAATGAAGAGGGCAGGTTTGCTTCTATTTCTTTGGAGGAACTGCAGTCTTCACCTTCACCTTGGATGACATCTCCTGTTTTCCAGCACACAATTTTCAGCCTTTCATCACAGACTCTTTGGCCTCCTGACAGACTCACATAGGATGCTATAGTAAACTCCAGGCGTTCTAGTGGATCCTTGGGATCTCCAATGTGCAGATACTCCTTTTTCATTCTTCTATACTAGACTCTGCAGGCTTCCACTGTGAGCCTATCATGTAAATCCTTATATGTTTCAATATCTTGTGATAAATCTGTTTCTTTAGTAAGCATTAACGAATATAAACTTTGGTATCCAGAGTGGGGCCATTGCTGTGATGCTACCCAGCCTTTGAAGTTCAGAAACCTTTGGAACTGGTTTGTGGAAAGAGTTTGGGAAGGTTTGGAGATGCAGACTGAAGAAGCATCTGGAAGCATGTGGAATGCTACAAGCTGAACTTGATGAGAGATTCTAGTTACAGCCAAGAAGATCAGAATGCAGGTAGAAATGTAGCAAATAAAGACCACGCTCAGGAGGTCCCAGTTCAGAACAAAAACTGCTTTTAACATTAGACTCCAGACCATGTACATTATTCTTTGGCAGTAAACTTGTCTACATTTTGCTCATGTTCAGAGACTTTGCCTCAGACTGAGATTAAGGGCAGTGGATTAATTAATCTGGTCAAAGAAATTTCAAGGCAGTCTAACATAGACTTTTAGAAACTTTTTGCCAGATCTATGTTGAGAATCAAGAGCAAAGACCCCACCAGAATGATTTAAAATACTTTGAGTTTGACCAGAAAGGTAGCCCTAGTGAAGTTATAGCCTGCAATAAAGCAAAGGAGAACTTGGTTGCTGAAAAGAAACAGGACATTATAAAAAGTGGCCTGAGGACATCACAAAAACTATCAGGACTCCACACTTTTCATACTCAAAATTGGAAAACCAAAAGACTTTGCTTTGAGGACATAACCCCAAGGCACCATGTTCCAAAACGGCAGCAGTCTGGAGTATTTGTTCCTCCAGATTTGGTTCATAGTACTCTGCAATCCAGGCACTCAACTCCTAGAGCCAAGAGAAAAGGAAACCTGCTGCCAGCTGGCAGCAGAGCTTGGTATCATCCACATGATCCTGGTTTAGAATACAAGAGTTGTGGGTTCAGGAAAGCTTCCACATGGATTTCAGAAGAAGGCCTAGGAGGCCAGGAAGTATGACCCTGAGAGGGCAGTGTGTGCAGCTACGAGTGTGAAGCCAAAGGTATAGTGGAATGTTGAAGAATGTTGAAGAATCCAGGAACATGGATCATTTGAGGAAAGCTGCAAGGAGTAAGCAAAGCAAGGCCAAGAGAGAAGACATGGGAGCTACAACCACTGGCAGTGCCATAGAGGTGGAGCTCTCCAAGGGCTTTGGAGTTCACATCTTGCCACAGATTGCTCCGGGTGCTAGACATGGAACGATGAGACTTAAGGTTTGCTCTGCTGGATTTTGGACTTGCTTTTGTTTCATTTCATTCCGTCCCCCTATTTGTACCTTTTGGAATGAGAAAGTTCATCTTGGGCCACTGTATATTCAAAGTGTTTAACTTTCTTTTCATTTGCAAATGAACTTTCAGATAAGAGTTTGCCTTTAATCTCAGGGGAGAATTTGGACTTGGACTTTCAACAATGCTGGACTAGGGCTGGGAATTTAGCTCAGGGGTGCACATGACTTCCTCACAAGTACAAGGTCCTGAGTTTGACCACTGGTACAAAAAAAAATGCTGGAACTATTAGGGCTTCAGCAACTCTTAGAGCTGGACAAAATATCTTTCACATTTAGGGATGTACAAGAGTCTTTTGAGAGTCAGGATCAGAATGGCATGGTTTGTATTTAGATGATAACCTAATGCGTCCTATGCTCATAGGTGGGAGTTTTTGGAGCTGACTTGATCTAGGGTATATGATACTGAAATTAAGGATGTGTGGTACTGAATTAGTCCACTGTTTAGAATTATCATAGTTATGGGTGTGGCTAAGTGGATTTAAAGACAGAATCCCTATCCTGGGTGTGTGTGGCACCACATAAAGGCCTATAGCCTGGATGTGATAAAAGAGAAAGATAGGCTTGCTGCTGGTGCTGTGGATCACTGTCTTCTGCTTACCAGTCTATGGACTATTTCTACTCTGCAATGTTCCTCTGCCATGCTGCCCTTGGACAAATTGGCTATGGACTGAAACCTCTACAAACTATGAGGTGATGGGTATGGGACATTCTCCAAAATAGAATACATACTACCTCATAGAACATGCTTAAGTAAATGCAAAGGAATTGAAATTATCCCATGCATACTATCAGACCATAGTACAATGAAACTGGAAATCAATGGCAAAAAAGAAAAACCCACAAAAGCTACATAAACACATGGATATTAAATACCACCCTCCTAAACCATCAATGGGTCACAAATGAAATTAAAGAAGAAATTCATTTCTATAATTAAATGTTAATGCTGAAAAAAACATACTGGAACTTATGAGATGCAACGAAAACAGTCCTATGAGGGAAATTTATAGTGGTGAACTCTCACATCAGGAAAACAGAACAAGTTCAAATACACAACCTAATGTTGAACCTGAAACTTCTAGAAAAAGAAAAAGTCAAACAAAAAGGAATAAAATGATAAAGATCATAGCAGAAATTATTGAAATTGAGATTAGAAAAAAAAAGAATGGATGCATTGGAGAACTGATTCTTTGAAAGATTAGACAAAATTGATAAACCCTTAATCAATTTAATCAAAAAAAGGAAAGATGCAAATCCAAACAATTACAAATGAAAATGGTAAAATCATAATGGATCCTACAAAAATCCAAAAGATCTTAATACCCACTTTGAGCAACATTATTCTAATAAAATGGAAAATACAGAAACAGTGGACAGATTCCTTGATACATATGAATTACCAAAGTTGAGTCACAAAGATGATATAAAAATTATGTTACCCAATATCAGTTAAATAAACTGAAGATGTAATTAAAAGCCTATCAAAAAAAAAATCCTACCAACAAAGAAATGCCTAGGACCTGGTGGCTTCACAGCTGACTTCTTAAAGAAACTTAGAGACTATCTAATGCCACTACTTCTCAAACTCTTTAATGAAATTGAAAGGGAAGCAATACTCCCAAAGTCATTCCTGGTAGCAAATATTACCCTGACACAACAACCAGAGAAGGATCCAACCAAAAAAAACCCAAAAAACAAAAAACAGAAAAACAAAACAACAACAACAACAAAAAAATACAGCCTAATTTCCCTAATGAACATACATGCAAAAATCCTCAATAGGGTACTGGCAAACAGAATGTAGCAAATCAGCAAGAATATTATACACCACAGCTCAGTATGATTCATTGCAGAGATGGTTCAACATATGCAAATCAATGGATGGAATATACGATATCAACAGAACCAAAGACAAAAACACATAATCTCAATAGATGTATAAAATCAATGACATTTCTGTACAATGCCAAATCAACACAGTAAATTGGGATAACTTTTTCCAAAGTTGACAGCACCATTAAAGTTTCCCAAAATTCAATTTATATATATGTATGTATGTATGTATATATATAT
>NW_022900924.1:41069402-41109684 GCF_012274545.1 Fukomys damarensis | reverse complement strand
TTTTTTTTTATTAGCATCTTAATCATCATCTGGAAAGAGAACATTCTAGAGTAGTATCATTAAATATAGCTCTGATAAAGCATGGTCACTACTATGTATCATAAAGCAGGTACAAGATATTTTACATTCACAGAGGTATGATACAGTACCGTCCTACATCAATAATACTAGAATCAGTTTTGGTTTGAAATTTGCTTTGTCTGCAAATAAGATTGCTACCACTGTTTTTTTCTGGGCTCCTGTCACATGGAGAATTATTTTCTGTCCTTTCACTTTCAGTCTATGGGCTTCTTTTTGCACTAGGTGTGTTTCTTGTATATAGCATATTGTTGGATTTTGCTTCTTATTCCATTTTGCCAGTCTATTTATCTTGATTGGTCTAGAAATGTTAATTTTTTTATATTTTTTTCCATGTGTACAGGGGTAATGCATTATACTACATATGTAAGGTCATATTTAGGTGGGTTTGATTACAGAAACTAATAAAGTATTCTCTAATGAAAAAAAGAATAAGATAAGACTACAAGAGCAAGAAGCAATTTAAATATGTTAAGGGGCCATTTTCATCTTGAGAATTAAGGGTTATTTTAATGTCACATCATTGCCTTTTCTTTTTTACTTTCCTTTTTAGTTTTATTTTAGGATTCCCTATTTTTAATGTTCACACAGAGATTTCTTTAACTGAAATACCGAATAGTTTCTCTGGTGTGAAAAACTATAATAGTACACAGGATCCTAATGAGATAGTTAATAATGTGAAATAGAAAGTAAAGGGTTAAAGGTGTAGGGAAAATGGGAAGGGTAGGGGAAAGGTAATAAGGGAGAGGAAAAAATATGAGAAACTGAAAAAATGGAAATAAAGTGTTTGTAAATGGGGAGGGGAGGAGGAGGTGAAGGGAGGGCAGGGACAAGGGAAAAAATGAGAATCAAGACCTATTATGTAAAGGTACAGGATCCCAATGATGAATGCAACTGTACTGTATACCTAGATTGTACCAATAAACTCAATAAAAAGAAAAAAAAAAAGCAATGACAAAGTCCAACACCCACTTGTGATTTAAAAAAAAACCCTACAGAAAGTTGGAGTAGTCTTTATCTCAATTTGATGAAAGCCATCTATAACAAACTAATAGCCAACATCATGCTGAATGCTCAAAAACCAAAAGTTTTCATTCTAAAGTCAGAAATGAGAAAGTGAATCCACTATCACCACTCCTATCCAAAATAGTGCTGGAAATATTAGCCAGGCCAATTAAACAAAAGAAAGAAATAAAAAGAATAAAGTTGGAGGGGTAAAAGTTAAACTATCATTATTTGCAGATGACATGATACCCTAAATAGTAGACCCCAAAAACTACAACTTTCAAAAGACACTTAGATTTGATAACAAGATTCAGTTGCATAGCTGGATAGAAAGTCAACACTCAAAAATCAATAGCATTCCTGTATACCGATAATAACCTTACTGAAAGAGGAATAAAGAAAACCACACCTTTCACAACAGCATTGAAAAACACTGAAATAGTTAGGAATTAATCTGACAAAGGCAATAAAAAAATCTCTATATTGAAAACTACAGCACTCTGATAAAAGAGATCAAAGAAGATACCAGAAAATAGAAAGATATTCCTTGGGGAGGAAGAACTAACAGTTAAAATAGCTATACTCCCAAAATTGATATGCATATTTGATGTGATTTCAATCAAAATTCCAGCAACAAACTTTGCGAAATTAGAAAAAACAATCCAAAAATTCACTTGGGAATAGAAAAAAACTAGAATAACAAAATCAATTCTGGGCAACAAAGGCAAGGCAGGAGGAATCATAATCTTTGACCTAAAATTACACTACAGAGCAACTATGATAAAAACAGCAAGGTATTGACAATATAATTTTTTAAAAAAAATTTAAAAACAGACCTAAGTATCAATGGAACAGATTAGAAGATGCAGAAATAACTCCAAACACAATCTGCCACCATATCTTCAACAAAGGGGCTAACAACTTATTTGGAAGAAAGAGAGTCTCTTTAATGAATGATGTTGGAAAAACTGGCTTTCCATATGCTGAAGACTAAAACTAGGTCCACATCTCTCATCATACATTACAATAGACTCAAAATGAATCAAAGATTCATTAAATATTAAATATTAAAACAGAAACACTAAATCTGCTGGAAGGGAGAATAGATAGAACCCTTAAAGACATAAGTGTAGGCAAAGATTTTATGAATAAACCCTGATCACACAGGAAATATTACAATAACCAACAGGGATCTCATCTTATTGAGAGCTTTTACACAGCAACAAAAAGCACCAATAAAGAAAAGAGAAACCCACACAGTGGGAAATAAATTGCCAGCTGTTCCTCAGACCAAAGACTAATATCTAGACTGATATACAAAGAACTAAAAAAATAAATAAATAAAACTTCCCAAATTTAAGGACCCAATCCAAAAATGGACATCTGTGATGAATAGACACTTCTCAGATGAAGTACAAACATCAAATAAATATACAAAAAAATGTCCAACATCATTGGTAATTTGAGCGATAAAAATTAGAATGATGCTGAGATTTTTTTTTCTTCCCTCATTGAGTTTATTCGTACATTTTAGGTATACAGTACAGTTACATTCATTATTGGGATCTTGTACCTTTATATGACAGGTCTTGGTTCTCATTTTTTTCCCTTGTTCCTGCCCTCCCTTCACAAACTTCATTTCCATTTTTTCATTTTCTCTTTTCCCTTATTAGCTTTCCCCTACCCTTCCCACTTTCCCTACACCTTTAACCCCTTTCTTCCTATTTCACATTGTCTATTATATCATTAGGATCTTATGTACTATTATAGTTTATTCACACCAGAGAAACTATTCGGTATTTACACATGTGTGACTTATTTATTTTACTTAGCAGTATATCCTCAATATGTATCCATTTTCCTATGAATGATTCTAATTTCCCATTCTTTATGGCTGAGTAATATTCCATTCTATAGAAAAACCACATCTTCTTTATCCAGTTTCCAACTGATGGGCAAATGGGCTGTTTCCAAGTTTTAGCTAATACAAACTGTTCTGCTATAAACATAGGTGTGCATATATCTCTGTGATATGGTTCTTTTGGAAAGATTCCCAGCAGAGGGATGGCTGGGTCAAATGGAACCTCTAGTCCCAGCTCTTTGAGGTATCTCCATATTGATTCCCACAATGGTTGCACGAGTCTGCACTCCCACCAACATTTTGTTTGGAACTATAAGATACCTAGAATAGCAAAAGCCATCCTAGGCAACAGACACAAGGCAGCGGGTATAACAGTTCCCAATTTGCAACTATACTACAAAGCCACTATGATAAAAACAGCATGGTACTGGCAAAGAAACAGATCTGAGGATCAGTGGAACAGATTGGAAGACACAAAAACAAATCCAGATGTACTCAGCTACCTCATCTTTGACAAAGGAGGTGACAGTCCCCACTGGAGGAAAGACAGCCTCTTTAATAAATGGTGTTGGAAAAACTGGATCTCAACCTGACAAAGATTAAAATTGGACCCTTATCTTTCACCATGCACTAAATTAAACTCCAAGTGGATTAAAGATCTAAATATTAAAACAGAAACACTAAAATTGCTGGAAGATAAGTTAGGCAAACTCTTGAAGACATTGGCATAGGAAAAGATTTTATGAACAAATCCTCAGTAGCACAGGAACTGGCAGAAAGAATCAACAACTGGGATCTTATCTTATTAAAAAGCTTCTGTACTTCAAAAGAAACCATCAACAGAACTAAGAGACAACCTACAATGTGGGAAAAAATTTTTACCAGCTGCTTCTCAGACAAAGGACTATTTTTTAGAGTATATAAAGAACTCAAAACAGTCAGCTCCCCCAAATATAAAGACCTGATTCAAAAATGGGCATCTGAAATGAACAGACATTTCTCAGACAAAGAAGTAAAAGCAACAAGTAAATGATGCTGAGATTTCATCTCATTCCAGAAAGAATGGCTATTATCAAGAAATCAACCAATAACCAGTGGAGGAAGGTCTGCAGGGGAAAAGGAACCCTGTTTGACTGTTGGTGGAAATGCAGACTGTTGCAACCACTGTGGAAATCAGTGTGGAGACTCCACGAAAAACTGAAACTAGAGGTTCCTTTTGGCTCAGCTATTGCCCTTCCTGGTATCTTCCTGAAGGAATTAAAAAGCATGATACCACAGTGATATATACCTACCCATGAATATTGCAGCAAAATTTGTCAGAGCTAAATCTTGGAAATAGCCTAAATGCTTATCACCTGATGAATGAAGAAGGTGTGGGTTTTTTTTTAATACAATATAGTACTTCTCTGCCATAATGAAGGATAAACTTGAGGTATTTCTAGGTAAATGGATGCACCTTGACAGCATACTCTAAAATGAAATAAATTGGACACACATATGTAAATATCACATTCTCTGAAGTGAAAAACTGAAAATGTAAGTGAACACCTAAATGTATAATATACATTTGAAATAGAAAGAAAATGTTCAAACAGGAAGTGACACTGTGGAGGAAGCAAGAAAAGAAGGAAGGGAAGAGAAAAGAAGTTTAAAGTGAAAGAAAGCTTTTGTAAATAATGAGAGGAAGAGAAATGAAAAGAGGGAAGGGCACTAGGAAAAAATAAGAATCAAGATATGTCATGTGGAGTGGGGGATTTAGCTCAGTGGCATCATGCCTGCCTTGCAAGTGGAGGGTCCTGAGTTCAACCCCGGTACAAAAAAAAAAGATATATCGTGTGCAAGTACAAGTTCCATATGATGAAAGTGATCATTGTGTTTATCTAAATTGTACCAACGAATTTAATTTAAAAATTCTAAACAAAAAAAAACTATGAGCTGAAATAAAACTTTCCTCCCTTAACTTTGCTTGTTGAGTATTTTTCCTCAGCAACAAGAAAGTAACTGAGACAATGAGGAAGAGTAAGAGAGAAAGGAAAGGAGAAAGAATTGCTATGCACAGTCAGCTAAGTAATTTATAAACTTTACCCAGATGCCAGAAGGCACAAGTGAGGGTACAATCCAGTGAGGAGTTCTGCTGAATAAGTTACATATCCTGGAGCTGGACTTCATAGATGGGAAGAAGGAATGTCATCTGGTAATTCATCTTCCCAGAGGGAATATCTTTTATTAATTTGCAGAATGGTATGTATGTGTCAACAGGCCCTGGAAGAAAGCCAGACTGCTATGTAGACAGATTAAGAATGAGCATGTATATTGAACAGTAGAGTTAATTTTGTGTTCTTTGCAAATAGATTGGCCTCCAGTTTTCTGGGAAAACCTTCCTGGGAGTTTAAGGATCCCTTCAAATACATCATTTTCTTCTTCATACACTTTTTTCCTGAAGCTAACTCAGCCAGTGTTTTACACACACACACACACACACACACACACACACACCTACCTTACTGAAGCACATGCAGAAAGGGCACCAATCTAGTAATATATAATTGCAGCAATGCAAAAAAGATGGATTTTTCTAAGTGAGACCATATAAATGAATCAAGTTCTAAAACACATGCTCCTTACATTCTCAAGCTCCAAGGAACTTCATTATTATGACTACCTCTCTGGCACTTAAAGTTCACATTTCCAACCCAGGCCCTCCATCCAAATTAATGCCCCATTTAAAGTGAGCTACAGAATATTTTTATTAGTCTATGACAATGAATACTCAAAGCAACATATTAAAACAACTCTATGTAAAGAAAGATTAAAAAAAAAACCTCCTAATTCCTTTAATTTTTCTCATGTGTTACTTTAAGGGCCCAAGAAGGCTGGGGATTTAGCTCAGTGGTTCCACCGCCTGCCTTACTTTAAGGGCCCAGACTAAATATCTTGAAAATACTTAAATCTCTCCATTTCTTTGTGCCTCATGGCCAAACAATATGGCTTGTTTTCCCCTTGCTGTATGATATTCAGATACCAGAACATTCCTGAAGTCATCACAATCTTTGTTACTCAGGAAATGGAACAGTTTCTCCAGGTCCTTTAATAGATGCTCTTATGTTTTCTCCATAACCTCATTTGGGAAGAGCAACAATTCTCTTTGATTTACACATTATCTGATTTACTCACTGTTCCCTAATTCATCCTGGTAACTCTCCATTCATGACCTCTTGGAATCTAACTGCCTCTGTGATTCCAATTCCACATTACCGGCTCCACTGATTTTAATGAGAAACTCTCCCACACCCCTATAAGATGCTTGCATTGATCTTCTCTTTACAAATTCTATGGCCACATCTCCCTTTTAAAATTCACACATGTTCTGTACACTAATTATTCCCAAATCAACTCTCCAGCACCAGAATGAAATCAAATCCATTCCAAGTTAATTCAGTATGTTAAAAGCAAACTTATTGTCCTCCACAACTCTGGTGAAAGCATCAAGTTTAAGGGGGAAAGGAGAAAGAGAGAGAGACAGAGAGAGATAGACAGAGAGAGAGACAGAGACAGAGACAGAGAACATATTTATTTTTCTTTTGTCTCACTCTCACATCTGGTCAACAAGACCTATGAATTTGAATAATTCTATATTTCTCTCATTCTCTTTCTTCCAGACAAGATCTTGCTAATTTACGCAGACAGGGCTAGAATTTCTGGTCCTTGTAACTCAGACGACTAAAGTGCTGGTGTTACAGGTATGCATCAGCATGCCTAGATTCTTCCACTCTTTTCTATTAAACTGCTACTGTTCTATTTGAATCCAAAACAGCTCTGATTTTAGCAACTATGATAACCTCTAAACTGGGATGCCTCTCAAATCCTCAAAATTTGTTTTCCATATAATCTGCATAACATTGCTTTAAAGGATAAACTTTCAATTTTTTTCCTTTTCTCCTATTTTTCTTTCCCCTTATTTCCTTTCCCCTACCCTTAGCAATTCCTCTACATATTTAGCCCTTTTCTTACTGTTTCACATTATCAGTTTATGCAGTTTGAGTCTTATTTACACTTTTAGTTTTTCACCCCAGAGAAAATATTCAGTATTTTCACAAATGGGTCCTATTTATTTCACTAAAGAGTGGCCTCCATATGCATCCATTTTCCTATGATTGACTCTAGTTTCTTTTCTTTTTGTTCTTTTTTTTTTTTTTTTTTTTTTTTTTTTGTACCAGGGATTGAACTCGGGTCCTTGCACTTGCAAGGCAGGCCACCGAACCACTGAACTAAATTCCCGGCCCTAGTTTCTCATTCTTTATGGCTGAGTAATCTTTATAAATAGGGGAGGGTGGAGGGCCTGAAGGGAGGGCAGGGGTATGGGGAAAAAATGAGAGCCAAGTTCTATCATGTAAAGATACAAGATCTCAATGATAAATTTAACTGTACTGTATATGTAAAAAGTGCCAAGAAACTTAATAAAAAATAAAGGAGAAATTTTGCTTATTTACTGCTCTGATTGAAACTTTTAAATGATTCTAACTGAACCTTACTACTCAGTACATTACTGGAGAATTTGTTAGAAATGTGGAAACCAAAACTGCACTCCAAAACTATTAAATTGGGTCCTGATTTTAATAAGCTGTTCTGGTGCTTCATATGCACACTAAAGTTTGAAAATCACTCCCCCATATGCTCGTTGACACGCCTTGAAGGCAGTTGAATGGACTGAGCCACCTGAAAATGTTAGCCAAATAAACCTCTCCTCCTTTGAGTTATATATGTCAGGTATTGTGTCTGACTGATGGGAAATTGACTAACAGAAAATTAGTATGAGAAAAGTAGGGTCACTGTTGTAACTGTACCTGACAATGTGATTTAGAAGTCTTTGGAACTGGTTTGTGGGAGGGGTTTGGAAAGATTGGAGATTCAGGATTGAGATGCATTAGAATGCTATAAGCAGAGCTTAGTAGGTGATTCTGGTCAGAGTTCAAAAGACCAGAATGCTGATAGGAATATGGACAGTAAAGACCAGGCACATGAGGTTTGAGGTTAGAATGAGGACTAGAGGTCATGAAAAAGAGTCTCTATTGGGAAAGTGACTATAGATCATGAATGTTACATTCAAGCTAAGAATTTGATATGTTCCCATGTTCTCAGACTTTATATGAAGCTAAATTTAAAGTTGGTGAACTAATTAATTTTGGTGGAGCAAATGGCAAGAAAACTCAGTGTTCAAGATGTGGCATGGGCTCTATGGGAATCAGGAGTAAAAACATAGCTGAGGGATATAAAAATGGTTCATTTTGGCCAGAAATAAAGTGCCTATAAAGTTGGACCCAAAAGAGTGTGTCTGTTATTTTTAATGTTACATTAAGAAGAAGACAAGTACTTTGAACTAGGATAATAATAATAAAAAAATGACTTCAAGGTGTCTAAAAATTGGCTAGGGCCTACAAATTGCAAATTCAGGTTGTAAGAGTAAACTCCCTTTCACTTTCATACTCTCTTTCCTACCTTAGCATTTCTGTACAAGCCATTCTTTATTCAGAATACCCTCCCATACTTCATCTGGCAACATTTCAGTAATCTCTAAGCTTTAGCCTAAATGTCACATCTTATGGTATGTTAAGACTGAAGCTTTATTTTAAGAGAGAGAGAAAAAAGAGAGAGTACCAAAATAGAACATATTAGTGTTGAGAATGTAGCTCAATGACAGACTGCTTACCTAGCAGGAATGAGCCACTTGGATGAATTTCAAGTGAAAAAAAGAAGGAAACAAAGAAAGGAGAGAGGAGAAAATTTCTCATGGAGGAGGCTGTAATTTATCCATCTTTGAAAATCCAGCAGGATATGGAAGAAGCTGAGTAGGAAGCAGAGAAGAAATTACCACACATAATGAGCTGAGAAGGATTAGGAGAGAGGAGGAGCACAGTCACCAGAGAAGAAGCCAGAGAACATGGCCCAAAGCAGCCTGTGAAAAAGTCTTACTGTTGCAATGGTCAATAACACTGAAAAGCAGGGCTCTCTCATATTTAGATGTATTGTATTAATAATTTGGTTGGGGTAAAATTATTAGTTACTTGCATTATCACAAAGCACAAGGAAAAGCAAACACTGGAAATGAACCTCAACAAAAATAGCAATTTAAAGCCAGAAGAGATCATGAAGATTTAAGAATTCATAATGATCCACATGTGGAATTAAATCTGCCTCAGAATGTGTAACAAAAAGTTCAAGGAAATTTAATCCAAAGAGGTCATGGGCTGGGGTCTCACATCTAAAATGTAATCCATTATACATGCACTACAGATGGACACATCTTAGTAATTTGGAACATCTATTAATGATAGTGTTCTAATTAAACATATTAAAGGGCTATGCTGATTCACAGCATTTCATTTCCTGAATACTTAAGCAGAGTGTCAAACTGAATTTTGAAGTTCCAATAATATTAATCCAGTGATGATAATATAAGGTTTTACAGCTTTTATCTAGATGTCCCCCAAATCCTAATGCACTTATGCACTCATAGGCATTTCAGAGGTGGCTGGATCTATGATGTGTGAAAACTAAATTATTTTAGAATAATTCTGAGATTGATAATGGAAGTCCCACTCTAGGCAAGAGGGGCACCAATCAATAGGCTTGAAGCCTGTGTAGAAAATAAAAGGACAGAAAAAAGGCAGTTGCACTACTTCACTGCTTCCTGCCTTCTGTGCCATGGACTGTTTCTCCTCATCATGCCACCCTGCCTTGGAATCAGCCAACTATGGACAGAAACCTTTACAACCTGTGAGCCAAAATAAACCTTTCTTCCTTAAAAAAAATCCAATGTAGTGCATTCAGAGTTTATTCAATGAATTAATAAATGACAGCATTAATGAAATATGCTCCATATTGTTCAGAAAAAGATCCTGGTGTTGATGCAGCACCAACAGGGGACAGGATTATATCTTTGCCAGGTGGTCCAGAGTCCAAGTGAAAGCTTTGGAGCTTAAAATCATATTGATTTCAATGTTGAGATTTTATTTCATCATTTATGATTATGTTATCTTGGACAAATTATGTAATCTCATAGAGTCTCAATTTTCTCCTCTATAAAATGGATATATATTTAATTTTCTGTATGATAAGACAGGTAAGATACAGGACTTCTAGAAAGATGGAGGAGTAATAAGCAGCAACACATCAGCCTCTCCAAATCACTCTCCAGACCTTGGAATATACCAACATGAGGAAGAGAAGAAAGAGGAAGGACTCAGCAAGGACCTGAAATGACAACTGGAGCCTAAGGGGAGAGACAGCAAAGGGGCTTTAATACAGAAGAAGCAGGTGGAAAATGGAAATTTTGTTCTGAATCCCTGCTCATGGAATGAAAGAGGCAGCTTGAACTTGAACCTTCTGAGCTCAATGACTAGAGGTGACTCCAGAGGCCTACATGGAGAAAAGCACAAGTGGCATGGAGCAATGGAAGCTGCACACTTCAGGGGTTTGTGCGTGATTTCAATTCAAATGTCCTCAGGAACAGTAGTGGAGGAGCCCAGCAGCAGCATGTGGCCCTTCAATAAGCCACCCCTTCAGTGCAGAGCAGCCCCCACCCCGCCCATGAACAAGAGAAAGAGGGCCTCTTCCAGGCTCCTAGATGTAAATTGAAGCCCACTGGAAAAGTGAAGAAAATCTCTATGGTAAAAGTGGACAAGATGACCATAGTTGGTAAATTGAAGGGATCAGTACCTCCCACCAGAACCTGGACTATCTTCAGGGGAAGAGCAGCAGGAACCTGCAGTAGAACCTTGCAGAGTTCAACCCAGCAGGATGTCAGAGATCTCAAATTGGGCCTTGCAGCCAGAAATCAGCCTGAACCTCAGGGGACAGCTGTTGGCTTACTGAGACTAATTAGATCTGCACACTCCTGCCCATGCTGTCTATTTTATCAGCAGAGGAATACACTGAAGGAGGCCCTTTACTTTAAGTTTTTATTTTCAAAGTAATGTTTTTCTCTTATCTATAATCATTTTTAAATTTTTTGCCTTTTTCTTTTCTCAAAGTGTTTGCCTTTTTCTCTATTTTTTTTCTTTCCTTTCTCACACACTCTCTCTCACCTTGGTCTTCATTTCCTCTCCCTTTTTGCTCTGCACCTGTTCTCATTCAAATGTCTTTTTTCTTTTTCTTTTCTCTTTTTCCTCTCTTGTCATTAGTTTTAAAAGAAACTAAATACAGTTTCTAGCCTCCATATTGCTGTTAGTTTGTTCTGTTCTTGTGTATATTCTGTTCTATCTTCTCCTATTCTCTTCAATGGCTTCCTAGAGTTTTTGTGATGTTTCTGTGTCCTCTGGCCTAAGTCCTAACATTTCCTTATCAGATCTATCTATCCCACCCTCCCCAACTCCTTCCAAGTCCCCATCCAGAAGGGTAAAGTTGCTATATTGAAGAGTTCATTTACTAGAAACATATTTTGGGCTGGTCCTCAATTTTTATTTAATTAACATGGCTAAAAGTGATATGTTAATAACTATCACAAATTGTCTTTTTCTAAATGGTGCTTGATACTATTGCTGCTGATTGTATTGCTTAGGCTAAGTTGTTATGATTGATCTAATCAGTTGTCCCTCCCGGTATTGTGAAAATGACAATGTCTCAGAGTAATTAGAAACCCAAATCCTGAACACCAGCTATATCTGGAAGATCAAAGCATTAACCCAGGAATTAAGCCAAGCAAAGTACCAATAACAAAAATAGAAATGAGAAAACATTTAAACAATGCACAAACACAGACTTCCAGCTCACCAAATATAAATTCTGGGGAAAATGAGGAGGAAAAGTCTGAAAGTCAACCACCTAGATATGATGAACTGATAGCACAGGAAGTAACAAAACAGGTGAATGGGGCTCTAGAAAAATTCAAAACAGTAATAGTTTTCCAGATAACCATAGAGATGGTGAGAAAAAATAAAGACATGATTAGAGACTCTAGAAAAGAAACAAATTTTTAAAAAATAGATGAGCTCAGGACCATGACAGAAACCACGAATGCTCATCATAGGAAACAAATGAAAACACAACATAGGAAAGAAATGAAATCCATGAAACCGATTCAAACATATCCAGAGATTAAAACTCTATTAAAAGAAGTCACAGCAGATTGTGTGAATGTGAAGATAGAATATCAGATATAGAAAATACGATTGTCATCAGACCATGAACAGAGATCTCTTAAAAACAGTAAGGGATCATCAGAAATTGATCCAACAGCACCTACATGATGAAAAAAAATGTGTTTGTGTGTGTGTGTGTGTGTGTGTGTGTGTGTGTGTGTGTGTGTGTGAGACTGACAGGAATCTGTGAAACAGCAAGAGAAAGTACAAATACCACAAAAAAAATGTTCAGAGAATTAATGACAGAAAATTTCCCAAAAAGGGGGAAGCATTTGACATACAGATAATTGATGCATAAAGCACTCCAAATCATCATAATAAAAATAAAATCTACATATAGACATATAATAGTCAAGATCCCAGAAACCTAAGAGATGAACAAAATACTACAAGCAGTTAGGGAAAAAAAATTATATGCAAAGGGACACATCAGAATCACAGCAAACTTTTCAACACAAACCCTCAAGTCAAGGAGAGCCTGGAGTGAGGTATTTCAAGCTTTAAAAGAAAACAACCTCCAAGCTAGACTGGTGAATCCTGCAGAACTATCTTTCAGAAATTGATGGAGAAAGAAGATACTTCCATGATAAAGAATACCTGAGAAACTTCATGAATACCAAACCACCACTCCAAACAATTCTAAACAATATCCTCAAAAAGACAATGAAGGTCACAACTCCATAAGACCCAGCAGAACAAATACATCAGGTAAGGCAAGAAATTAAAAGAAGAAGGAGAAAAAATAAAAGAGCCAACAATAGGAAAATAACATGAGAATGAAAACTCAATACATATCAGTTATAACCATCAATGTTAATGGCCTCTATTCACCAATCAAAATAAATAAACTGGCAGAATTGATTAAGAAGCAAAATCCAACAACATGCCATATACAAGAAACACACCTAATTGAAAAAGAAACTCATAGACTGAAACTAAAAGGATGGCAAACACTTCTCCATGTGACAGAAGCCCCCAAAAAAAGCAGGAGTAGCTATATTATTTTCAGACAAAGTAGATTTCAAACCAAAACTAATAAAGAGAGACAAAGAAGGCCATTACAACCTTGTAAAGGGGATAATCCAAGAGGAAGAGATGACAATCATAAATATATGTGTACCAAATACTAATGCCCCAACTATACAAAAAAATATTAATGGATGTGAAAAATGAAATAATAAAAACAGACTGAGAGTCATAGTTATGAGATGTCTTAAGCTTGCTCTGCAGCCTCACAAGGCAGATTAAACGGCTCTGGATCAGTGACAAGGCCTGTGCAGTAAGTTTTAACCCCCAAACTGGTTTCTGCAAAGCTACTCCCTGACTCCCTCAATGGTTTTATGGAGCCAAGGTACATAAAAGTAGTTTGGACTATGCAGTCAAGAAAGACAATGATCCAAATCCTAATTCTGGGAGACTAGTAAGGACTGCCCAGCCACACAGGTACCTCTGCAGCCTCTCCCCAACCCCCAAGCTCTCAGGCCTGCTGGTTGTACCAGGATCTGGATCCACATGCAGAGGCACAGGTGGTCATAAGGGCCATTTTACTAAGCTCCAGGAGCTAGAAGAGAAGTGAACAACTGCAATAAAGGCACATCAGACTTCCATAGTTGGTAAGTTGAAGGGATCACGGCCTTCCATCAGAACTTGGACTATTTTCAGGGGAAGGGAGCTGGAACCTGCAGGAGAAACTTGCAGCGTTCAACCCTGCAGGAGGTCAGGGAGCTCAACTTGGGCCTTGCAACCAGAATTCAGCCTGAATCTCAGGGGTCTGCCATTGTCTAGCTGAGACCAATTCACTAAATTCTGCACATTGCTGACCACACTATCTGTTGTGACAGCAGAGATACCCTGAAAGAGGCTCTTCAAATTTTTTTCTCTTTTCCTCTTATTTTTAAATTTAATTTTAAATTTTAAAAATTTAATTTTTTCCATTCTTCAAATTCTTCCCCTTTTTTTCTTCTTTTTCCTGCTCAGTCTCTTGATCCCCACATGATTCTTCATCTCCTTTTTTGTTCCTGCTCCTACCCTAATTTGGATTTTTTTCTTTCTTTTTCTTTTCTTCTCTCTTTTTCCTTCACTCAAGTGTCATGAGTTTCAAAGGAAAATGAGTATAATTTATAACTTCCCTATTACTGTTAAGTTGTTCTATTCTTGTCTTTGTTCTTGCACTCTGTCTTTCCCTCTTGTCTTCAACAGTTTCCTAGAGTTTGCATGATCATCCTGTGTCCTCTGGCTTCACTTGAAACCTTCTCCTGTTCTTCTACCTATCTATTCCTCTCCTCCCAACTCCTTCTAAGTCCCCATCCTGAAGGGTAAAGTTGCTATATTGAAGATTCTATTCACTATAGACATATTTTGGGCTGGTCCTCAATTTTGATTTAATTCACATGGTAAAAGGTGACAGATTAGTATTTACCACAAATGGTCAATTTCTAAGCTGTGCTTAATATTACTGTGTTGCTGATCATATCAATTGGGCTAAAGGGTTGTGATTGATTTAATGAGTTGTCCTTTCTGATATTATGAAAATGAGACTCATTAGAGACTCAAAACCTAGAGAGCAGCTATATCAGGAAGATCAAAATACTAACCCAGGAATTAAACCAAGGACAGCCCAATGACAAAAATAAAAGTGAGAAAACACTTAACCAAGGCACAAAGACTTCAGTTGACCAACAACAAATTCTAGGGGAAATGGGGTGGAAAAGTCTGACAACTAACCACCAGGACACCCTGAACTCATAGTTCAGGAAGTAATAAAACAGATCAATCAGGCTCTAGAAAAATTTAAAACAGACATAATTTCCCAGATAACTATAGAGATAGTGAGCACAATGAAAGACATGATTAGAGACTCTAGAAAAGAAACATACCAAAAAAAAAAAAAAAAAAAAAAAAAAAAAAAAAAAAAAAAAAAAAAAAAAAAAAAGATGAGCTTGGGATGACCATGATAGAAGTCATGAATGCCCAGCATAGGAAAGAAATGGAAATCATGAATGTCCAACATAGGAAAGAAATGGAGTCTGTGAAGCAGATTCAAACAGATATCCAAGCGATTAAAAACTCTACTGAAACCATTCGCAGCAGAATGAATGAATGTGAAGATAGAATTTCAGATATAAAAGATAGGATTGTAGTCAGTGACCATGAAAGGAGAGATCTCCTAAAAATAATAAGAGATCATGAGGAATTGATCCAACAACTCCTAGATGATGCAAAGGAGATAATATGAGTGATAGGAATAGATGAAGAAGCAGGAGAAAATACAAATGACTAAAAAAATCTGTTCACAGAATTAATGACAAAAAACTTCCCAAACAGAGGGGAAGAATTTGACAAACAGATAAGTGAGGCATATAGGATTCCAATTAGCCATGCTTAAAAAAATATCTACATATAGACATATAATAGTCAAGATCCAAGAAACTTATCAGAAGAACAAAATGCTACAAGAGAAAAGAAACAAATTGCCCATCAGAATCACAGCAAACTTTTCAAAACAAACCCTCAGGTAAAGAAGAGCCTGGAGAGGTATTTCAAGCCCTAAGAGAAAACAACTGCCAAACTAGACTGATGTATCCTGCAAAACTCTCTTTCAAAATGGATAGGGAAATAAGATACTTCCATGACAAAGAACACCTGAG
Source organism: Fukomys damarensis (assembly GCF_012274545.1). Lineage (NCBI taxonomy): Eukaryota > Metazoa > Chordata > Mammalia > Rodentia > Bathyergidae > Fukomys > Fukomys damarensis. Next base: position 41,093,956 of record NW_022900924.1, on the reverse strand, counting down.
AAACTTCATGAATACCAAATCACCACTCCAAATGATTCTAAACAATATCCTTTTAAAAGACAATGAAGGTCACAACAGCATGAGGCTCAACAGGGTCATCAAGAAGATCATACTCCCTGACCAAGTTGGATTTATCCCAGGGATGCAAGGATGGTTTAACATATATAAACCAATAAATGTAATACACTATATTAACACAGTCAAGGACAAAAACAATATGATCTGCTCAATAGATGCAGAAAAAACATTTGACAAAATTCAACACCCATTCATGATAAAAGCCCTGCAGAAAACTGGAATAGATGGTCTTTATCTCAACTTGATAAAGGCTATATATGAAAAACCAATAGCCAAGAACATAGTAGATGGCCAAAAACTGAAAACCTTCACACTAAAATCAGGAACAAAACAAGGATGTCCACCATCACCACTCATGTTAAATATAGTTCTGGAAACATTAGCCACAGCAATTAGACAAAAGAAAGAAATTACAGCAATAAAGATAGGAAAGGAAGATGTTAAACTGTCATTATTTGCTGATGATATGATACTCTACATAGAAGACCCAAAAAGCTCTGCCAAAAGACTTCTAGACTTAATTGACAAATTCAACAGAGTAGCTGGATACAAGGTAAACACTCAAAAATAAATAGCATTCTTGTGCACAAAAAAAAGACTTGCTGAGAGAGAAATTAGGGAAACAATTCCTTTAACAATAGCATTCAAAAAATGAAATATCTAGGATTCAATGTAATGAAGGAGACAAAAGACCTCTACACTGAAAACTACAGCACTCTGAAGAAAGAGATAGAACAGGATACAAGAAAATGGAAAGATATCTCCTGCTCCTGGGTAGGAAAAATCAACACAGTGAAAATGACCATACTACCAAAACTACTATACAGATTCAATGCAATCCCAACTGAAATTCCAACAGTATATTTCACTGAATTAGAGAAAATAATCCAAAACTTCATTTGAAACCAGAACAGACATAGAATAGGAAAAGCCATCCTAGGCAACAGAGACATGACAGAGGGTATCACAATCCCCAACTTGAAACTATACTACAATGCCACTATGATAAAAAATGGCATGTTACTGGCAAATAAACACACTCAAGGGTCAGTGGAATAGATTAGAAGATGAAGAAACAACTCTAGATGTATACAGTTACCTCACCTTTGAAAAAGGAGCCAACCATCCTCACTGGAGGAAAGATAGCCTCTTTAATAAATGCTGTTGGAAAAACTGGCTTTTACCTTGCCACAGATTAAAACTAGACCCCTCTCTTTCACCATGAACTGAGCTAAACTCCAAGTGGATTCAAGATCTAAATACTAAAACAGAAACACTAAATTTGCTGGAAAATAAATTAGGTAGATCTCTCAAAGACACTGGCATAGGAACAGACTTTATGAACAAACCTCAGTAGCATGGGAACTAGCACAAAGAATCAACAACTTGGATGTCATCCTATTAAAAAGCTCTGCACTGCAAGAGAAACCACCAACAGAGTTAAGAGACAACCTACAACATGGGAAAAAGATTTACCCTCTGTTCCTCAGACAAAGCACTACTATCTAGAATATATAAAGAACTCAAAAAAATTAGACCGCCCCTAAACATGAAGACCCAATTCAAAAATGGGCATCTGAAATGAACAGACATTTCTCAAACAAAGAAGTAAAACCACAAAATACATACATGAAAAAATGTTCAACATCACTGGTCATTCAAGAGATGCAGCTGAAAACAACAGAGCTTCCACCCCACCTTACCCCTGAAAGAATGGCTGCTATCAAGACATTAACTAATAACAAATGTTGGAGGAGTTGTGAGGTGAAAGGCAGCCTTCTTTCATTGTTGGGAGAACAGACTGGTGCAGCCACTATGGAAATCACTGTGGAGATACCTCAAAAAACTAGGATTTGACCCAGGTATCCCTCTACTAGGCATCTTTCCAAAAGAATTAAAAGAATCATACCACAGCAACATATGTGCAGAAATATTTATAGTGGCACACTTTATAATAGCTATACCTTGGAAACAGTCCAATTGTCCATCAGCTGGAGACTGGATAAAGAAGATGTGGTTTTTCTATAAAATGGAGTACTACTCAGCCATAAATAGTGAAACATTAGAGATGTTTATAGCTAAATGGATGCACACTGAGCACATACTCTTAAGTGAAATAAATAGGAAACATTTGAGTAAATACCAAATAGTTTCTCTGGTGTGAAAAACTAAAAGTGTAAATAAGGTTTAAATTGTATAATTGTATAATTGATATTGTGAATAGGAAGAAAAGGTCTAAAGGAAAAAGGGGAAGTGGGAAGGGTAGGGGAAAGGAAAAAATATGAAAAGAAAATGTGGAAATAGTGTTTGTAAATAGAGAAGGGTGAAGGGGTGAAGGGAGGGCATGGGAAAGGGGAAAAATAAGAACCAAGACACATCGTGTAAAGGTACAAGTTTCCAATGATGAATGTAACTGTATTGTTTACCTTAAATGTACCAATAAACTTAATGGAAAAAAAGAGGAATAAAAAACAAATGTCCTTTCAAGATTTGTCATGTAGAGGTACAAGATCCCAACAATGAATGTAACTGCACTGTATCCCTAAAATGTACCAATAAACTCAATTAAAGCTGAAAACAAAAACAAAAACAAAAAAACAAATGTCCTCAGGAGAGGGTGACTGGCTAGATGCTATTTTAGAAAAGGGTCAGCGGAACCCAGGACTTAGAGCATCAGTGGGCTGGCTCCATCTTGGGACTCCCAGTGTCAGGGTAAAGCATAGCCATAGGACACAGGGAGTTTCAGGGAGCTGTATACAAGCTCGCAAGAGGCACTGGGAGTGTAGTAGGCTGAACAACTCAGGTACCAACCTCACAGCCAGAAACCAGGATCGGCCTGAACATCAGTGGAGGTGAAAGCACAGGCTTGCTGGGATTATCCACCACCCCTCCATAATTATACTGCAGGTTTTCTGGTATCAACAAACATGAATCTGGGCTCTATTTGCTCTCTGTCTATAAGTGACAGCAGAGACAAACTGAAGTGGATTTTTTTCTTCCTTTCTTTGCTTTTTTATTTCTTTTTCTTATCCTTTGTTCTGTTTCCATATGAGTGTGAACATTGGTTTTATTTATTTGTTTTGTTCTGCTCTTATTTCTGTTTCTTCCTTCTCTTTCCTTCCTGTCTTCTTCACCAGATTTCTAAAGCTCCCATAATTTTCCTTTGTCCTTCAGCCTTGCTTCTAAATCTCCTTCTCTTCTATTTCTCTATTTTTCCCTTCTCACCCCTCTTAATATTTACTGTATGCAATTATCTAATTGGCTTTAAATTTTGATATATAACTACAAATCTTGTTCATACTGTTAAGGTGGCAAAGTAATAGTTACAACTGTTTTGTTATTTTCTAGGCTGTGCTTGATTCTATTGTTATTACTGATGTACTACTTTAGCCAAGGTGACATAGTTGCTCTTCCTTTTATGCCAAGACAATGTTTGCCTGAGGGTTGGTTAACTATAGGCCAGTACCAAAGAACCAGGGGCTAAGCCAAGTAGGCTGCAATCTCTCATCCCCAATAAAATGAAGAGGCAGGATTTTCCAACAGACTCAAAAGCCAAAAACCAGCTACACATAGAAGACATCACTGGATAGTACTCACTTCATAAGGAGTTCTCAATACTAACAATAAAGCTACTTATCATAAACAATTTACAAGCTTGAAGGCAGAAACCAAACTTAAAAAAACAAATAGAAAATGAGAAAACATAGAGGAAAGATGCAACCCTAAACTTTCACCTTGCCCAAGGCAAACACAGGTAGCGCTGTGTTTTCAAAAGCCACCTACCAGATCTCTCTAAAATGGTAATAGAAGTAAGAAAGCAGATGATTGAGGCTCTAGAAAAAAAATCAAATTAGAAATAATTCCTCAGATAACTAAAGATATGATAAGCATAATGAAAGACATGGTTGGTAAATCTAGAGTAGGCACAGATTAAAAAATAGAGGAGCATAGGAAAATGATGGGAACCATTAATACTCAACAGTAAAAAAATGGAATCCATGAAACATATTAAAACAAATACCCAGGAGATTAAAAATTATATTGAAAGTATATGCAGCAGAAGCAACCAATTGGAGGACAGAATTTCAGATCTAGAAGACAGGTTAGCAGTTAGCTAATCATGAGAAGAAAGAATTGAAAAATAGCATGGGGCCAAGAAAAATCAATGAAACAGCTGCAAGATGATGTAGAACATAAGATTGTTTGGAGTCAATGAAAAAGCAGGAAATAATACCAGTGACATTACCAAAAAGAAAAAACTGTTAACAGAAGTAATGGAAGAAAACTTCCAGATCATGAAAAAATAATTTGGCATACAGATAAGTGAGGCTTATAGAAAAACTTCCAGACCATGAAAAAATAATTTGGCATACAGAGAAGTGAGGCTTATAGAACTTTAATTAGCCATGATTAAAAACAAATCTACACCAAGGCTTATATAATACTCAAGATTCCAGAAATTCAACACAAGAACAGGACATTAAAAGCTGTTAGAAAAAAGATACAAATCACCTATAAAGTGACCATCAGAATCACAGCAGACTTCTCAACACAAACCCTTAAATCAAGGAGCGTTAGGAGTATTTCCAGCCCTAAAAGAAAATAGCCTCCCACCTATATTGAGGTACCCTGCAAAACTATCTCAAAATTGATGGAGAAATAAGATAATTTGATGACAAAGAACATCTGAAGAAATTCATGACCACAAAACCAGCACTCCAAAATGTTCTAAAGGATATTCTAAAAAGAGATAAAAAAGACTACAATTCCATGAATCCCAATTAAATGAACCCAATAGGCAAGGCAAGCAATTAAATAGAGGGGAAAGAAAAGGATTCAGCAACAGAAAATTATATGTCAAGGATAAGTCAATACATATCAGCTATGACCATCAATATAAATCATCTCAATTCACTGATACAAAGAAAGATTGGCAAGATGGATCCAACAATGTGCTGCATGCAAAAAAACTAAAACCAAAACCAAAAACAAAAAAACACATTTAACTCAGAAAGAAATTCATAGACTGAAATTCAAAGGATAGAAAACAACACTTCATGCAACAGGAACCCAGAAAAAAGCACGGCTAGCTATTCTATTTGCACACAAAGTGAATCAGAATCCAAGACTAGTCAAGAGTGACAAAGAAGGACACTATATATTGTTATGGGAATAATTCAAGAGGAAGAGATAAAAATCATCTATCTATCTATCAAATACCAGCACATCCAACTATATAAAACAAGTATTAATGAACATGAAAAATTAAATAAATACTAATAGAATTGTAATGGGAGACCTCAATACCCAACTGTCACAAATAAACAAAATTATACAAAAAAAATCAACAAAGAAATATTTCAACTGAATGAAACCTTTGAACAAGTGGACTTAGTAGATATCTACAGAGTGTTCCATGCCACTACATCAAAACACATAAACTCCTCAGCTGCACATGAGACACTGTCCAACACATATGATCTCATAGAATCTGCTTAAGTAAATGCAAAGGAATTGAATTTACTCATGCATGTTATCAGACTATATTGCAATGAAGTTGGAAGTCAATAGCAAAAGAAACCACAAATATGCATAAACATATGGAAATTAAATAACACCCCCCTGATCAACCAATAATTCACAGATGAAATTAAAGAAGAAATTAGACCATTTCTGCAATTAAATGATAATGCCAATACAACATACTGGAAACTATGGGATGCAATGGAATCAGTCCTATGAGGGAAATTTATTGTGGTTAATTTCCACATCAAAAACAAAACAAATAAACAACCTAATGTTGGACCTCCAACTACTAGAATAGGAAGAGCAAGTTGAACCCAAAGGATGTACTACAGAGGAAATTATGAATATCAGAGCAGAAATGAATGCAATTGAAACTAAACAAATGCTAAGATAAGAATCAATGAATTGAAGAGTTTGTTCTTTGAAAGATGAAACAAAATAGAAAAACTCTTAGCCAATCTTATGAAAAAAGAAAGGAAGGAATGAAGGGAGGAGGGAGGGAGGAAAGAAGGAAGGCAGGCAGACAAGAGAAAGAGAGGGAAGGAAGAGACTCAAATCCATGCAATTAGGAATGAAAAGGGTGAAATCAAAATGGATCACACAGAAATCCAGAAGATCATCAATATCTACTTTGAACAATTTTATTCTAACAAGATGGAAAACCCAGAAGTAATGGTCAGACTCCTAGATACATATGAATTGTCAAGTAAGAAGATATAAAAATTCTAAATAACCTAATTTCAGTCAAGGAAATTGAGGAGATGCTTAAACCCTACCAACAAAGGAAAGCCCAACTCCTCATAGATTCACAACTGAATTCTACAGGAAATTTAGGGAAGATCTACTGCTAGTACTTTAATGAAATTGAAAGGGAAGCGATATTCCAAAAGTCATTCCTAGAAGCAAGCATTACCATGACATCCAACCAAAGAAGAATCCAACCAAAAAAGAGAACTGCAGGCCAATCTCCTTAAAGAATACAGACACTGTTTAGTGGTTCTGGCACCTGCCTCACAAGCACAAGGGCCTGAGTTTGATTCCTGTTGAAAAAAAAAAAAAAAAAAAAAAAAAAAAAAAAAAAGAATACAGACACTGAAATCTTCTGTAAGATACTAGCCAATAAAATATAGGAAATCACCAAGATGATTATACACCATGACCAAATGGGATTCATCCTAGGGTTGGTTCAACATACACAAATCAATAAATGTAACATACCATGTCAACAAAACCAAGGACAAAAACTACATAATTATCCCAATAAACACAGAAAAAGAATTTAACAAAGTCCAACACCCATTCATGATAAAAACTCTATAGAAAACTGGAATACATAGTCTTTATCTCAATCTGATAAAAGCTGTCTATGACAAACTAGCAGGCAACATCATACTAAATGGTCAAAAACTGAAAGCTTTCACTCTACAATCAGGAATAAGACTAAGATGTTCAGTATCACTACTCATATTCAACACAATTCTAGAAACATTAGCTAGAGCAATTAAATAAGAGGAAAAAATAAAAGAAATACGAATAAGAAAGGAAGAAGTTAAATTATCATTATTTGTAGATGACATGAAACATAGAAGACCCCAAAAACTACACCAAAAGACTTCTAGATTTAATAATCAAATTCAATTGCATAGCTGGATACAAGTCAACATTCAAAAGTCAATAGCATTCTGATATACAAATAACAAACTGAGACAGAAAATAAGAAAACAATACCTTTCCCAAAAGGCATCCAAAAACGGGGAAATACTTAGGAATCTGTCTAACAAAGAAAGTAAAAGACCTTCTACATTGAAAAATAAAGTCCTCTGAGAAAATAAAATAAAATAGAAAATAGAAAGATGTCACTTGTTTATGGGTAGTAAGAACCAATACAGTAGTGAAAATGTCCACACTTCCAAAATTGTTATACAGATTCAGTGCAATCCCGATCAAAATACCAATAGCATACCTCACAGAAATTAGAGAACACAATCCTAAAATTCATTGGGAAACAGATGAAACCTAGAATAGCAAAAGTAAATCTGGGTGACAAAGCCAAGGCAGGGGAATCACAATCCCTAAACTACGAAACTACTGTGATAAAAACCACATGGCACTTAGCAAAAAAAAGTGTAAATAAGATCCAAATTGTATAACTGACAATGTGAAATAGGAAGAAAAGAGTAAAAATGTAGGGAAAGTGGGAAGGGTAGGGGAAAGGAAATAAAGGAAAAGAAAAAATATGAGAAAAGGAAAAAATGGAAACAAAGTCTTTGCAAATAGGGTAGTGGGAAGGGGGTGAAGGGAGAGTAGGGGTATGGGGGAAAAATGAGAACCAAAATCTTTCATGTGAAGGTATAAGATCCCAATGATAAAGGTAACTGTACCGTATACTTGAAAATAAGCTAAATGAAAAAAAAAAGACTCAAGGATTAATGAAACAGATTAGAAAATGCAGAAATAACTCCAAACACAATTTGCCACCTTATCTTTAACAAAGAGGCTAAACACCTTCGTTGGAAGAAAGAGAGTCTCTTTAATGAATGATGCTGGAAAAACTGGCTTTCCATATGCTGAAGACTAAAACTAGATTCATGTCTCTCACCATACACTAAACTTAACTCAAAATGAATCAAAGATTCATTAAATATTAAATTTTAAAACAGAAACACTAAATCTGCTGGAAGGGAGAATAGACAGAATCCTTAAAGACATAAGTGTAGGCGAAGACTTTATGAATAAACCCTGATCACACAGGAAATATTACAATAAGCAACAATAGGGATCTCATCTTATTAAAAGCTTTTACACAACAACAGAATCTACCAACAGAGTGAAGAGAAACCCACAGAGTGGGGAAAAAATTGCCAGCTATTCCTCAGACAAAAGACTAATATCTGACTGATATACAAAGAACTAAAAAAAAAAAAAAAAAAAAAAAAAAAAAAAAAAAAACCCTCAAACTTCTCTAATTTAAAGACCCAATCCACAAATGGGCATCTGAGATGAACGGACACTTCTCAGATGAAGAAGTACAAATATCAAATAAATATACAAAAAAATGTCCAGCATCACTGGTCATTTGAGAGATGCAAATTAGAATGATGCTGAGATTTCATGTCATTCCAGAAAGAATGGCTATTATCAAGGAACCAACCAATAACCAATGGAGGCGGGTCTGCAGGGGAAAAGGAACCCTGTTTGACTGTTGGTGGAAGTGCAGACTGTTGCAACCACTGTGGAAATCAGTGTGGAGACTCCTCGAAAAACTGAAACCAGAGGTTCCTTTTGGCCCAGCTATTGCCCTTCCTGGTATCTTCCTGAAAGAATTAAAAGTATCATACCACAGTGATATATACCTACCCATGATTATTGCAGCAAAATTTGTCATAACTAAATCTTGGAAATAGCCTAAATGCTTATCCATTTATGAATGGATAAAGAAGGTGTTCAGTTGTTTTTTAATACAATGTAGTACTTCTCTGCTATAAAGAAGGATAAACTTGAGCTATTTCTAGATAAATGGATGCACCTTGACAGCATACTCTAAAATGAAATAAATTGGACACACATGTGTAAATATCACATTTTAACACATGTTTAAATATCACATTTTTTAACATGAGAAATTGCAAGTGCAAGTAAGAACTAAAATTTATAATAGATATTGCAAAATAGGAAGATAATGTTCAAATGAGAAGGGGAACAATGGGGGAAGGGGAAAGGAAGGAAGGGAAAAGAAAAAAAATCAAATAGAGGGAAAGATGAAAAAAATTGGGGAGAGGAAGAGTTTGGGGAAAGAAAGAATAATCAAGACATATCTAGGTACAAATTCCTTATAATGAATATGCTCATTATGTATATCTAATCTGTACCAATAAAATTAATTGTTTAAAAATTGGTGAGATAATGTTGATAAAGTGCTTAGTACATTATGAGGAACAAGTGTGCTGTAATATTTGTGTTGATACTGTTCATGCTAAAATATATTTGGGTGGTAGCTAAGAGTATAGCTGGGCAATTTCTTGCAATTTTAATGTGATGGAATAAATTATTAAAAAGTTAATTTCTGGGCCAGGGATTTAGCTCAGCGGTTCGGTCGCCTGCCTTGCAAGTGCAAAGACCCGAGTTCGATCCCTGGTACCCAAAAAAAAAAAAAATTAATTTCTTATTTTAACTTGAAAGTAAAAATGGAACTACCCATGCTCCACTACCCACAAGACAGTATTACTTTTCTTTATAAAACATATCACTTTTATATGTACCTGTACTTTATTTGCATATTATGTTTATTATTTAGTATCTGTCCACCTCACCAGAACATAAGCTACATGAAGATAGAAATAAGAGAAAGTAATTATGAGGTTATTCTTCATGTACTTCAAAAATTTGGACTTGCCTTGGCCTAAAGAGTAATAGAGTCTTTCCTCCTAAAACAGAGAAGAGCTGCATGGGTCTTGCCACCTCAAAGAAAATCCTAAATATTACTTTGTTTTCAAAACCCTGGGCCTATCAATATTATGCTACACAGCACTCCAGGAGGCTGAAGCCGAAGGCTTGCAATTTTAAGCCCCACTGTAGAGAGAGAGAGAGAGAGAGAGAGAGACAGAGAGAGAGACAGAGAGAGAGACAGAGAGACAGAGAGAGAAAGACAGAGAGAGAGAGACAGAGAGACAGAGAAAGTTAGAGTCGCAGCTCAGTCTGAAGGCCCTACATTCAAGTAACAGTATCACCAAAAAATTAGGTACATTGATAACATGATAAATCATTTCAGAGGAGAAAGTACAATCTGTATAGCTCAATAGCTATGAAGTTGACACATTCTCATGATGTGGATTCACAAATACTGTTTCATGGTTTGTCTAGGTAACTGTCAAGAACTACAAATTGCCTACTTGGAAGATAATAAGTTAACCTGACATTGTCATGTGGATGGATATCAAATAACAAATGCCTCCTTAGGGTAACAGCATAAAGAATAATAGGCAAGCTCACAGACGTTTTGCAGTACTGTTCACACTTCAGTTCTTAAGTGAACTTGATGTTGAACACCCTTCATATGTTTAAATATTGACCAAATTGTTCTAAAAATTTAAAGCATAGCTATTGATAATTCTTTTGTAACAAATGAAAGTGATTTGAACACAAATAACATTTGTACAATTTTAAAAGAGTCTTGCCAAAGAAATAATGTGACTAAAACTGAAACAGATCTATTTAATCTACAAGGATAAAAATGTTGACAATTGCAGAAACATTCAGCTGCAAATACTTGCTATGCTACTTAAGACCATTTTATCAACCATTAAAGTAAATCCTATGAAATCTCTTCTTGATAACATTTCTTAATTGAATTTGAAATATTCTACAAAATTCAAAACAATACAATTAATTTCCCTAAAAATGTTACATTATAATAGTGTAAAGTAAATCATGTGAGTCAATTATGTGACCAGTCTGAATTAGCAAAGTTTAACTGTTCTAATCAAAATTTAAAAATTTTGTTTACACATTATATTAATGACACTAGTCAAGTTCATTGTCATTGGTTTAATCAGTAAAACAATTTTGGTATTAGAGCAAAATCAAATTGATTTGGATACACAGATAAGTTTACGGTATTATACTATATATACTAACCAGAGAAGCTGGTACAGTTCTCATATCAGAAAGTGAAGAAGGAGATAAATAGCAACAATTTGTCAAGGAGATGCTGTGCTCCAGATTGTCCTAAATGTTTAGAATATATTAACTTCTTTAATCTTTTTTTTTTTTTGGTACCAGGGATCAAACTCGGGTCCTTGTGCTTGTGAGGCAGGTAGTGGAACCACTGAGCTAAATCCCAAGATCTTAACTTCTTTAATCTTTTCAACAAATTTACTGATATATCTTCTCTACAGATGTGAAATTCCAAAGCCTAAAATAAAAGTTAAGCAACCTACAAAAGGTAACACAATTAAGATGTTTGAGAGCTGAGATTTAATCCCAGGTGTTTTGATACTAGATGCCCATATTTACTTCTAAGCATATGAAAATATTTTAAGAAAATAAAGTGTCCTTTGTATGTTATTGAATGTAAACTGATGAAATGCTAACTTTCAGTCCTTTTTAAATGAGAGACATTCATATTTCTTTTCATTTGAAAAACCCAAATCAGATTAATCACAATTAAAAGTACATCAAAAAGGAAAAGAAGACTCCCTTTTGTCTCAGAAAGGCAGAAAAAAGACCAAAATAAAGCATTATAAGTCTAGAATAAAGCACATTTGGGTTAGAAAGACTAAATACAGAATAAGAGAGAAGGAAAGAGTCATATTTCCAAGTGAACCAGCATTTTGAAAAACATTTTTCCTACTGGTGCCCGGGACCAAGCACAGGACTTGGAATACGCTAGGCAAGTACTCTAACACTGAGCCACACCCAGGCCCTGCAAAACATTTTTGAAGAAAATTATAATGCCACTGATAAAGATTTTTATATGCAAAGGAATAAGGTATAAATAAGACCTTTGGGGAAATCATACTGTATTAGTTTCCTATGAATGCTGTAACAAATTTTCATAAATTTCATGGATTAAAACAGCAGAAATGTATTTCCTACAGTTCTTAAGGCCATAGTCTGAAATAAGTATCACTGGACCAACATTGAGATGCTTGCTTGGCTGCATTCTGCTTGAAGAATCTATTTCTTGGCTCTTACAGCTTCTTGTGGCTGCTAACACTCCTTGACCTCTCACCTGAACTTTCAAGGCTAGCATCTTCAAATCTCTCTGTGTACTCTGTTTCATATCACCTTCTTTTCTCGGTGTGTAAAACTCTTTCTGTCCCCTTATTATAAGAATAGAGATGTTGGTATTCAGGGCTTACCTAGGGTAATATCCTCATCTCAAAATTCTTTTGGAGATCTCTTCTCCAAATAAAGAAATATACACAAGTTCCAATGATTAGGATTTAATCTTTGAAGAGTCATATTACAAAATACTATATGCATTAAGTACTCTAATGAAAGGGAACAACCAATCCCAGCATAGACTGATGAGATCCAGAGATACTGTGGAATTTATGAAAGGTCAGTGTAAATCAGCTCAAGAAAAGGAATCTGTCCTGGACTAGAAGAAAAATCATTCTTGTCGCAATGATTTTCCTGAATACTTTAATAAGGAGGAAATTGGGAATAAAGTCAAGTTAATTACCATAGTTTAATTCATAAAAGTTTTGCTTAATTCTATTGTGAACTATAGCTGTTTATTTGTAACATGGGTTCAGTCAATTGTGAATAAGTCCATGTAGTCTTTGCGGAATTCTAAATAAAAGCACCAATGCAAATACCTTATAAAGAATAAGAGAGGATTTCTCTTTTGCATTTGAGTATATGAGCATCCCAGGGAGATTCTCTGATGGATAAGTAGGAGAAAAAGCATGGTCTAATTGAGGAGGAATGATCCTTAAAACAAAGAGATGGGTACTACCAAAAGAAATGAAGAAGGTGTGCTGGGCTAATAAAAACCACAGAAGTCCACCGCATTCTACCCCATGACCTGTGATCATTCTGTGTATACATGAGAACGAAGTCAGACATCTGCATCTAGACAAAAGTTCAGGATCAGAAAGTGACATAGACTTTTTGGATCCTGGTCCTGTTCCCTTTAGCCAAGTGTCTAGACTATAGGTTAAAAATAAGGTCCTAATACATATTGAGGATATAACTCTTAAGTGAAATAAATACGTCACACACGTGTAAATACCGAATAGTTTCTCTGGTGTGAAAAACTATAATTGGACATAAGATCCTAATGGTATAATTGACAATATGAAATAGGAAGAAAAGGGCTAAAGGTATAAGGGAAATGGGAAGGGTAGGAGAAAGGAAATCAGGGAAAAGAAAAAAAAATAAGAGAAAATGAAAAAATGGAAATAAAGTATTTGTAAATAAGGAAGGAAGGAGGGGGTGAAGGGAGGGCAGGGATAAGGAGAAAAAATGAGAATCAAGACCAGTCATGTAAAGGTATAAGATCCCAGTGATGAATGTAACTGTACAGTATACCTAAAATGTACCAATAAACTCAATGAGGAAAAATAAAATAAAACAGATTTGAAATCAAATTATACCTCTAAAAAAAGAATGAAAAAGTAAAATTCAATAAAACTAACTGTCATGGCCAGAAAAAATAAATAAAAGGACCTAAACAAGTTTCCTGCACATGAATCATAGCTCTATCTCTTAGTACTGAGTAGTTTAGGACAAGTTACCCAACCTCCCAGTGCCCTGTTTCCTAATTTGTAAAGTGAGGATACTGACTGTATCCATTTCAGGAAGTTATATTAAACATTTAACAAGACAGGATATTATATAAAATGTAAAAAATAATAATTTAGCTAGTGTCAACTGCTTCAAGAATAATCAGCACCATTGCTAAGCTGGAGAGGCATCTGTAAAGAAACAAAATGAAGCTCTGGCCCTTATAAGGCTTAAATTCCAGCAGGGGTAATAGAAAATATTTTTTTTAAAAAAACCACTCAACCATTTCCAACTTGAACTAATTGCATCTGGAATAAAGTTCTAATCTTTTCTGCAGCAATGAGAGTATTGATAAACATTTAAAACTGAGTCGAGGCCCTGTCAACTAATGTGAAATGTTGTGCAAGATAAAGTGAAAGAGAAAGGGGCAACAACACTGTGTAAAGTAGAAGCCAAGAATGTAACAAGTACTCTATCTGCACTGAAGTGTCACAGACATGCCGACTGCTAATACGTGCCTTTAAGGAGGCCAACTAGAGACTTAAACTTTTCACTTTATTTTCTACTGGAGTACATAGTAATATTATAATGAAAAACAGGTTTAGCAGTTTTCATTTAAAATTCTAATGTTGGGATTCACCTTTTAAAAAAGCAAATTCTGTTTAATCATACATACTATAACAGCCTGTTCTCCGAGTCAAACTTGCTTCTTGTCTGCATGTGTAGTAAAATTGTCTCAAAACTTTACTGAGCACCTTGCCTTCCTATAAATATGCAATAATGCTAATGTGCTACACTGCGTTACTTGCTGCATTTGCTCATACGATCCACTAATTATCCTCTACAAAACCTGCACAGGAACGCTTATAATCATTTTATTCATGATTCTCAAAACTGGGAAGCAATCATTATGTCTTTCTACAGGTGAATAAACCTATAGAATATAGGTCTGCATCATGGAATGTTACTCAGCTTGAAAAGAAATGAGCTAATAAACAATGAAAAGACAGGGGAAGTCATAATTGCATATCACTAAGTGAAAGAAGCCAATCTGAAGAAGGTATACAATACCAGTTGCATAAATCCAACTATATTAATTCTGGAAGAGAAAAACCCTTGGAGATAATAAATAAATTGGTGATCACCAGGCAGGAGTTACTGAGGAACAAAGTATAAATAGGTGAAGCACAGTGGATTTTGAAACCAGCGAAATAATTTTGTATGTATAATGGTGGATAATGTTTTTATACGAATATTGAAACCCGTGGAATTCACAATACCAAGTGTATTCCCTAGTGTAAACTATTCACTATGGTTTCATTGACCAAAATAAATGTACCAGTTTGCTAAGTGATGTTGATAGCAGAGGATTTTGTGTGTGTTTGTACATTCTGTTCAAGTTGATGTGAAACCAAATCTTCTTAAGAAATTTCAAAAAAAATATATTAAAAGAAGATACTCATTTTGAAGTACTTTTTCAATTCAGGTGACAATGTTTTTTTAATCTCATCCTCCCCAAGTCCGTAGTTATTCCTCTTCCACTACTACACCACAAATACACACCCAACAAAGAAAGCCTTACCAACAAAAGTGAGTATTTTTAAAGAAAAAACTGGACAAGACTATTAATAGGCTGCTTATTCAAGTACAAAAGAGTCTAAGTGGCCAATTTAACAATAATAATAAATATATGCCTTTTTAATCCATTTTTGTCCACTTACTCTGACTTCATTTTATTTTTAGAGGGCAAAATTACAGCTCTTTCCTTGCTTTTAAAACATACCTGCAATCTCAGAGTGCAGATCTTTCACAAAAAAGCATTTATTTCTCTAAATTATAATTATTGGTACATATTAATTCTACAAAATCACAGGTTTCATTGTGATATTTTCATACATACAGGTAATGGACTTTGATCATATTCCCTCTCTCTATTGCCCAACTGTATCATGCTCCTCCTCTCCACTTTGTCTCAGTCCCCTTCCCTAATAGGAGGTGGGACCCAATCGTATAGAAGGTGGGTCACTAGGGGCATATCTTTGGAGGCCAGCCATATGTCTCTACTCAGCCACCATACAGTGGTCAGCTTTTCCCCACCGTGCCTTTCTGTCGAGATGTTCACACCTTGGATCCAACCAAGCATGGACTGAGATTTCTGAAACTGAGCCAAATAAACCTATTCTTGAAGTTGCAGATCTTGGGTATTTTATTATCACAACAGAAAACACAACAAACACAGAAAATTGCTACAGAAGTGGTCATTGATGTGACTATATTTGACGGTGTGGTTCAGATGCCTTTGGAACCAGCTTGCAGGAAGAGGGAAGAGTTTGGAAATGTTTGAGGAAGTGGGCTAGAGAAAGTTAAAAATGCTAGAAGCAGAGCCTGATGGGTGATTCCAGTCACAGCTCAGACTAGATGCTGATGTGAAAGAGACAGATGAAGCTAGTCTCATGAAGCTTTAGATGGGAATGAAGGCTTCCACTGGGAATTTGACTAGAGGCCATGTGTTTTATACTCTGGCAAAAAAACAAACAAACAAAAAACAACAAAGCTTGTCTAATTTTGGGCA
This sequence comes from Fukomys damarensis, assembly GCF_012274545.1. Lineage (NCBI taxonomy): Eukaryota > Metazoa > Chordata > Mammalia > Rodentia > Bathyergidae > Fukomys > Fukomys damarensis. The sequence continues at coordinate 41,077,548 of NW_022900924.1, read as the reverse complement.
AGGCTGGATTTGGTGATGGAAAAATCACTCTGGTGGGAGAAATTCCAAGACAGACTGTAGCATGCATACTGGTAGCTGTTTTTACACTAATTTACAGTGAGAATTGGGAGGAAGTGGAGAGCAAAAAAAATCTGAAAAACTTAAATATGGCCTCAAAGAACCACATATAAAGTTTGGGCCATAGGATTTGTAGTGGCTGAAGACATTAGTGTCATTAGAAAGAAATCAAGTGCTTTAAAGGGGACAAAAAATGATACTTTGAGGTCAACTCCATAATCAACAAGACCACACTCATCACAGACTCGAGTATAAATGCATAAACATTTTCCTTAAGAAGCCATTGGGCTGCTGAATAGGCTTATCTAGAGAACTCATTCTCAAGGATTGATTTCACATGTTTAGCTATTTAGGCACTCAGAGGTTATTACAGAAGTAGCACGGAGGGGACTGAATATTGCTCAGACTGGAGGCAGACCTTGGTATCATCCATATGATGGTTTTACAGGCATGCGGAATGCAAGATCTATGAAATCATGCAAGCTTTCGGCCCTATTTCACAGAAAGGCCTAGGAGGCCAGCAAATATGTCCCTGAAAGGGTAGTGTGTAAAGCTGTAGAAATAAAGCTACAGGTGCATTGGAGACTCCAGGAATCCAGAGACACTAGGAACATAGAGTGTTTCCTGAGGAAAGCTGCAGGCTATAAGCAGAGCCAGCCAAAGACAGGCAGTGTGTGCTGTAACCAGGAAGGCCACAGGGTTGGTGACACCTAAATCCACTAGAACCATCATCTCAACACCATGTGCCTAGGGTTCAGGATATGAAGCTACTGGATTTAATGTCTGCCATGGTGAAGTTTGGTCTTGCTTTGGTCCTATTCTTTCCTATCCCTTTATTCCTCCTTTTTAAAATGGGAATATTTACTCTGTACTACTAGTGACTGGCAATATGAAAAATGCAACAGCCACTTTCTTGTCACTGAGACAAAATATCCAACACTCCCAGTAAAAGAGGATAGGTTTATTTGCCTTACAGTATTCAGTGGGTTCAGCATTTGGCTGGCTCCAAGGCAGAAAAAGCATCAGTAGACTCATCCACTGATAAATACAGTACCCCCATGATCCAACCACTTTCCAGGACCCCACCTCTGAACAAATCAGACTTTTTGAAGATATTTAGATCTAAGCTATAACTTTAAACCATAAAATTTATATCTAAACCACCCCTTGGCCCCCCAAAACAGTCATATCCATCTATTATGCATCTAGTCTGTCTCTATGAGTTGCCAATATCTTAACAGTTCTAGCAATTTTGAAAAGTCCAAAGTCACCTCTGAGACTCCAGGCAAACACTTAGTCATGAATTAATTCTGATAAAAATGTTTTTTAAAAAGTTAAACACTATTACTATAGGTAGCTAAGTTAAGTAAAAATTAGCATATAGTCAGAGAGGGACTGGGTCCTCAAGAAAGTCAGCACAAAATAAAGACATCAGAATTGTGGCTGGAGGTGCATCTGAAGAAGGCCAGGCCACAAAATAAACATGTGATGGCCAGGTCTACATGCATCCCAAAGGGATAAATAGTAACTTGAATTTATATTGTAATTAGTACTATCTAGTCCAGTAAGTCCTGATAGGCATCAGATGCCCAGGTAGTTAAACATAGCATCTGGATGCATTCCTTCCTAAAAATGCCTTTGTTCTATCCATATACCCCTACTATGGGACTTGTTTCTTTTTCTAAGTGACTATACTTGTAATACTATAGGTTGACTGTAGTTTGACCCACACTGTAACCACATTGTGACTTTACTCTATATATTACCCATAACAAAGGGCTTTAATGGCTATCCCCTCTGGGATCCCTCCTGGAAATCCAGGAGCTACTTATCTCCTTATTTTCAATAAAGCTGTCCTAACTTCTTCCTTTGGTTCATGATCTCATCCTTGATATTATGGACCATGACCTTGACGTATTTGACATCTAAAAGGTTGGGAGTTATATTTCTCCTGTATTGCTCCCAACATAAAACAGCACACAGCAAACATTTCCTTTCCAAAAGGGAGGAATAGAGGGATAGAAAGAAACTAGTTCAAAGCAAGACCAAAACCCAGAAAGGCAAATATTGTCTTAAAGCTCCATATTAATCACCTGGGATGGGATGTGAGTTCAACGGGTTTTGGCAGCCGCACCCTTTTGGTCTTGCTAATTGTAGCCTACATGGCCTCTCTCATTGGCAAGCTCCACTCTGCCTGTTGTTTTTCTCAGATGTTCCACATGACTGGCATCTCCAATTCCCTGGGTTTTCCACTGAGCATTCATTCTCACAGCTTCAAGAACCACCCTGTATGGGCCTGACACACATTTTTGCTGCCCTCCCCACTTCTGAAATCTGAGTGGAAGCCTCCATCATGCCATAAGCCTTGCCTTCTGCATGCCTGAGAAAACAGCACCATGTGGATGACAACAAGGTCTGCTGTCAGCTCAAGCAGTAGCACAGCACTTTTGGATGATAGCTACAGTGGCTTCTGAATGTAGGGAAATAGTTCCTTAGGTGATCCTCAATGATCAGGATGCCCTGGGGCTCTCTTTCCAAAGCATGCTTTCAAAGTATTATACCACTGATCTTGCAATACGTAGGGCTTGGCCATTTCCTGAAAGGTCCTCAAGGCATCTTTCCCACTGTCCTGATGAAAAGTACATGGCTTCTTTTTAATGCTAATTTGAGTTTTTCCAAATTTTCTGCTCTAGTTTTTATCCCCGATTTGCATGGTAAATCTGTATAACAGCAGCTAGCAGTAATCATGCCACAACCCAAATGTTGAGCTATCTTGAAAATTCCTCCACTAAATTAGTTAGTTTGTCACCTTTAAGTTAAGCTTCAGGAAGTCTTAGAACATGGACAAAACATGGAGAAATTATTATCCAGAATGAAACTACCATGGCTCCTCATCAAGTTTCCAATGTAGACTTCATTCATATCTGAAATCTCATGATCCTGGCCTTTACTATCCATTTGTCTCAGCATTCTGGACTTCTGAGCTTCAATCAGATTAGGTACAGTTACAGCAAGAACACCAATTCTCTGGTACCAATTTTCTGTATTACTAGGCTTCTCTAGAGGAACAGAATCAATAGCAAATATATGTATAATTAGGTAAAGGCATTTATTAGTTAGTCCTAACAGAATCAAAGGTCGAAGTCCACAATAGCCATTTGTGCACTGGAGACCCAAGATAGGTACCAATAAATTTAATTTTTAAAAAAGAAGATGAAAGCTGCAGAATAAGAGTGATGAAGAATGTAGCACCAGTCCAAAATTGAAGTCCTAGAAGCTTCCAAGAAACTTGCTGGTGTAACTTTTCATTGAAATGCTGAAGAAACTACATTTCTATGTATTCAAAGATGATGGCGGCAAAGGAAAAGGACATACCTGCTGAAGAAGACTGGAGCTCTTCAAAAACATGTAAACTTGGGCTGGGTATTTAGCTCAGTGGTTCGGTGGCCTGCCTCACAAGCACAAGGACCCGAGTTCGATCCCCAGTACAAAAAAAAAAACATGTAAATTTAACTCTTCTCTTTTTTTGTTCTTTTCAAGCCTATTGACTGGTGCCATTACACAGCTCCAGTGAGTCTTCCCAGTCAGTTTGCTAGCCTACTTGGAGATCATCTCCTAGACATACCCATCTCTGTGCTTTTATCAAGCTTCCAGGCAATTTATTAATCTAGTCAAGTTGATATATTATGATTAATAGTCAGAGACCTAGTTTAAAGAAGTCACTGGTGTATCCTTGTCCAAAAATCTTTCGTCTCTCTTTTCTTCTTGTATGCCATGGGCTGAATAGCTTTCCTACACCATGCCCCTACACCATGCTTTTTCTGGTTTGGAGCCAGCTGACCATGGACTGAACCCTCTGAAACTGTGAACATAGTCAAGTTGATATGTTATGATTAATAGCCTTGAAGAGGTAGTGTTAGTCCACTACTTTTTTTCTTCAAAATTGACTTAGCTATTCTAGGTCATTTGCTTCTCATTATAAACTTTAGAATCAGTTTGTCCAAATTCATAAAGTAATTTGATGGGATTTTTATTTAAATCACATTGAATTAATTTATAGATCAAGTTAGACAAAATAATATTGTGACAATATCATTTTCCTATTCTTGAACATGGAGTAGTTTACTATTTATTTAGTTCTTTGATATCTTCTATCAGAGTTTTATACTTTTCCTTATATAAAACTTGTACATGTTTTGCTAAATTTCTTACCAAGTGCTTTATTCCAGGGTGTGCTAATGTAAATAATAGTATGTTTTTAATTTCAAATTTCCCTTGTTCACTGCTTATGCATCAGTTAATCTTAACTGTTAACTTGATCGTGTTAAGGGACTTGCAGAGAAGTAGCTAGATCACAGGGGTGCTATTTCATCATGGATTAATCCATACATGTTCACAGCTGAATGTGCTATTAGGAGGTGGGGCCCAGTTGGAACAGATGAGTCCCTGAGATGTTCCTTTAGAGGGTATATCTCTCACTGGTACTCCTATCCTATACTGTACTTCCCAGGAACCATAAAGTAAACAGCTTCTCTCTGCCCTCTTCATCTGCCGTGATGTTTCTGCCTTGGAGCCAGACAACCATGAAATGAAACCAAGCAAGTGAAGTGGAGATTCCAGGAAGTTGGAGATACTAGGAACATAGAACATCTGCTGAGGAAAGCTGCAGGATATCAGCAGTGCCAGCCAGAGACAGGTCAGGTGTGCTGCAGCCAGGAAGGGCATAGGAGTGGGAACACCTAAGCCTTTTAGAATAATCATCTCACCACCATGTGCCTAAGATACAGGATATGAAGCTACAGGATTTAAAGTTTGATATATTGTGTTTTGGTCTTGCTTTGGTCCTTTTCTTTTCTATACCTTTATTACTTCCTTTTGGAATAGGAATATTTATTCTGTACCATTGTTGCCTCTTGTTTTTCTAATTTATAGAGGTTCACAGCTAAGAGTTCGTTATCTTGAGTCTCAGGGAAGACAATGGACTTTGAGAAACACTGTGATGTTTGAGACTGATTAGTACATTTTTGGTTGTACACAATGATTATACCATGTTAATCAGAATTGTAATATTTTTATTGTGTTTGTAGATTAAGCATAGTTTAAGGAGATATGACAAATGCCAGGTTCACAAGGGGTTAATTGTGCCAATTAGTCTTAATTGCCAACTTGACTGGTTAAGAGACTACTGGAAGGTGACTGGATCGTGGGACACTATACATACCAGTGGATTAAGTTACTCATGTTCATAGCTGAATGAGCTGTTGGGAGGCAGAGATCATTGGAGAATATGGGTCACTGGAGCCATACCTTTGGCACATATATCTCTCACTGGTGATTTTCCCTGTGTTCTACTTTATTGAATAACAAGAAATATGACTGATACAGCCACTATATAGAAAGATGTTTGAGTGTGATAGTTTAACTTCTGTCCTGCAGTCTTGCTAAAACAGGTTATTTGTTCCAGGATTTCTTGGTTTTGGTTTTACTGTTGTTGATTCTTTCAGATATTCTATATAGATAATCGTGTGAACAAAAAAAGCTTTATTCTTCCTTCCTGATCAGTATGCTTTTTATAACCTTTCTTTATTGTCTTAGTTGGGGCTTCCAGTAGGATAATGAAAGGCAATGGTAAAAGGAGGCATGCTTATCTTTTTCCTAATATTAATGGGAAAACTTAACTTCTCACTATTAAGTATGACATCAGCCATATGCTCTTTGTAGATGTTCTTTATCAAATTGAGAAAGGTCCCTTCTATTTCTAATTTGCTGAAAGTTTTTAATCATATGAGTAAATGGGTAATGGAACTTGTAAAATAGTTTTTCTGCCTCTACTGATATGAGTATGTGATTTTTCTTCTTGAGCCTGCTGATGTGATGAATCCATTTATTTTCATATGTTAAGGAAGTCTTACATATCACAAATATATGCCATTGGTTGTGGTATGTAATTCTTTTTGTACATTATGGGATTCAATTTAATAATATTTTATTGAATATCATAAAAATTAAACATTTTAAAAATAGAAAATTTTCTCTTTGCTCCAGAGATATTGGTCTGTGGTTTTCTTTTAATGTATTTAATTTTTATTTTACGGTAATACTGTCCTCATAGAATTAGTTAAGAATGATTCCCTCTCCCTTATCTCCTGGAAAAGATTATGGAGTGTTGGTATTGAAATGTTTTATAGAGTTAATCAGTGAAGTCACCTGTGTTGATACTGTTTTGGAAAGTTTTAAATTACTGACTCAATTTATTTAATAGATATAGTTCTATTCATATTATCTATTACTTATTTTCCTAAGATTTTTGTTTTTTACATAATCATTGTACATATACACTAGGTATAGTTCAATATTGTTCAATGCATGCATGTAATGTTCAAATCAGGGTAATTGGTATATTCATTACCCAAAGCATTTAACATTTCTCTGTGTGGGGAATATTCAATATCTTCCTCACCAGCTAACTTGATATATACAATTGGTTGTTGTTATTCATATTTACTCCACTGTACTGTAGAATATCAGACATTCTTCCCCTTTTCCACTGCATGCCTGCACTTACTAACTATTCTGTTTTCAACTCTTAACACCCACTCTTCCTAGTGACTGGTAACCATTGTTCTATGCTCTACTTCTATGAGATGAACTTTTTTATCTTTCATATATAAGTGACAGCATGCAACATTTATCTTTCTGTGCTCAATTTATTTCACTTAACATTATGTCTTCCAGGCTCATTCATGTTGCTACAAATGGCAGGATTTCATTTTTGATGCTGAGTAATATACCACTGTGCAAATATACTACATTTTCTTAATCTATTAATCTATTGATAGACACCAAGTTGATTCCAAGTCTTGACTTTTGTGAACATGGGAGTGCAGATACCTCCTCAACCTGCTGATTTCCCTTCCATTGAATATATATCCAGTTAGGGAAATTCTAGATCATATGATAGTTTTATTTCTAGTTTTTTGAGAACTCTCCATTCTATTTTCTATAGTAACTGTACAAATTTGCATTCTCACTAGCAACTTATTACAGTTCATCAGTCTCTACATGTTTGTCAGGATATGTTATTTTTTGTCTTTTTGATAATAGATATTATAAGTAGATGTTGATTTTTAAAACGTTCCAAAAACACTATAAATCAAGTCAAACAGATTTTCTATTACTTCTCAAGTAAGTTTTGGTAAGTTGTGTCCTTGAAGGAACTGGTCCATCAAAGTTGTGGACCTGGAACTGTTTATAACTGTTTATAACTGTTTATAACATTAATTTATAACATTATTATCATTTTAATGTCCATAAACTCTACCATCATGTCTCACCAGACATGTTTTATTTCTGATGTCATTAAATTTGTTGACTCTCTTTTCCTTAGTAAACCTGTGTAGCAACTTATCAGTTGTAGTGATCTTTCAAAGAGTTGGCTTTTGGTTTTGTTATTTTTCTCTCTTGGTTTTCTATTTTCAATTAATTGATTTTTGCACTATTTTTATGTGTTTTCTTGTGCTTGCTTGGAATTTAATTTGCTTTTCTTTTTATAGTTTCCTAAAATGGAGGTTCAAATTATTGATTTTACACCTTTTTTCTTTTCTAACATACACAACACATTCACTGGTATAATTTCTCTCTGTGTAGTATTTTCACTGCATCCCACAAATTCTGACAAGTTGTATTTCATTTTTATTTAGTTAAAATTTTATTAATCTCTCTTGAAAGTTTTTTCTTTTATGTGTGACATTTAGAAATGTGTTGCTCAATCTCTAAGTATATGAAGATTTTTCTGCCTTTCTTTTTGTTATTGATTTTGAGTTAAATTCATTATGGTCTCAAAGCAGACACAGTATTGTTTCTATTTTTTAAGCTTTATTTAGGTAAATTTTATAGCCTATAATGGAATTACTTGATGATTGTTTCATATAAACTTAAGAACAATATATAATCTGATTTTCTTCGGTAAATCTTTTTATAGATATGTATAGTAGGGGGATTGATAATGTCTTTAAGTCCAACTATGTCTTTACTGACTTTCCGACCTTTTGGATCAGCCCACTTTTTTTTTTTTTTTTTTTTTTTTTTT
>NW_022900924.1:41061176-41067130 GCF_012274545.1 Fukomys damarensis | reverse complement strand
ATTTCAAACCAAAACTCATTAAGAGAGACAAAGAAGGACACTACATCCTTGAAAAGAGCACAATTCAAGAGGAAGAGCTGACAATCATAAACATATATGCACCAAATATAAATGCCCCCAACTATATAAAACAAATATTAAGTAACATGAAAAACCAAATAAGCACTAATACAATTGTAGTGGGGGATTTATACCCCACTTCACTATCACAAATTGACAGATCTACTAGGCAGAAAATCAACAATGAAATAATAGAACTGAACCAAGCTTTGGAACACATGGACTTAATAGATGTTTATAGAGTATTCCACCCCCAAAAACCAGAATATACATTCTTTTCGGCTGCACATGGATCATTCTCCAAAATAGACCACATACTGGCTCACAAAACAGGTCTAAATAAATGCAAAAAAATTGGATCAGCCCACTTTTGATAGAGAGGTTTTGATACCTCCAAATGTCATAGTTAATCCCTCTATTTCCCCTTGCAATTCTACCTGTTTTTGAATGTGCATATTAAAGTTTGTTGTCATCTTGAAGTACTGACTGCATTATCTTTATGTAATCTCAAATTCATTCCTGATAATTTTCTTCTTCTTCTTTTTTTTTTTTTTTTTGTACTGGGGATCGAACTCAGGTCCTTGTGCTTGTGAGGCAGGTGGCAGAACCACTGAGCTAAATCCCTGGCTCTGATAACTTGCTACATTTTGAAGTTTGCTGTCTGAAATGAATACAGCTATTCCCACTTTCTGTTAGACATCATTCTACAACTTTCTCCATTGTAATAATCTAAATGTATCTCTATTTAAAGTGCTTTTCTTATAGACAAGATATTTTTGAGTTTTGTTCCTTAGATCACTCTTCTAATCTATGCTGTTTCATTAGTATATTTATACTATTAATGTTCGACACATTTAGTAATATACTTGTGTTAATGTATATCATATTTGTTACTATTTTCTATGAATTTTCCTTGGTCTTTGTTCCTATTTGTGTGGATTTTTTAAATGTTTTCCCTATGCATTTATAATTATTGAAAGTCCACCTTCAAATAACACTATTCTACTTCATGAGTATTAAAAGTACCTTAGAATAACCAATCACCTGAATTCCACCCTTGTCCTTCTAACATTGCTGTTATTCACTTAATTATACATAAAAATGTATAAGTATATATCTTCAACCATGTCGCTATTATTTTTTAAATAAGTGTTGGCTCTTAGATAAATTAAAAATTAAAAAAAGAAATTTTTAAATTTTTACTTTCAGTGATTCATTCTTCCTTTGGATAAATCTGATTTGCTGAACTATATATTTTCCTTTTTCTGAAGAACTTCTTTTAACATTTCTTACAAAGCCAGTCTACTGGTAACAAATTCTCTAACATTTTGTTTATCTGAGAAAGTCTTATTTCTCCTTCACTTTGAAGAATAATTTCAAAAGGTGTAGAATTCCATGTTGGTTATTTTGTTCTCTCAGTACTTTATACACTTCATTCCACTCTTCTTGTTTGTATGATTTATGATAAATTAAATATAATGCCTATCTTTGCTCCTCTATGGATAAATTGTCCCCACCCAACCCTGGGTGTTTTCAAGATTTATTCTTTATCTTTAGCCTGCTGAAAATTTAATATAATTTGTGTCAATGTCGTTTCTTTGTCTTTTATCCTGCCTGGAGCTCTCTGAGTTTCCTCAATTTGTGATTGTTCTCTGATTTCAGTACAAAGAAACTCACGGGCATTACTACAGATATTGCTTTTCTTCTTTTCTTCCTTCCTCTCTCTTCTTTTGTTATTTCCATTACACATTTGTCACACACTTTATAGTTGCCCCACTGTTCTTGGATATTGTGTTCTGTTGTTTTCCAAGGGTTTTTTCCCTTGCCTTTTCAGTTTAGAAGACTGTTGTCATATCCTGAAGCTCACAGATTTTGTCCTCAGTTGTGTTCTTTGAATGTCTTGAATTTTTAAGTAAATGTTTTAAATAATGCATCATAATAACTCTGGGTTCTTCTTTCCTTTTTCAGTGTTTGTTGTTGCTAGTCGAGCTTTTTTTAATTTTGTTTTATGATGCACCTGAACTGTCTCCGTTGTTGTAAAGTTATTGGTGTTTTCCGTAAAACAATTTTTAAGCCTTGCTTTTATTTTTAAGGCTGATTCCTAGGAATATTCCAGTGCAGATACATCTTGTACCAAATGATTGATTAGAGATTTTGCTGAAACACCTTGAACCAGTAAGGTTTGCACACTTTGCTAATGGGACTGTTTTGGGATTTAGGGATTGCGTTCAATTTCACGCAGTTTGCAAGTCGTTTCCAGCTTTTATTTTCACTGCTCTACTTGGTCTCTCCACTGTTAGTGCTTAATATTTCTCATTAAGCCAGAGACATATGGATTGCAAGGGTCAGTCTCTCCTGAGCATATTCGGGCTTGTGTATATCCACAGACTTCTATCTCATTGGGAATATAGGAATCTCCTCAGTGTTGACCATGCTTTCTTTGTACTTGAATGTCTCTGATTAATTTGTAGCTAGCCTGCGCAAACTAGGATCAGAGCCTCAGACTATGTGCCATGTTTGCCTTCTAAGATTGCTACTCTTTCTAATACCTAGTGCCATAAGTTTTGGGGGATTTTGTCTTGTCATTTTGTTTTGTTTTGTTTTTCCATACTGCAACAAATCAAATCACCCTCCTCCAGTAATAAAACTTCTGGTTCTCATGGTTAGCCCCAGCTTGGTAGAACTACTATGCTGATAGAATTGGGAAGGAAGTTAGAGAAGAGAGCATCCTGAGGCTGAAATGCCTCAAACTCCGATTATTATCTCACAATGGTTAGTAGTTTTTCATGAATAACTATTCTCAAAATTTTTGGATACCTCTAGTAAACTTCCAATTTTTAACTGTCTTAATATTTTTGTCAAGATTTATTGATTTTTTAGAAGATTTGCTAAACATCTGTGTTTTTTTAGTACTATGATTTGTGTATGTTGTTTTCTTATATTTGCTTATATAGGTTTTTTAAATCTTAGATTTATAATACTAAGAGATACAAAATATAGTTTAAAGAAGTTTCGATCTTTTTCTTTTCTTTTTCAATGCCAGGGATCAAATCCAGGGACTCGTGCATGCTAAGCAAACACTTTACCACTTAGCTACACCCCTAGACCTTCAATCGTTTTTTAAAAACAAAATGTTAAAGAATAATACACATAGCCAATAAATGACTCGTGTATATTATAAACAATCAAAAAATTAATGACAGATATAAAAGAAAATGAAAAATAATTTTCAGTGGAGGATTTCCAAATGTATCAAAAAATACTCAATCTCATTACTAATCAGAGAACTACAAATTTAAATCAGAAGGTTTCATTCCCATTTACCATATATTGCTAACTCAGTACAACTTTAGGATATAGTTTATTAAGTGAGGTAGAAGACATCATTCAGTACTTTGAGGATGTACCTTAATGAAAATTTTGCAAATGTACACTAGAACACATATAAAAGGGTGTTCATAGCAATTTTGTTCATGGGTGTAAAGCTGTAAACAGCCCAAATTTCCACTGATAGTAGAATGGAAACATAAACTAAGGTATGTTCATATGATATACTACTATGCAAGTACATATGAACAAAACATGAATCTCCAAACACAGTGTTGAACAAAAGAAGTTAGACACAAACAGATACAGAATTACTTCACATACAAAATTCAATAACAGGTAAAATTACAATACATACCTCACTGAAAATTTATAACAAAAATACACAAATAATTCCCCAAAAGTCAGAGAAGTGGAATTTCTGGGGTGAAGAAGGAGGTATGCTTAGCCATCAACACGAGGATTGTCTGGAGCTAGAGTTAGACTAGAACTATTTTTTGACTTGGGTGGCAGTTTACATAAAGGCTTGCAGTTAATTCATTGAATAATAGATTTTATGTACTTTTCTATAGTATGGTATAGTTTATAATTTAAAATATGTATATAGTCAAAATGTCAATGAAATTTAAAGGACACTGAAATTAGCAATTGAGGGATATTTTCAGACAGATAAATCACGATCATTTGTTAAATTGCTCAGACACATAACCAATCAAAATTATAACATGTTCCCAACATGGCTGTAGTTCATGTGTCTCACTACCAGGAGTTTTGAACCACCCGTGGTGTAAACATAACTGTCTCTTACATGACTGTACTACTTCTACCAGCAGCCACGCAAGCTGCACAATGAGACAGTCACGCATGTACCGCCAGAGGGAGTGTGTCGATCAGTTTCAGTGTGTCAGGTATTAAATCAGATTCCATGGAAGACAGAGACTGATACGACATGGGTTAAGTCTTGGAAGAGCTCACAATCTTGTGAGTGGTGTGGACACAGCTACACTTGTGAAAAGGCACAAGTGCTTTAAGAAAGGCACAAAGTGCAATTGACAGAAAAATCAGGAGTAGGAGTAATAGGTGACTCATGGCTAGTTAGGGTGGGCTTCAAAGGAGAAGACATTGAAAAAATTCAAATTTTCCTATGGGAAAGATTCTTCAAATAACCTAAAGAAGCTACAGTAGAAGAGCCAAGAGGGAAGGGGAAGAAAAGGACACTGGCCCAGAAGCTTGGTGAGGAAGATTATTAGCCCCCCTTTCCAAAAATCAAGAGGACCATAAAGGACTTTTTTAAAGGATGAGAATTGCTTTAGTTTCCCAAATTTCCAGAAACCTGTTAAGGTAAAACAATAGAAATGTATTCACTAACAGTTCTGGAAGCCAGGCATCTAGTGTCAGCAGGTATGGCTCTTCTGGACGCTCTGAGGGAGAACTCCTTCCTTCCACGCTTCTCTTCTAGCTTATGGTGACTGCCAGCAACATTTGTCACTTGTTAGCTGGTAGATACATCACTCCATCCCTGTATCTGTCTTTACATAACCTTCTCTCCTCTGTATATTTCTATATCAAATCTCCCTCTCCTTTTTTCTTATAAGGACACCTGTTATTGGATTTAAAGTCTAACCTAATTCAGAATTATCTCATCTTGAGATCTTTAACTTAACTACATCAATAAGGACCATTTATTCTACGTAAGGGTCACATCCTGGGGTTACATGTGGGCATGTCTTCTGCCTTTTGAAAGAATGCTCGGCAAAGGTATGTTCAAATAGATTGGAATAGTGACGTTTGAAGGTAAAAGTATCAAAGGGTGTTTCCCACAGAAACACATATAAAATTCGAAAAATACATCGGCTCAATATAGATCCATGCTATTACAATTTCTAGCTGGAAATGTGGGTAGCAACAAAAAAAGAAAAGCACTGGAGGACTTATCAAATGTAGTATGCTGCATCTTAGAATAGAATACTATGTAAATGTTATGAAGGATGAAGTTGATTAACATGCACAGCCACTAAAAGATGTCTATGAAATATCAAAAAAAAACTGAGATGACACACAGTGTTAAGAATGATCAAATATACAATAAAAAGGAAATGCTAGAAGCATAGTCATATCCATTAATGATGTTTATTTTGTGACTTAAGTCTGGGGGAGGACTAAGGTGGAGAAAACTTTTATTTTATGAATTCGTATATTTTTTATTATTTAATATTTCCATGAATTACTTTCATAATTTAAAATATCAATGTAATTCCAATTTATACATAATATTCTAGTATAATTTTTTTAAATTAGTGTTAAAAACTTCAATTTCAAGTTGTCTAAGTTTAGAGCCAGGGATTTAGCTCAGTGGTTCTGCCACTGCCTTGCAAGTGCAAGGACCTGAATTTGATTCCTGGAACAAAAAACAAGTCTAAATTTAGACAATAAATTATTTGATTGTATTCATAAGGATGCTATAGAAAGGCACTTAATCCAGCACAAGGTAGGCTTCCTGAAGAGAGTGTTGCCTGAGATAAATTTTAAAGGATAAATGAGTTAATCAAGTGAAGAAGGCAGTGAAG
>NW_022900924.1:41051068-41060926 GCF_012274545.1 Fukomys damarensis | reverse complement strand
ATAAATATATATATATAAGAAATTATAAATTTAGGAGGAAAAGCTGTCAGTAAGGCAGAAAGGTGCCATCTAATTTAATATGACTCAAAAAAGAAAAAGAGAATGAGGACTACAATGAAATTTAAATGTAACAGGAGGAGGAGCTACATTTTTAAATTTTATAATATACATTAACATTATACATTAAATAAATTCTGGCCAAAAATATATTCAAATAAGAAATTATAAATTTAGGAGGAAAAGCTGTCAGTAAGGCAGAAAGGTGCCATCTAATTTAATATGACTCAAAAAAGAAAAAGAGAATGAGGACTACAATGAAATTTAAATGTAACAGGAGGAGGAGCTACATTTTTAAATTTTATAATATACATTAACATTATACATTAAATAAATTCTGGCCAAAAATATATTCAAGAATATCCTAACAGATTAATTACTGAAAGCCAACATTGATCATCTGACCATCTACATGGCTGATTTAGCTGAGCTGGACAGCAGGTTTCAAGCTTAGGCAGTGATTACAACAGTCTCACAATTCTAGCCCTGAATCACCATGACAACATGAACATATAATTATATACATGCATTGGGAAAAACCCAAAGAATGAGAAATACAAAAAAGCATGCAGGGATAATTTGGGGGGAGGGGGGTTCTATGAGAGAGAACATGGAAAAAACTGATTTTTAAAATATTTCTTACAAAAGAACACTGTGAAAATAGTTAATTAAATGGATTTAAAAGTAAAAGTAACGTAACTTAAACACTATGACCATTTTCATCTTACATCCCTCTTGATTTATCAAAGCTCTGAATAGCACACATAGGAGCATTCAAACAAAACTAAACAGCAATAATGCTTTTCTAAGCTTCCTGTAATTTCAGTGACAATTTATGTAATTACAAGTATTTGACAACTTTTTTATCATTTCTAAATGATTATGAATATCTGCAAGTTTAGAAGATTATACTTTGAAATTCATTCATATACAAACCTGTTATAAAAAGCAAAATAAATTAAGCTATTACTATGTTTAGAACTGTTGGCTTATAGTGTGATATATATGAAATAAGAATTTTCAAATAAAGATAAAGCAAAAGATTAGTTACTGGATTTAAACCCTAGTAGAAGCAGCTTTTTTGTGGATGGTTCACATATCACTAAAAAGGATCATGCAATTGGTCTCATCTGCACTGGACAGGTGGAAGGATGACCTTGAAAACATGTATATGTGCCATTGTTCAAGCATAAGTAGGGTGTAGGAAACTGTCTACCTGTGGCAAATATTAACCATCTAGAGCTAAAGGGGCTAAAAATCCTTCCAGCCCTTAAGGACTAAGGGGAGCCTTTTTGTTCAACATTAAACAAACATTTGACAGCACTGTCCTGAGCATCTGGTTAAGAGATAATCTCCATAATTATATTGCTCAGAAGGTACTGGGAAGGCAAACAAGTAAGCAATAACCATAGAAGAGGATGATCCATGGATAGGATGACCATGTATTACACTGGCCAGAGCAATTCCAATTTATACCTACTATCCTAGCATAATTTTTAAAAATTAGTGTTAAAAACTTCAATTTCAAGTTGTCTAAAATGAACTGTTTGATTGTATTCATAAGGATACTACGGAAAAGCACTTAATGCAGCACAAGAAGGGTTTCCTGGAGAAAGTACTGCCTGAGATAAATCCTAAAGGATAAATTAATTAATCAAGTGAAGAAGGGAGTGAAGGCCCTCGCAGACACTCTAGTTCTATACTCTTCCAAGCATTTTCACAACACAGATTTTCCTTCACACTCAGAGTTATGTAATATCATATTTGGGAATATCCTGTTTTTTGAAACTGCCTTACAAAACCTCTGGAAAATTCCAAACTTCAGAACCAAATGTGAAACTGACACTAGGACACCTCCTCATTATTTTATATATTCTTTCTGCCAGACATTAGGCAGAATCAGGATCACAGGAGGACCTTACAGATAAACTATGTTGTAGTTGGCACCTGTCTATGCCTGTCATCCCAGTATTGTTTTTTTCCTTCCAGAAGAGGATCCTATTCCAGAGAGTGAAAAATTCAGTTACATAGCCCTATTTCTACCATAGTGTGTGACCAGCAAGACCAGAATCCCTAGGACATAAGAGAGCATTCTTGGCTGCTGTGAAATCCTGCCTAAAAATAAAGTCAACATGGAATAAACTGATTTGAGAAATGTAGAGAATTCTGAAGACATTCTTTAGACCCCTAGATGAACATGCCAGAGTCTTAGGATGTTAGAAGACAACAATTTCAACCTCAGTTGTACATTGAAAGCTTTTTTTATTTTTGTGTGACTATGTAGTAACAAAGGAGGGGAGGGAGAAAACATTGGTCTTATTTTACAACCACAGTTAAAGCCAGTAATTTAACTCAGCTTTAATAAATCTTAGCATTTTAAAATTTTGCACATTTCAGGGAGACCCAGAAAAGAAATACAGACGGTCCTTGACTTAAGATCATTCAACTTACGATTTTTCTAATTTGCAATGGTGCAAAAGCAATATTGATGATTTCAGTAAAATGCATGAGTTGAACCTCGAATTTGGGTCCTTTCCTGTGCCACTATTAAATGGTACAACACCCTCTTGCAATACTGGGTAGTGGCAGTGAGCTGCTCCTGCCAGTTAGTCTTGAGATCATAAGGGTAAATAAACACTGATACTTTTTAATATACTGTGTTGCTCAGTCATATTTGTTAGGTTAAATGTCATTAGGTTAATGTATTGAGTTATTGTACATTAAATACATTTTTACTTGAAATACCTTTAATTTACAATGAGTTTATCAAGACATAACCCATCATAAATCAAAAAGTATCTGAATCTGTTCATCTAAGCAGCAACATGAACAAGGGCACTCCATGCAGCCAAGTAGGGAGAGCAGGTGGATGAAACTTCAAGGAATCCCCCACCATGAACTAAGAAGAAGTATACTTTTATCTTTTTATAATCCTTTTAGGGAAAAAAGTCCCAAAGAGAGGGTCTGATAGGCTAGCTTTAGCCAAGAAAAGCGGGATGCCTTGGGTGATAGTCTCACCCAGGTGAAGGAGTAGCTCCCCAAACAATAATCAAGCTGCTGTCACTAAAAATAGAGAAACAGATGTTGGGAAACCAAGAAATGTCCACCCCATGAATATCAAAAAGTAACTGTTAGCCGAGGCATCCCTGAGAAAGCTGACTACCCAAAATCCCAGAACCAATGAAGGTCAATATAAATTCACACTTCTGACCTGTTCATCATTTTTTTCTCATTGAGTTTATTGGTACATTTTAGGTAAACAGTATAGTTACATGCATCATTGGGATCTTGTACCTATACAGGACACTGATCTGTTCATCATTGATATTAATCATTAATCTTCCCTTTTCACTACATTCACTTAATTTCTGAGTTTAACCACCACAGTGAAGTAGTCTTGTGGTTTAGATCCAAAATGTTCTCCCAACTCTCACGTTCAGAAGTAGGCCCTGGCTGAAAGAGGAGGGTCACTGGGACATGACAGGGAAAGGTATGTTTGTCTTTGTACTACCCCCATTTCCTGGCTGCCATTGCATAAGCACCTTTCCTCCACCATGCTCTTTCACCATTTTCTTTCTGCCCTGAAGGCTGCAAACTATGAGCTGACTCACTGAATATGTGAACCAAAATAAATGTCTTCCTTTAAGTTTCAGGTATGTTGTCCCAGTGTAAAGAACGTTCCTAATACAGAAAAAATTTGTACTGAGAGTGGGGTCATTCCTGTGACTTTACCTGACCATGTGATTTAGAATTCTCTGGAACTAGTTTGTGTGAGGAGCTTTGGAAGGTATGGAGATGTGTGTTAGAGAAGGCACAGAATGCTGTGAGCCATGCTTGAGGTGCATACTGGTAAGAACTTAGAAGACCATAATGCTGATAAAGATGAGAATAGTAAAGGCCAGGCCCAGAGTGGCCCAGGTTCAGGCAGGTCCAGCCAGGGTCCTGCATTGACACCCACCTCTTGGGCACACAGGCCAAAGCCAAGGGCCCCTCTGGAAGAGCTGCACAGGTGCACAACCAATAGCCAGAGGCTCGCCCAGTAACATCAGTAAGTGCATGGAGATCCTAGCCAGAAGCCTGCTCAGATACCAGAATCTGGAATGTACAGCCCTCAGTCAAGGCCCTAACAAACAACAGCTATATAAGCGAGCAGGCCCTAGTCAAAGGCACTCCTGCACACCATCCCAAGTGTGCACAGGCCCCAGCCAAAATCTCACCCAGACAATAGTTCAGCTCAGGTATCCATAAGGAAACCATTCTGAACCCAGGAAGAGATACACTGGTGAGCAACAGAGAAAAGGCAGGTGGCTCAGTGGCTTGTTGAGAATGGAAGAGCACTAGGTGAGAAAAAAGTTGCCCCAACAAAGGCAGAGCAGGCTGCATCTTTTGAAATGAGAAGACACATAAATGTCTCAAAACAAGACTTCCAGATCACCTAAAGCAACCCCGAAGAGCAACAAGATGAAACAATCTGACACTCAAACACCTGGACTCCCTGAACTGTCAATGAAAAAGGATCTGAAAAAAATGAAATCAGAAATAATTGCTCAGATAACAACAGAGATTGTTTCCATAGTGCAGGACATGATTAATAAATCTGGAGCAGACACAGACTAAAAAAAATAGAGGAGCTGAGAAACATGATGGAATCCTAGGAAATAAATGGAATCCATAAAACAGATGCAAACATATATCCAGGAGATTAAACACTCTATAGAAAGTTTACACAGCAGAATGAGCCAATGTGAGGACAGAATTTCCAATATAGAATATAGGATTGCAATTAGTGACCAGAAAAAGAAAAATGTCGTAAAAATAGTAAGGCACCACAAGAAATCAATACAGCAGCTGCTAGATGATGCAAAGAAGAATAACATAAGGCTGATCAGAGTCAATAAAGAAACAGGAGAAGTGCAGATGACAAACAAAAACTGCTCAAAAAATAATGGCAGAAAAATTCCTAAGCAGCGATAAAGAACTTGACATATAGATAAGTGAGGCATACAGGACTCCTATTAGCCATGATCAAAAAAACCCTACACATAGGCATATAATAAGTAAGATTACAGAAATCTAACAGAAGGACAAAATTCAACAACCAGTTAGAGAAAAGAAACAAATCATATGCAAAGGAAAGCCCATCAGGATCACAACAGACTTCTCAGCATAAACCCTCAAGACAAGAGTTTAGAGTGACCTATTTCTAGCCCTAAAGGAAAACAACCTCTAACCCAGATTGAAGTACACTGAAAAACTATCTTTCAAAATTTATGGAGAAACAAGATACTTTCATGACAAAGAGAACCTGAGAAACTTCATGAATACCAAACCAGTACTCCAAAGACATTTTTAAATATCCTAGGAAAAGACAATAAGGATCACAACCTCAGAAAGCCCAGCAGAATGAATCCATCAGGCACGACAAGAAATTAAATACAAAGGCAGAGAATCCAACAAAAAGGAAAAGTCATGACAAGGATAAGTAAATATACATATATTATATATATATTACATATAGATCAATTATAACCATCAATGTTAATAGTCTCAATTCACCAATCAAAAGAAATAGACTGGGCTGGGGCTGGGCATTTAGCTCAGTTGTTCTGCTGCCTGCCTGTCATGAGAAAGGTCCCGAGTTCTATCCCCAGTGCCAAGAGAAAAAGAAAGAAAGAAAGAAAGACTGGCAGAAGGGGTAAAGAAGCAAGACTCAACAATATCCTACATACAAGAAATTCTCTTAATTCAAAAATAAACTCATACACTGAAAGTTAAAGGGTGGAAAACTACTTCAGGTGACAGGAACACCCAAAAGAGCAGGAGTAGCTATCCTCTTTGCGGATCAAATGGATTTCAAATCAACACTGATGAAGAGAGACAAAGGAAAACACCACATCATTGTAAAAGGAACAATCCAAGAGGAAGAGATGACAATCGTAAATATATATTCACCAAACACTAGTGCACCCAACTACACAAAACAAATACTAATCGATATGAAAAATCAAATAAGGCCAAAAATAAACAATGAAATACCAGAACTCAATCAAACTCTTGAATAAATGAACTTAACAGATGTTTATAGAGTGCTCCACCCCACAGAATCAGAATACACATTCTTTTCAGCTGCACATGGGTCATTCTTCAAAATAGAGCACATACTCACTCACATGTTTAAATAAGTGAAAAGGAATTGAAGCCATCCCCTGTATATTTTCAGACCATAGTGCAATGAAATTGGAGATCTATAGCAAAAAAAAAAAAAAAAAAAAACCAAGAATTTCATAAACACATGGAAATTGAACAACACACTTCTCAATAACCAATGGGTCACAAAGCAAATTAAAGAAGAAATCAGACAGTTTCTACAGTTAAATGGAAATGTCAATAAAACATATAAGAATCTAAGGGACACAATGAAAGCAGTCTTGCGAAGGAAATCCATAGCATATTAGGAAAGCAGAGGGCCAGGGATTTAGCTCAGCAGTTCGGTGGCCTGCCTTGCAAGCACAAGTACCCAAGTTCAATTCCCAGTACCAAAAAAAAAAAAGGAAAACAGAGCATGTGCAACTAAAGAATCTGATGCTGAATCTCGAGCTTCTAGAAAAAGAAGAGCAGGAAAAACCCAAAATTCATAAAATGCAGGAAATTATAAAGATCAAAGCAGAAATCAATGCAATGGAGACTGAGGACAATACAAAAAATAAATGAAGCCACAAGTTGGTTCTTCAAAGGAATTTTTAGAAATGTCAAGCCATTATCCAATCTTATCAAAAAAGGAAAGAAAAGGCCCAAATCCATGCAATTAGGAATGATAAGGGTGGTATTAAAACAGACCCAGTAGAAATCCACAGGATCATCAACACCTACTTTGAGAACCTATATGCCAATAAGATGGAAAACACAGAAGAAATGGATAAGTTCCTAGATATGCATGAATTACCAAAATTGAATGAAGACTTGAAAATTCCGAACAACCCAAAATCAATCAACAGAATTGAAAACATAATTAAAAGCTTACCAACAAAGAAAAACCCAGACCCTGATGACATCAATAGTGAATTCTACAAGACATTAAGAGAGGCACTACTGCTACTACTGTTTAAATACTTCAATGAAACTGAAAGGGAGACAATACTTCCAAATTCATTCCTGGAAGCAAGCATCACCTTGATCCCCAAAGCAGAGAAAGGCCCAACTAGAAAAGAGAGCTATAGGCCAATCTCACTAACAAACACAAAAATCCTTAATAAGATACTGGCAAATAGAATGCAAATAATCATCAAGGAGATTATACACCCTGACCAAGTAGGATTCATCCCAGGGATGCAGGGATGGTTCAATATATGCAAATCAATAAATGTAATACACTATATTAATAGACCCAAGGACAAAAACCATATGACCATCTCAATAGAGGCAGAAAAGCATTCAACAAAATCCAACACACATTCATGATAATAACTCTATAAAAAGTTGGAATAGATTGTCTCTTCCTCAATCTGATAAAAGCAGTCTATGAAAAATCAGCAGCCATTATCACACTAAAAGATCAAAAACTGAAATCCTTCATACTAAAATCAGGACAAGGATATCAACTATCACCACTCCTGTTCAATAGAGTTCTGAAAACATTAGCCACAGCAATTTGACAAGAGAAAGAAAAGGAATAAAGATAGGAAAGGAAGAAGTCAAACAGTCATTTTTTGCAGACAGTATAATACTCTTCATAGAAGACCTCAAGAACTCCACCAAAAGTCTTCTAGACTTCATAACCAAATTCAGCAAAGTAACTGGATACAAGGTCAACACACAAATATCAATAGCTTCCCTGTACACGAACAATGACTCACAAAGACAGTAATGGGGCTAAAAATTCCTTTCACAATGGCATCCAAAAAATTGAAATACCTAGGAATCAACTTAACAAAATAAATCAAAGACCTTCACCAAGGATTTAGCTCATTCATATAGTGCCTGCCTTACAAGTGCAAGGTCCTGAGTTTGATCCCTGGTACCAGAAAAAAAATTCAAAGACCTGTACTTTGAAAACTATAGCACTCTGAAAAGAGAAATAAAAGATGATATCATAAAATGGAAAGATATCCCTTGTTCCTGGGTAGGAAAAACCAACATAGTGAAAATGGCGATACTTCCAAAATTGCTATACAGATTCAATGCAATCCCAACTGAAATTCCAGCAGCATAATTCAGACCTTGAGAAAATTATCCAAAAATTGATTTGCAACAAGAAGAGACCTAGAATAGCAAAAGAAATTCTAGGCAATAAAGACAAGGTAGGGATTTCACAATCCTCAACTTGAAACTATACTACAAAGCTACTGTGATAAAAATGGTATGCTACTGGCAAAGAAACAGACCTGAGGACCAGTGGAACAGATTAGAAGATGTAGAAACAACTCCGGACACAGCCACTTCATCTTCAACAAAGTAGCCAAACACATTCACCAGAGGAAAGATAGCCTCTTTAATAAATGGTGCTGGAAAAACGGGGTTCCAAATTTCCAAAGACTAAAACTAGACCATACATTAAACTAAAATTGAAATGGATTCAAGATCTCAATATTAAAACATAAACACTAAACCATCTAGAAGAGAAATTAGGTAGAACTCTTGAAGACATTGGTGTAGGAAAAATTTTTATGAACAAAATCTTAGTTGCATGTGAACTAGCACAATCAAAAATTGGGATCCATTCTTATTAAAAAGCTTCTGCACAGCAAGAGAAACCACCAACAGTGTGAAGAGACAACCCACAATGTGGGGAAAAAACTTTTACCAGCTGTGCCTCAGATAAAGGTTTGCTATCTAGAATATATAAAGAACTTAAAATCAGACCTCTCAAATTTAAAGACTCAATTCAAAAATGGGCATCTGAAATTAATAGATATTTCTCAAGCAAAGAAGTAGAAGTAGCAATGTGAAAAAACGTTCAACTTCCCTGGTCACTGGGGAGATGCAAATGAAAATCACACTGAGATTCCACCTCATCCCAGAAAGAATGGCTGCTATCATGCAATCAACCAATAACAAATACTGGTGAGGCTGTGGGGAAAGAGGAACACTGCTCCACTGGTGGTGGGAGTGCAGACTGGTGCAATCACTGTGGAAAGCAGTGTGCAGATACCTCAAGTAACTAGGATTGGGAGTCCCATTTGACTCAGCTATTCTCCTGCTCAGTATCTTTCCAAAAGAATTTTAAAAATCATACCACAGTGCTATGTGTGTACCCATGTTCATAATGGCACAGTTTTAATAACTAAAACTTGGGAAGAGCCCAACTGCCTATCAACCGGTGACTGGATAAAGAAAATAGTTTTTTTTTTTAATAAAATGGAATACTACTCAGCCATACAAAATGAAAAAATTAGAGACATATATAGCTAAATGGATGCGCATTGAGCCCATACTCTTAAGTGAAATAAATAGAACGCCTGTAATAGAACTGAGTGGAGTTCAACCATGAGGGTAGGGAAACTCAAGTTAGGCCTTGTAGCCTGTGTTCAGTCTCAGTCGTGGGGAACTGCCATTGGCTAGCTGACAGTTTCAAACCAAAACTCACTAAGAGAGACAAAGAAGGACACTACATCCTTGTAAAGGGAACAATTCGAGAGGAAGAATTGACAATCATAAACATATATGCACTAAATATAAATGCCCCCGACTACATAAAACAAATATTAAGTAACATGAAAAACGAAATAAGAACTAATAGAATTGTAGTGGGGGATTTAAATACCCCACTATTACAAATTGACAGATCATCTAGGCAGAAAATCA
>NW_022900924.1:41049463-41051058 GCF_012274545.1 Fukomys damarensis | reverse complement strand
CCTGTTATTGTTAAGGGGATATATTCTTGTCCTTATTCCTGCACTCTCTCTATCCCCCCTGAAGTTAATAGCTTTGTAAAGATAGTAAGGTAATTCTACAACCTCTGGATTCACTTCAAACCTGTTCTAATTCTTTCACTTATCGAATCCTCTTATTCTAAGTCTAACCCCCCATCCTAAATGGTAAAGATGCTATACTGAAAAGCATATTCACTGCAAACATACGATGGGCTGCTTCTTGAAATTAATTTAATTCACATGAGTTAAAGGTGACACATTAATGACTACCACAAGTGGTCAGTTTGCAAGGTGTGCCTGATCCTATTGGGCTGCTGAATGTATCAATTGGGATAAAGGGTTGTGATTGATTTAAAGAGTTGTTTTCTCTGATATTATGAAAATGAGGATGTCTATGAGTCATTAGAAACTCAAAAGCTAAAACGCAACTATATTAGGAAGATTTAAGTAATACCCAGAAATTAAAGGAGGACAACCCAACAATAAAAATAAAAATGAGAAAACACTTAAGCAAGACACAAAAACAGATTTCCAGTTCACCAATGGCAAATAGTAGGACAAAAGAGGATGAAAAATCTGATAGTGAACCAACAGGACTCCCTGGACTCATACCACAGGAGGTAACAAAACAGATCAATCAGGCTCTAGAAAAATTCAAATCAGAAATAATTTCCCAGTTAACCAGAGAAATGATGAGCAAAATGGAAGTCATGATTCAAGACTCTAGAGCAGAAACTGACAAAAAAATAGATGAGCTCAAGACCATGAGAGAAGCCATGAAGACTCACCATAAGAAAGAACTGGAAGCAATGAATACCCAATAGAGGAAAGAAATGGAATCCATAAAACAGATTCAAACAGATATCCAGGAGATTAAAAACGTTATTGAAAGTGTACACAACAGAATAAAAGATTGCGAAGATAGAATTTCAGATATAGAAGATAGGATCTCAGTCAGTGACTGTGAAGAAAGAGGTCTCTTATAAACAGTAAGGGATCATGAGAAATCAATCCAACAACTCCTAGGTGATACAAAGAAAAATAACATAAGACTGATAGGAATTCATGAGAAAACAGGAGAAAATGCAAATGACATAAAAAAGCTCTTCACAGAATTAATGACAGAAAACTTCCCAAACAGAAGGGAAGAATTAGACATACAGATAAGTGAGGCATATAGAACCCCAACTAGCCACAATAAAAAAAAAATCTACACCTAGACAGATAATAATCAAGATTCCAGAAATCCAACAGAAAAACAAAATACTACAAGCAGTAAGAGAAAAGAAACAAATCACATGCAAAGGAAAGCCCATTAGAATCACAGCAGACTTTTCAACACAAACCCTTAGGTCAAGGAGAGCCTGGAGTGAGGTATTCCAAGTCCTAAAAGAAAAGAACCTCCAACCTAGACTGATGTATCCTGCAAAACTCTCTTTCAAAATAGATGGGGAAATAAGATACTTCCACGACAAAGAGCACCTGAGAAATTTCATGAACACCAAACCAGCACTGCAAGGAATTCTAAACAATATCCTAGAAAAGGACAACGAAGTTCACAATAACATGAGGCCCAA
>NW_022900924.1:41038306-41047280 GCF_012274545.1 Fukomys damarensis | reverse complement strand
GAGAAGTATGTGCACACATGTTTATAGCGGCACAGTTTGTAATAGCTAAATTTTGGAAACAGCCTATTTGCCCATCCATTGGAAACTGGATAAAGAAGTTGTGGTTTTTCTATAAAATGGAATATTACTCAGCCATAAAGAATGAGAAAATAGATTCATTCATAGGAAAATGGATACATATTGAAGATATACTCCTAAGTGAAATAAATAAGTCACACATGTGTAAATACCTAATAGTTTCCCTGGTGTAAATAGTCTGCAATAATGCATAAGATTCTAATAAGATTACTGACATTTAGAAATGGGAAGAAAGGAGCTAAAGGTGTAGGGAAGGTGGGATGGGTAGGGGAAAAGTAAAAAGGGAAAAGAAAAAAATGTGAGAGAATGAAAAGATGAAAATAAAGTGTTTGTAGATGGGGAAGGGAGGAGGGGGTGAAGGGAGGGCAGAGGTAAGGGGAAAAAATGAGAATCAAGACTTGTCATGTAGAGGTACAAGATCCCAACAATGAATGTAACTGTACTGTATCCCTAAAATGTACCAATAAACTCAATTAAAGCTGAAAAAAAAAAAGAATAAGGCTTAGTAGGCCTGGCAAAAATGTGTAATAGAACCATAGTCCCTGCCAGGAGCCCATGAGAGACTAGTGCATGAACCTATGAAAGTGAAGACAAAGGGGCAGTGGGGAAGGTACACCGGATGATGGAGGTGCACTGGAGATGCTAGGAAAGTGGAGCATCTCCTGAAGAAAGCCTCAGGAAGCGAATGGGGCCAGCTAAGAGAGGCCATGTGGTCTGCACACAGCAACATCATAGGGATGGCACTCCCAAGACTTCTGGACTGACATCTCACCAGTCTGCCCCAGGTGCTGGACAAGAAGCTTCAGGCCTTAATGTTTGCCCTTCTGGGTTTTGATCTTGCTTGGGTCAGATTTCTTTCTATTCTCCTCCCTTTCAGACTAGGAGTGTTTCTCCGTTTTGGTTTTTACAGGAGCTCACAGCAGAGACTCAGAAGAAACTTTGGACTTGGAATATTCAGCAATGCTGGAACTGCTAAGATTTTGGTTATTCACAGAGAGCCACTAACTGAATTTTCATAAGGAGATGCACATGAGCTTTTGGGAACCAAGGATAGAATGTTACGGTTTACATCTAAAATGTCCTCTGAAAGCTTCACATTCAGAGGCGGGGCCTGGTCATAAGGGGTGGGTCGCTAGGGGCATGACTTCTTATCTGCACATCCTCCTTTTCTCTCCTTATTTCCTGATCACTATCATGAGGAGTTTTCCTCCACCATGCCCTTTCACCATACTGTTTCTGTCTTGGAGGCTGAAACTAGAGACTGAAACCATGAGCCAAAATAAACCAATTCGCAGGCCTCCATTATTTCAATTTGCAGGTCTGCATTATTTTGTTCCAGGAATGGGAAAGTTACTAATATGGGCAGTGAACTCTGCACTGAGATAATATTAAATATGAGCATTAATATCTGTGTGTATGAATCTAACTCAGAGCCTTGTGCATGCTAAGCAAGTACTCTGCCACTAGTCTACATCCTTAGCCCAAAATGTCAACTTTTTAAAGCCCCAGAGCTTTGAGTGAGTTCTGTGTTTACCCAAAAAGCAAAACTGACTTAAATTGTCACAACTTTGCCAAGGACTAACCATGAGACCTTGAATAGGTTATTTAACATCTGCAGGCCCTCCTGTTCTATCTGTAAAATAAATGGGTTAAATAGGATCTCTGAAATCTCCTGTCCAAGATCTTAAACAACTAGAATGAAGTAAGATGTTTATTTCTAGTGATATTTTCTCTAAGTCTGTAAGTTCTTAAGGGGCTGACACTGTATCTTACTAGTGACACATAGGGGTGGAGAATATATTGTCTTGGCGTACTGTGACTTTCCCAGCACACATGAAGAGATCTATCTGCCAAAGACTTGTCTTCTGCCATCATTTTTACAAATGGTAATCAAATAATGAAAAGACTGGGTTTTAGTTGAAATCACAGAAAATAATGTACTTCTAGTTGCTTACTTCCTGTTTGACTACCTTTCCATCATTATCTCAGGCATATAAAAGCATCCTTCTAGGTTTAATATTTAAACTAAATCTTTATATCTTTGTAAGTGTAAAGTAGAAATGTTTAAGTAACAACACAAGAAATAGCCTTATACCTTTCCTCAAATTTGTAATTCTTCAAATGATGTCAGAGAGAAGTAAAAATTTTTACACTACAAATACATCTACCTTTCATGGTGCTATGTTAATCTAGCCCTTTATGTGAAACAATACTACTAATTCCTATTAAAGTCTCGCTGAATAAAAAGCTATTTTGTGGACACAGAAATCCACTTTTTCTAAATCTCATTTCTTTTTATCTTTGCCACCACCATTCTGCTCTTTCTTTGTGCCAAAGAGTAAATCCTTTCAGAGCCAACGGGCTCAAATACCATAGCGACTGAGATTACCAATACTGACATCCAGCTGAATAAACTATAAGGAACATTTCTTCTCACCTTTCACCTTGAAATAATCACAGCAGTGGAAGTGCAGGCTTCTTGGTGACAAATGACAGGAAAATCATCCTTCACACTTTAGCCTTAGAAATTGACTTCAGTAACGGTGTATAAAGTTACCCTTTTAATAATGGATTTGCCAGGAATTATAACAAATTTAAAAAGAAAAACCTGCATAAACAACAGAACCTCCTATTTCTGTATTCATTTTCAAATGTCTCATATCTTCTCCATCATTAGGTATTTGCCAAATATTTTCACTTAGGATTGGTTTGGTATTTTGAAAGCACTGGCTGCAAACGTCCTTCACTCTATTATCCATAAATTATTTCACAGTCATGGATTAACTCTTTCATTGTTAATGCCTCCAACTAACGGGCAGTATTTAAGTGTGCTATATACTGAAGGTTTTAAAGTATTCATAATAATTTAAAATTCCTTGATAAAGTGCAAGAACTCAATACGTAGACATAACTCAATGTCCTTCAGGAAACAAAGGCCTAAATCTACTCAAACCTCACTATTTGTTCCCTTTTCTCCAATATGCCAATGTTCTCACCTTTCCGTCAATCCCATTAATACTACCACACGATATAACCTTGTGCCATATTCACCTTTTCTTGAAAACCTTTTTTTAATGCGCCACGAAATCTCAGAGTATTTGCCTCAAGTATGACCTCGTCTCTAGCCCACCTCTATTTCCTTAATGCAGACCTTCTCAGCTCTTGTGTAAACTCTGATAGTACTTTCCACTCTAGGCTCCTGATCATGTTTCCCCCATTTCTCTCTGTGTGGCACTATCACCTGCTATCTTCCCAAAACATGGTGCTGATCGTGCCAGCCCCCAGTTTAGCATTCCAGGTGTACAGACACCAGCCATTGCCAGCAGGACTTAGCAAAGCT
This sequence comes from Fukomys damarensis, assembly GCF_012274545.1. NCBI lineage: Eukaryota > Metazoa > Chordata > Mammalia > Rodentia > Bathyergidae > Fukomys > Fukomys damarensis. The sequence goes on along the minus strand of NW_022900924.1, from coordinate 41,043,862 downwards.
GAAGGAAGTAGGACAGAAGTACTCCATCCTCTCTCCCCTCCTACATGCTACCAATCTGCTGCTGTTATCTCCCTCTGGGTGCATTCACATAGAAGCCAAAGGGATCCTGACTGATGTAGACTGTAGAAGCAAAGAATGGGAGTAGGAGAACACATACATTTTCACTCCTTTTTCATCTTCCAGGTGCCTCCTCACTCAATAAAATCTAGCTTAAAATAGGTCTGCCTAGGCAGTTTCTCTTCTCTTTTGCTTCATTCATATGTATATCTATATATCACTTACAACATCTCATAACAGTCTGTCCTTTTAAGATATTTTTCACCAAATTCTCAATCTCTCCAGGCCTATGTTTCATTTAATTCACACAGTCCTTGGCGTATTATTGGTTTTCTATGTATATGTGTTAAAATGAATGAATTGAGAGGAAAACAGAACTTCCCTGAATATGTTAGGTAGAAATACCAAATTTAAGTGCCACGTATTTAAATCTACAGACTTTTCCTGATGCCAGATTCTAGTGCCCTGGGTCCACACTGCCTGAAGGAAAAACATGGGGAGGTAGCACAAACAGGAAAGAGTACTTTTATGAATTACTTAATGGATCAACCAACTCCAAATCCACCAGACACTCAACATCCCTGCAGGGTCTGAGCATCAGAGTTGCTCATAGCAGCTCTCAGCACCCTTGGCAGACACTAACATTTACCTCTTTCCGTCTGTGGCATTAAGATTTGTGATCTGTATGCAACACTCACACGACATTCCCTCTGACTCAACAATAAGTCAGTGTTTCTTCACATACTGCAATTTTCACATATGTAATTTTCTCTCTAGAAAGTACTTTCACAATCTCTCCTATAGTGTTTGTTTACGTTTTTAATGATGTTACATAATCTACATAAAAATCAATCTGTGACATATCTATAAGAATATGTATCCATTGAAGTGTTCATGAACATAGTATCATGAGAAAAGGCTTATAATAAAGTTTTAAGTGAAGATAGCAAGCTTCAAAATTGAATCTAATATATGACCAACTAGACAAAATAAAGGAAGCATTAAATGCAACAAAATAGTTTGTTATTAACAGAAGTTATCTCGGATACTGGAATTGAGTACGGCTTTTATTTTTTTGCCTCTACATTTCTGTGTTTATGTTTTTTTGTTTGTTGGTTGGTGTTTTGTTTTGTTTTTTTTTGTTTTTTTTATCAGATATTGAACTCAGGCCTTTGGGCTTGTGAGGCAGGCTCCAGAACCACTGAGCTAAATCCCCAGCCTGTGTTTATGATTTTTAAAAAGTCATATTTATATTTTTAAGTCAATTTATTCTGCAAGCTTGCCTCACACTGTATTGCTGATAAAGAACCAGTCCAACAAAGAGCTGTGATATTTGTTAGCTTCCACAGTGTTAGGGTTCATTAGGATCAACTTTCTGAAACAATTTTGTTCTTCATTCAAAATTAATAACAGAAAATAAATAACTAAAACATAAACTATTTTGGAAAGGGCTCAATACTGTTCCTCAATTCAGAGTTTTAACCAGCCCATGGAGAAGGGCAATAACCCCAACATAGCTCCCTCTACCTAACCTCACTGAAGGGGAGAAAAGAAAAATGTAAGAAATCCTTATAAAGGTCTCAGAACAGAGACACGAACCTATTCAAGGACAAAGATTTAACTTTGAGATTATAAAACAGTTCCCCACTCCCATATCTCACTGTGACATCAGCTGGGTTCCAAATTAGGAGCTGATTACAGTGGAAAGAGCTGTAACACACAGACTGTATTTAAGAAATTTCTGAGAAAACCCAAAGCCAATGTGGAAGACAAAATAAGGCACACTGCTATGTGAAAGAAGCCAGTCTGGAAAAGCTATATACTATATAAATCCAATTACATTACAACCTGGGAAAGGTAAAATTATAGAGATAGTAAAAAGAAGATAAGTGATTCCGTGGGGCTTAGGAGAATGAGAAAATAGAATAGGTAATTTCTAGCTAAGAATTTTCAGGTCAGTGAAAGTGTTCTATACTATAATGCAATGGTAGGTACGTGACATTACACATTTGTCATAACCTATCGAACTTTACAGAACAAAAGGAGAACTTTAATGTATTTGAGTGAGAAAGTTATTTAGAAGATTGGGGGTTTCTATTAAGGAATGCTGACTGTGACAAAAGATTCTAATTGTTATTATAAATGTCTGAAAAAAATCAACTAAAGAGAGTAGAGAGAAAAGGTGCTGACCTAATTTCCTTTGGAAATGGCAGTCTATTAGGACCAAAGGCCAAGGAACTGTACATAAGCACTGTGCATTAGTTAATAAAGTCATTACCCAGTGGAAATGAGTTAATTCTGATATAAATTGAATGGTTAGGTTCAACATTGACCTTATGGCGAAATATGACTATGTTCTCATCCAATTCAGCTTGTGACTAGAATCTTGGAAATAATTTAGTTAGTAAATTGAGACACTACCGTAAATGGATGGCAGTTGTGGAAGCCAGTTTTGTCACTATTAAAGTGAGGAATGAAAGATAAACAAGGGATATAGGCAAGAATGATCACTATCATAAAGGATTACAACTGGAACCACCAGTTCAACCTAACATCTGGATTAATATAAATATAAATATTTACATATACAAATATTTATAAATAAGTATATATTATGCTGTTATACACACATATATCTCCTGCTCTGTCAGTTGAAAGGATCTAAAATAGATGGCATCCCCATGTCATAAAACATCTAGGACATCACTTCTTGTCCTTTTGGCTAAGGTCAATTGTATAAAATATCTAGGGTCCTGATCTTAGTTTCTAATATTATTCTCCAATAAAATATTCAGGGTTTGACTTAAAGAAATGGCTGCTTCTAGGACCAAGACAGGAAATACTATGTAAGATGGGCCTGAAACATCCTGTACTGCCAGAAAATACAATGATAGAGTGCTCAAATAAAGAATAAACCTACACTGGTGGCAGGATGTTAAAAAAATTCCACAGTCAAATGAGAAAGCTTTCAATGGCTAAAGATGCAATTTGAGCAACAAATAAATAAAGTAATGTATAAGATTATTACCAAATCAGAAAAGAAATATCTGTGAGTCCATATTTATATAAATAAATAGGAGAGAGCTGAGACAAATCAATTCCTCAACTGTGGCTTCTGCATGATGGCTTCCTTCCCAAAACTGCAGTGTGTAAAGTGAGAAGCAAAATGTAACTTTAAAGAAACATGACAAACATAGCTTCAGCCAGGTGATTGACGCCAATGTTATTGTTTAAATCTAGAATGGCCCCTAAAGTCACCTGTGTGTTCAGAGGTGAGCTTTTTGGAAGGTGATTGAATTTTGGAAGTGCCATACTCATCAGTACATTGATCTTTGGATAAGTTCATCACTTGTTGGAAGAGGCATGTCACGGAAGGCATGCCTTTGGAGGGTATATCTCCTTTCCCAACTCCTCCCTTATCTCTCAGCTTTCTGGCTGTCATAGAAGCAGCAACTTTCCTCTGTCATGCCCCACCACCCTGATGTTTCTTGCTTGAGCCAGTAAACCATGGACTGAATCCCATGAACTGTGAACCAAATTAAAATCTCTCCTCCTTTAAGCTGTAGATGTCTCGTTTGGTGTCCAGCAATGGAAAAACTAAATAGTACAGTCAAAATCAACAGTGGTAGGTCGTATAAACAATGTATACCCTTTATATGAAAGGATGAAAATGGTGTTTCACCCATGTGGCCTACTTTCCAAAAACCCATAACCTATGAACAAACAGCAGCGAAAGTCCAATAGAAGCCATCCTATAAGATAGCTGATCAGATCCTCAACATTACATTCAAAATTATTGGTAGCAGATTGGATAATGTAAGGTCCTACTCCTTAGAACTTGTAAATACCTTATTAGAAAACATAGTCTTTGATTTTGCAGAAAAAATACTAAACAGCAATGTAAGTGTCTCTATAAAATAAAGTCAGAGGGAAATTTAACACAGAGACATACTTTGGAGGAGGAGATATTGAGATGGAGGCAGAGACTGGAGTGGTATAGCCCTGAGTCAGGTATTATATGTTACTTTTTTCCCAGGTCTTACATTTTAATCTAAAATTTCCCCATAGGACATACTCTGGAGGTTTGGTTGCTAGCTGATGAACTTTGGAAAGTGATAGGGTCATACACTTCGAACTTCAGTAGTAAATTAATCCATTAATGAATTCAATCTGATGGCATTATTGGGAGGTGATGGAAACTAAGGAGGTGGGGCTCACAGGGAGTGGGTCATGGGGCTATAACCTTGGGGATTATATCTTGTCATTGGCCCCTTTCTCTCTGGCTCTCCTTTTCTCTCTCTGCTCCCTTCCCCATGAGGTGGGTAACTTTTCTTTGCTGTTCCCTTCCACCATAATGTTTCAGCTTCATGCATTATAAACCTAAAAGCAACTGAACCAGCTGACCATCGATTGAAAGTTCTGAAATTGTGAGCCTCCTATAAATTGATTTTCTCAGGAATTTTGTCACAGTGGCGAAAAGTTGATTAGCACAGCATGGAAGCCTTCAGAACTAGAAAAGGGAAAGAATGATTCCCCTTAACCGCTTAACAGAAGTCATCTGCATGATTTCCAACTCCTAACCGTCTTCAGAACTGTGGTTGAATAAATTTTTATTGTTCTAAGCTATAAGTCTATAGTAACGTCATACAACATCCACAGGAAACAAATATACTCATTAAAAGTAAGGAAAGTCTGAAAACTGTCATAACCAATAGGAACCTAATGAGACATGGTAACGACATATAATGTGCTATTTTGGTTGGAGAAAATGTCTAACATAAAACATAAGGAAATCTGAATAAAGTATGGGCTTTGTTCCACAATGCTGTATCAGGCTTGGTTCATTAATCATAACAAAGGTACCAACATATAAACTGGGTATGGAATAAATGGGAACTATGTGAACTTTTATTGTTTCTATAAATATGAAAACATTATAAAAGTTTAAGGTACTCTGAAGATTTAACAATAAATAACACTAGAACGAAAGTCTGTGATTACAACAAATCTTGGTTATGAGAGTAGAAAGGAGGGGATTATGTGTGACTAATATACTGGTGAACAAACAATTATTTTACATAGGAAAATGTTTTCATGTTTGCTAAAATTTTATGATGAATGACAGAAATAGGAAAAATTAAACCACTAGAATAGAAATGGGAGTAGAAAAAAATAATGTAACCTAAGAAAAATCAGGATAAGGAAAAGCACTTAAAATAAACTGATAAAAATAAATAAAACAAATAAAGTGTTTGTAAATGGGGAGGGTTGGAGGGAGTGAAGGGAGGGCAGGGACAAGGGGAAAAAAATGAGAACCAAGACCTGTCATGTAAAGGTACAAGATCCTAATGATGAATGTAGCTGTACTGTATACCTAAAATGTACCAATAAACTCAATGAGAAAAATAAAATAAAAACAAAATAAGATGATGCAAATAAGATCAAATCTATCATTAAAAACAATTTCAAGATATAGGTATAATTTTCACCAGCATGCTA
>NW_022900924.1:41025499-41037917 GCF_012274545.1 Fukomys damarensis | reverse complement strand
CATGCCAGAGACATTACATAAAAGACTGTATGTGTGACATTATTGCCATTGTAAAAAGCAGTATTTCGGTCAAAAGGCATACAATAAGACAAGGAAGGATTTATAATGATATAAGCTATATTTTCCCAAAGCAGATAACTACAGTTATGCACCCTTGCACCAAGACAGCATACCATCAAACTAAAAGAAAAAGCTATTAGAAAAATGTGGATTTATCAAAGTCAAAATTATATAGAAAGCATTAAATAATCTCTCAAAAAAGATGTTAAGTATACAAGCAATAAAGATATTTACAGAGAATTTAAATAACACTATTACCAAATTTATTAATACATAATGAATGAATAAAAATATCTTTCCTTTCAAATAACTCTGGAACACTACCCAAAAACTAGCCCAGTCACCCCAGCTGACCTTCAAATGTCTCCAGCTCCTGCTTCTATCTGAGTAAGCTGTACAAGAGATTCCAAGCACAGGCTTCCAGCTAAAGCCTGGCAACCTATGGGGCCATAATAGGTAGTAATTGGTTGTTATTTTAAGCAGTAGGCTTTGGGATGCATCAACAGACTACTAAAACATCTCTCTTTGCTATGGATTCTTACAACAAGAGCCATCCTGGTTTATCTTACCTGTAAATTGTTCTACCTAAACATTGTGCTTTAAGCAAATGCAAATTATAGTTGCTTCAAACCATCATTCTTAGACAAGATTTGAGGAGACCATAAATTCATAACTCATTTACAGTAATTTCCTCCATAAATATTTGAAAGTAATGAGATGTCTTTTAACATTATATTAGGGATTTAAGCACTCCCCTCTCTTGAGGAATTCTAAATTGCTTCTTTTTAAATCGAACTAACCCCAGCTGCTATGGAATGCCAAGAGTTTTTTAAACACTACATGGGTGAAAACTGAAAAAATGTTCCATTTAAAATTGCAAGTAGTATTATACCCCTTTAGGAAAGTACAGATTTTCCTCTGTTGCAGATGAACCCTTGGCTTAGAGTAAGGAAAATCACTGGACTTTCAGAATACAAAAATACTGCAAAGACTGCTTTCTAAAAACACAAGTTGGGGGCTCAGGGATTTAGCTCCATGGTTCTGCTACCTACCTTGAAAGCTCAAGGACGCAAGTTTGATCCTGGTACCAAAAAAAAAAAGTAAAAACATAAGTTTGGGGCTGCCAGTGCAAAAGGCTGAGTGTTCTGTACAACAGTATAGTTTTTCTTAGGAATAAGCAGTTAGTGCTTTGTACATAATTTATATTTAGTGCAGTGTTTCTCAAACTTGAAACTACTTCTAAAAATTATCAAAAATTTTATGTACTGTTTTAAATTATCATCACATTACTGTAAAATTATTTGAAAATAACAAACAAAATAAATGTTTCTATTGTGTTCCAAGCTTTGTTCTAGGCATTGGTAGCAGTTTCCATATCTGAATGCAAGGACTTTATAATCTGTGGACTTATTATAAGTGGGCCTAACCACTAATTTTACATACATAATATTATTCATGATAGAAAGATCCATATTTTGAGAAATGTACTAATGCTATACTACTGTAATCTGGTATCTTTGAAACGCTAAAGGACCAGAAAGAGATTAGATGTTCATGCTTTTGATTGCTCTGGAAAAGGGCTAAAGCAGGAGGCAGAAAGCGGGGTCAGAAAGTTAGTCTTATGGGGAAAGTAAAGATAGATTTGCAGGTTCCTGTCAGTCAGATCTGGAAAAGAAGGCAAAAAGCTGCCCACAATATCCATTCTGAGCTGGAACCACAAATGCAAGCATGTTAAGAACACATAAAAAGTCTGAAAATTGAAGAAAAATTATAGGCTCCAAAATAGGAAATCTGCTACATTAATATTAATAGGTGCTTAATTAAATGCCCTCAAAATACAACCTTATGTCAACATCATTGTCAAAATCAGTACTCATTAAAATGTCAATACATTTCAATATAAAAAAGATGAAAGAATATGAAAGGCTGATATATTCTCATTTGATCTAGAAACAAAAAAGGATGCCCCTACCCACAACTATTATTCTGGTGGTCGTAGAATATAAGATTAATCAGAAAAAAATCAGGGCACAAATATCAGATGAAACAAAATTATTTAATAGAGACATGGATGGTTGTCTAACCAAAATAATGCAAAATTCCAAGAAAATCAAATGAAAAAATACTAGAAGTACCAAGATAATTTAATTAGAATTTTGGATGTAAGGTAAATATACCAGAATAAATAAATTTTCTGTATTCCAGAAATAACAACATTATATAATCTTTTATAAATCAATCCATAAGACAATGAAAAAAATTTGCAATTTTATAATGTAAAAATTGGATAAACAAGGAAATATTTAAGAAAAATATACAAGGTATTCTCTGTGTAAAGAATACTATTTTGCTGAATGAAAGAAAAGAACACCTCCAAAAAAACCCAAAAATATGTCATGTTACTTGATGGCACTATTATAAGATTATCAATAGTTCCCTTAGTTTATTAATTAAACATAAATATAGTCGATCTCATTGACATAAATTTACTCATCTTAAAGAGATCTTCCAAAATAACAAATGGAGAGTTGTCAATAAAATTATTTTTTAAATGAGACTAATCTGCCATAAAGAATGAGAAATTAGAGTCATTCATAGGAAAATGGATGCATATTGAGGATATACTCTTAAGTGAAATAAATAAGTCACACATTTGTAAATACTGAATAGTTTCTCTGGTGTGAAAAATTACAATTGTACATAAGATCCTAATGGTATAATTGACACTGTGAAATAGGAAGAAAAGGGTAGAGAAAAGGTAATAAGGGAAAGAAAAAAATAGAAGAAAATGAAAAAAGGAAATAAAGTTTTTGTAAATAGGGAAGGACGAGGGGGTGAAGGGAGGGCAGGGACAAGAGGAAAAAATGAGAACCAAGACCTGTCATGTAAAGGTACAAGATCCCAATGATGAATTTAACTGTACTTTATACCTAAAATGTACCAATAAACTCAATGAGGAAAACAAATAAATGAGACTAGTTCTTTTTATCACATCTTCCCATATCCTTTTTTAAAACTTTTTAGTTTTGCTAGCATGTGTTATCAGTAAATAATGACTACATTCATTGTCAGGAGTTGGTACATGTATATAAAACATCTTAATTCTTTATATCTCCCTCCCTTCCATGTTTCTGTTCCCTTCCCATTTGCAAATGATCTATCCCTTTGATATGCCTCTGATAAAAATCAGTATAGTGCTTTAGTTGGCTCAACTGCTTTATGTTACTTACAAAAGCAAAGTTAATGTTACTAAGCATTGTAACAGTTTTGTGCCTAATATCAATTGATCAATCCAAAGCTACTGAATATTAAATATATTCAAATGATAGGTTGGAAACTAGCATCTGCTTGATGTAGAAACAAATGTAAGTGGTGTAACCATTGCTGGAGTGACACAAGGCATGATAATCCTAAAATGTCATTAGAAAGTTCCTGCGTGTACTTGTGGTAATATTATTCAATGAGTGTTTTTATTATTTCCTCTCCTATATATTCTCATATAGCCTTAGTTTTGTTCCTGGGCTTGCTTTCTTTCACTGAGATATTTGTCAACTTTTATACTGGAAACAACTGTTTTCTTAATATAACTTTAAGGCACTTTTTTGGGGGAGGGTACCGGGGATCAAACTCAGGTCCTTGTGCTTACGAGGCAGGTGGCAGAACCACTGAGCCAAATTCCCGGCCCTAAGGCATATTTTAAATGTACAGAACTCACTGGCATTACTAAGACTATTAGAACATCTTGTGGGCCAACAATTCAGAGAAAGACTTGGGTATTTTTCAGAATGTTGTGCTCAAGTCTCTTGAGCTCAGTTAAAATGTACAGCTGATCATGAGGCCCCTGGAAAACCCAGAGAGTGAGAAAACTCATAATCATATTAGAAAAGTCAATGTACAGAAAAAAAAAATTCCAGAATTTTCCATAGTGTACCTGCTAACTTTAGAACATGTGATTAAAAACCTACCAACTAAAAAAAAGCCTGGGAACTGATGGCTTCACTAATGAATACTATAAGACATTTAGAGAAGAACTACTGCCACTACTATTTAAATTCTTAATGAAATTGAAAGGCAAGCAATACTGCCAAAGTTATTCCTGGAAGCAAGTATCACTTTGATCCCCAAAGCAGCGAAAGACCCAACCAGAAAAGAGAACTATAGGACAATCTCACTAATGAACACAATGCAAAAATCCTTAATAAGATACTGGCAAACAGAATACCTAAGAATCAACCTAACAAAAGGAATCAAAGACCTGTACTCTGAAAACTATAGTACTCTGAAAAAAGAGATTCAAGAGGATATCAGAAAATGGAAAGAGATCCCTTGTTCCTGAGTAGGAAGAATCAACATACTGAAAATGGCCATAATTCCAAAACTGCTATATAGACTGAATGAAATCCCAACTGAAATCCCAGCAGTATACTTCACAGACCTTGAGAAAATAATTCAAAATTCATTTGGAACAAGAAGAGACCTAGAATAGCAAAAGCAATTCCAGGCACTAAAGACAAGATATGGAGTATCACAACCCCCAACTTGAAACTATACTACAAAGCTACTGTGATAAAAACAGCATGGTACTGGCAAAGAAACAGACCTGAGGACCCATGGAACAGATTAGAAGATGCAGAAACAACTCCAGACACACTCAACTACCTCATCTTCAACAAAGGAGCCAAACACCCTCACTGGATAAAAGACGGCCTCTTTAATAAATGGTGCTAGTAAAATTAGATTTGTTTAAAGTTAGACCTATATTTCTCAACACGCACTAAACTAAAATTGAAATGGATTAAAGATCTAAATATCAAAACAGAAACATTAAACCAGCTGGAAGAGAGGTTAGAACTCTTGAAGATGTTGGGGTAGGTAAAGATTTTATGAACAAAACCTCAGTTGAAAGTGTACTGGCAAAAACAGTGAACAAGTGGGATCTCTTCTTATTAAAAGCTTCTGCACTGCAACAGAAACTACCGACAGTGTGAAGAGACAATCCACAACGTGGAAAAAATTTTTACCAACTGTTTCTCAAAGACCTACTATCTAGAATATATATTTTAAAAAACCAAAATTTAAAGACCTAACCCAAAAGTGGGCATCTGAAATGAACAGACACTTCTCAGACAAAGAAGTAGAGGTAGCAAATAAACATATGAAAAATGTTCAACATTACTGGTCATTTGAGAGATGCAAATTAACACAATGCTGAGATTTCACCTCCCAGAAAGAATGGATGCTATGGTGAAATCAACCAAAACTAAACTTGGTGGGGCTATTGGTAAAGAGAAACCCTCCTCCACTGTTGGTGGGAGTGTAGACTGGTGCAACCACTGTGTGAAAATACCTCAAAGAACTAGGATTGAAAGTTCAATTTGACCCAGCTATTCACCTACTGGGTATCATCCCAAAAGAATTAAACAAATCATACCACAGTGGTATATGTGTATCTATGATCATAGCCACACAGTTTGTAATGGTTAAAACTTGGAAACAACTCAGTTGCCCATCTACTAGAGACTATAAAGAAAACGTGGGGTTTTTTTTATAAAATGGAGTATGACAGCCCCCCTCCCGAGATTTGGCAGACTTGACAGGTGCAGCCTCATGGAGCTTGCCTGGGACAACAGCCCAACCCCCCAGGCCTCAGCACAGGAAAAGTGAGTGGCACAGGCACCTGGGTGCATATAGCCTCCCACCCTGTTTGCCTCTGGCCTCCTGGCTGGGCTGGTACCTGGATTCACACTACAGAGGCACAGGGGGTCATAAAGGCCATTCATTGTTCTAAGCTCCAGCCTCTATTTTGATTTAATACACATGGTTAAAGGTGATAGATTAATAACTACCACTGATTGTCATTTTCTAAACTGTGCTTAAGCCTATTGTGTTGCTGATTGTTTTACTTGGGCTAAGGTATTGTGATTGATTTAATCAGTTGTCCTACCTGGTATAATGAAAATGAGATTGCCTCAGCATCATTACAGACTCAAAACCTAAAGACCAGCTATAACAAGAAGATCGAAGTATTAACCCAGGAATTAAATCAAGGAGAGTATCAACAACAAAAATAGAAATGAGAAGACACTCAAGCAAGGTACAAGCACAAACAGAGGCTGACAGTTCATCAAAGGCAAATGCTGGGGGAAATGAGGTGGAAAAGTCTGATAATCAACTACTTGGACACCCTGATAGCACAGGAAGTAAGAAATCAGATGAATGAGGCTCTAGAAAAATTCAGAACAGAAATAATTTCTGAGATAACTACAGAGACGGTGAGCAGAATGAAAGACGTGATTAGAAACTCTAGAATGGAAACAGATTTTTAAAAAATAGATGAGTTCAGAACCATGATGGAAGCTATGAATGTCCAGTAAAGGAAATAAATGGAAACCATGAATGCCCAACATAGGAAAGAAATGGAATCCATGAAACAGCTTCAAACAGATATCCAGGAGATTAAAAACTCTATTGAAAGTATGCATAACAGACTGAGACAATCTGAAGACAGGATATCATGTATAGAAGACAGTGTGTCAGTTAGTGACCATGAAAAGAGGGATCTCTTAAAAAAGGTAAGGGAACATGAGAAAATAATCCAACAGCTCCAGATGACACAAAGAAGAAGAATATAAGACTGCTAGGAGTCCATGAAGAAGCAGGAGAATATACAAGTGACATAAAAAAACTGTTGACAGAATTAATTGCAGAAAACTTCCCAAAGAGAGCAAAAGAATTTGACATATAGATAAGTGAGGCTTATAAGACACCAACTAGCCATGATCACAAAAATCTACACCTAGACATATAAAATCAAGATTCCAGAAACCCAATAGAAGAACAAAATACTAAAAGCAGTTAGAGAAAAGAAACAAATCACATGCAAAGGAAAGCCCATCAGAATCACAGCAGACTTTTCAAAACAAACTTGCAAGTCAAGGAGAGCCTGGAGTGAGGCATTTCAAGCCCTAAAAGAAAATAACCTCCAACCTAGACTAATGTATCCTCTAAAACTATCTTTCAAAATTTATGGGGAAATAAGATACTTCCATGACAAAGAACAACTGAGAAAATTCATGAACACCAAGCCAGCACTTCAGACAATTCTAAATGATATCCTAGAAAAAGACAATTAAGATCACAACGCCATGAGGCCCAACAGAGCTAATCCAGCAGGCAAGGCAAGAAATTAAAGGGAGAGGGGGAAAAATTAAGAAGAGCCAACAACAGGAAAATAACATGATGATGATAAGTCAATACATGTCAGTTATAACCATCAATGTTAATGGCCTCAATTCACCAATCAAAAGTAATAGACTGGCAGAATGGATTAAGAAGCAAAAATGTAACAATATGCTATATACAAGAAGCCCACCTAGTTTAAAGAGAAACTCATAGACTAAAAGTAAAAGGATGGAAAACAGTTCTCCATATGACAAGAACCTGGGAAGAAGCAGGGGTACCTTGTTTATTCGCAGATAAAGTAAATTTCAAACCAAAAATAATGAAGAGAGACAAAGGTCACTACATCCTTGTAAAGGGAACAATCCAAGAAGAAGAGATGACAATCATAAATATATATGCACCAAACGAGTGCACCCAACTATATAAAACAAATACTAATGGACATGAAAAATCAAATAAGCTCTAGTACAATAGAAGGGGGGACCTCAACACCCCACTATTTCAAATAAATCGAACAACTAGACAGAAAATAAACAACAAAATACTAGAACTCAATCAAACTCTTGAACAGATGGACTTAATAGGCATCTACATAATATTCCACCCACAAAATCAGAATATATATTCTTTTTGGCTACACACAAGTCATTCTCTAAAACAGACCATATACTAGCTCACAGAACATGTTTAAGTAACTGAAAAGGAGGTGAAGTTATTCTCTGTATATTATCAGACCATAGTGCAATTAAATTGGAGATCAATAGCATAAGAAACTGCAAGAATTTCACAAACACATGGAAATTGAATAGCTCTTCCTGAACAACCAATAGGTCACAGAGGAATTAAAGAAGAAATTAGACAGTTTTTACAAATAAATGATAATGCCAATGCAACATACAGGAATCTATGACACACAATGAAAGCAGTTCTATGAGGGAAATTTATATCAGTGAATGCCCGTACTAGAAAAACAGAGCAAGGTCTAATAAACAACCTAATGCTGAATCTTCAGCTTCTAGAAAAAGAAGAGCAAGACAAATCCAATGCTCCTGCAAGGGAAGAAATTGTAGATATCAGAGTAGAAATCAATGCAATGGAGACTAAGAGGATGATACAAAAAAAAATCAACTTGAGTTGGTTTTTTTTGAAAGAATAAAAGATCAATAAACCCTTAACCAACCTTATCAAAAAAAAAAGGGAAAGAAAAGGCTCAAATCCATGCAATAGGAATGAAAAAGATCACAACAGATCCCATCATAAATCCAGAGGATGATCAATACCTACTTTGAGAACTTGTACTCGAATAAAATGGAAAATACAGAAAAAATGGACAGATTTCTAGATACATATGAATTACAAAAGTTGAATGAAGAAAATATAAAAATTATAAACACATCAATTAAAATCAATGACAATGAAAATGTAATTAAAAATTTACTAACAAAGAAAATCCCAGGTCCTGATGGATTCACTGCTGAATTCTACAAAACATTTAGAGAAGAACTATTGCCACTATTTTTGAAACTTCTCAGTGAAATTGAAAGGGAAGCAATACTTCCAAATTCATTCTGGAAAGTAAGTGATACTTTGATTCCAAAACCAGGGAAAGACCCAGTCAAAAAAGATAACTACAGGACGATCTCCATAATGAACACAGATGCAAAAATCCTCAATAAAATACTGGCAAACTGAATACAGAGGGTCAACGAGAAGATCATACACCCTGACCAAGTTGGATCTATCCCAGGGATGCAAGGATGGTCCAACAAATGTAAATCAATAAATGTAATACACTATATTAATAGAGTCAAAGACAAAAATCATAGGATCATCTCAATAGAGGCAGAAAAAGTGTTTAACAAAATCCAACACATATGCATGATAAAAACTCTACAAAAAATTGGAATAGAGGGTCTTTATCTCAACTTGATAAAGGCTATCTATAAAAAATCAACAGCCAACATTATACTAAATGGGCAAAAATGGAAATCCTTCACATTAAAATCATCACTCTTGTCCAATATAGTTTTGGAAACTAGCCACAGCAATTAGACAAGAGAAACAAATTAAAGCAATAAAGATAAGAAAGGAAGAAGTTAAACTGTCATTATTTGCTGATGAAATGATACTCTACATAGAAGAACCAAAAAAACTCCACCAAAAAACTTTTAGACTTAGTTGACTGATTCAGTAGAGTAGCTGGATACAAGATCAACACTCACAAATCAATAGCATTCTTGTGTACAAATAACAGACTCACAGAGAGAAATTAGGGAAACAATCCCTTTCACAATAGCATCCAAAAAAATGAAATATCTAGGAATCAATCTAATGAAGGAAGCAAAAGACCTCTACATTGAGAACTACAACACTCTGAAAAAAGAGATTGAAGAGGATATGAGGAAATGGAAAGACATCCCTTCCTCCTGGGTAGGAAGAACCAATATAGTGAAAATGGCCATACTTCCAAAACTTTTATTTAGATTCAGTGCAATCCCGATTGAAATCCCAACAGTATATTTCTCACTGACCTAGAGAAAACAATACAAAAATTCATTTGGATTCAGAAGAGACCTAGAACAGCAAAAGCAATTCTAGGCAACAGAGACATGGCAGGGGGTATCACAATCTTCAACTTGAAACTATACTACAAAGCCACTATGATTAAAAAAAAAAATCCCAACATGGTACTGGCAAAGAAACAGACCCAAGGATCAGTAGAATAGAAGATGCAGAAACAACTCCAGATGTACTCAGCTATCTCTTCTTTGACAAAGGAGCCAAACATCCTCACTGGGGAGGAAAGATAGCCTCTTTAATAAATGCTGTTGGAAAAAGTGGCTTTCAACTTGCCACAGATTAAAACTAGACCCCTCTCTTTCACCATGCACTGAGCTAAAATCCAAGTGGATTAAAGATCTAAATATTAAAACAGAAACACTAAATTTGCTGGAAAATAAATTAGGTAGATTTATCAAAGACACTAGCATAGGAAAAGACTTTATGAATAAACCTCAGTAGTGTGGGAACTAGCACAAAGAATCAGCAAGTGGGATCTCATGCTATTAAAAAGCTTCTGCACTGCAAGAGAAACCACCAACAGAGCTAAGAGACAACCTACAATGTGGGGAAAAAATTACAACTATTCCTCAGACAAAGGTCTACTATCCAGAATATATAAAGAACTCAAAAGAATCAGACCCCCCAAATTAAAGAACCCAATTCAAAAATGGGCATCTAGGGCCAGGGATTTGGCTCAGTGATTCCACTGCCTGCCTCACAAGTACAAGGTCCTGAGTTCAATCCCCAGTACAAAAAAAAAAAAAAAATGGGCATCTGAAATGAACAGAAATTTCTCAAAGAAGTAAAATCAGAAAATAAACATATGAAAAAATGTTCAACATCATTGGTCATTTGAGAGATACAGATGAAAGCAACACTGAAATTCCATCTCACTGGGGTTTTGGGGAGAAAGGAACTCTTCTTCATTGTTGGTGGGAGTGCAGACTGGTGCAACCAATGTGGAAATCAATATTAAACAACTAGGATTAGAAGTCCCTTTTGACCCAGCTATCCCTCTGCTGGGTATCTTCCCAAAAGTATTAAAAGAATCATACTACAGTGATACATGCTTACCCATGTTTCTAGTGGCAGTTTGTAATAGCTAAAACTAGGAAACAGCCTAATTGCCCACCAACTGGATACTGGATAAAGAAGATGTGTTGTTGTTTTTTTTTAATGGACTACTACTCAGCCATAAAGAATGAGAAACTAGAGACATTTATAGCTAAGTGGATGCACATTGAGGACATAGTCTTAAGTGAAATTAATAGGTTGGGTTTTTTTTTTTTTTTTTGATACTGGGGATTGAATTCGGGTCCTTGCGCTTGCAAGGCAGGCCAACAAACCGCTGAGCTAAATCCCCGGCTAAGTGAAATTAATAGGACACACATGTGTAAATACTGAATAGTTTCTCTGGTGTGATAAAATAAAAGTGTAAATAAGGACCTAAATGTATAATTGATATTGTGTAATACTTAAAAAGGTCTAAAGGTGGAGGATAAGTGGGAGGGGTAGGGGAAAGGTAGGAAAAGAAAAGAAAAAATAAGAGAAAAGGAAAAAATGGAAACAAAATCTTTATAAATAGGGAAGGGTAGAGGGGGTGAAGGTGGGCCAGGGAATGGGGAAAAAATAAGAACCAAGATACATCATGTAAAGGTACAAAATCCCAATGATGAATAAAACTGTATTGTATACTTAAAATATACCAGTAAAGAAAAAAGAATTTTTAAATGGAGTACTACTCAGCCATAAAGAATGAGAAATTAGAAATATTCATAGCTAAATGGATGCACATTGATGTGATACTCTTAAGTGAAATAAATAGTCCACACATGTGTCAATACTGAGCAGTTTCTCTGGTGTGAGAGACTGGAAGTGTAAATAAGGACCAAAAGGTAGAATAGATATTGTGAAATAGGAAGAAAAGGTGCAAAGGGGAAGGGAAAGTTGGAGGGGAAGGGGAAAGGAAAGAAGGCATTGGAATTAATATGAGAAAATGAAAAAATGTAAACAAAGTCTTTGTAAATAGGGAGCGGTGGTGGGGTTGAAGGGAGGGCAGGGGAATAGGAAGACAATAAGACTATGATAAATTATGTAAATGTACAAATTTCCAATGATGAATGTCATTATTGTGTATATCTAAAATGTTTAAATTTTAAAAAATATTTTCTGCAGGTTACTAAAAATAGAGAGCTAAAAGGTAGAGGATCCAACTCTCCCCTACCACATAGAATGGGGGAAGGAAAGAGTTTGGCCTCTACTTTCTTTGATATGTGATCTATATTTAAATTAAAAGTTGATTTTTTTTTCTCCAAAGGTAAATTAGAAAATAAAAAGACAAGACCTCAAAGCTCTTTCCTCACCCTTCTGACTCTTTGTAGTAGTAACTCATATGGGACTTACAACTAAAAGCCTTAGAGTCTGAAAATATAAAGGTTATATATGAATTAAACTGTGTATGGTTCTACATCCCTTTAAACTTTTACCTGCCATTTAAAGCTTAATGTATATTTCCCCCTGGGATAACAGTATATAATCGTTTTGCTGAGCCAATAAAGCGCCTTTGATCAGAAACCAAAAAAAAAAAAAAAAAAAAAAAAAAAAAAAAAAAAAA
>NW_022900924.1:41017814-41025462 GCF_012274545.1 Fukomys damarensis | reverse complement strand
ATGTATATTTATTGGCTTTTTTTTTTTTTTTTGGTACCGGAAATCGAACTCGGATCTTGTGCTTGCAAGGCAGTCAGTAGAACCACTGAGCTAAGCCCTGGCCTTCTATTGGCTTTGATTAAATAAACATTTTTGTTATTGTATAAGTGAGATAAGCTTATATTGGAAAATGTCCATGTGTGGTCATAGTGTTTCCTAAAATTTTAAGAGTTCTAAAGATGCTCTTTAATTTTCCTTAAGTGTGAAAAAAAAGACAAAGTAAATATATGTAAGGATTTCTGAATAGCTGTGGTACTAATTATTGCTAACCTCATGGCATAATAAACACTTTGTGTTTTCCCAAGAGTATAGGGCTTTTAAAATGCAGGTCTGAAGAAGGAAAAAAATGGAAACGAAGTTTTTGTCAATGAGGGATAGAAGGTTTGAAGGGAAGGAAGGAGAAATCATGCACAAGTACAAATTCCCTATGATGAATGTGATCATAATGTACTCCTAAAATGTACCAAGATTCTTAATGAATTAAAAAAAAAGATGCAGGACTGAAAATAAAACATTTTGTCATACTGATTATTTCCAAACTACAGTTGCTCTTAGTTATGGATGGACTTCTGGGGTTTATGTTTATGTGATTGTTATAAATCTGTGTTATGATAGTTTGATGTGCCTACACAGTCCAGACAATGTCACTGTAATGATTAGAGATTAGACATTAATAATCTGTAAAGTGCATTCTACTTAAATATCACTCAGGTAACGAAAAGTGATTAAAAGATAACAAGTCAAATAAAAGTTTCTGTGTGTCTCTTAAGATCTTATAACTAGATAAAGATAACTAAAAAGTTATTCTATACTAAGATAAAAAATTTAATGCGTTTCAGAGGTAATTATGAAACCCAATGGTTCTAATATAATGATATCACAATTATAATGATAATGTATTATACTGTCCTTAATCTCAAGTTTTCTCTATAAAATTTTATAACTATTATCAATATCCTGCAGGGATTCAACTTCTAAGACAACCATGATTGGCAAAAATAACAGTCCCCTCACAAGTGCAAGGGTCCAAGTTCGATCCCCGGTACCAAAAAAAAAAAAAAAAAAAAAAAAAAACAGTCCCTGGTCATACTATATATTTCAAGGTACTTGATCTCTAGAAGAGATGACTGATTTTCTGGGTGTTCAACAAGTGAAGGTTAGAGAGCAATGCTAAAAAAGTAACTGGGCTAAGAAGAGAATCAACATTTTGGCCTTGGTCCTCCAAGGTCAACAAGGACCCAAGACATGAGGAGATCTTTTCTTCAGAATCCTACAACTTTTTGAGTCACCAAACTTCTTGAAAAAGGAGAATGTTATTTCCCAGAGAACAGAGGTTAACCAATACACAGTGTGCTAAAAAGGTGGGTCACCAGAGAAAGCAATTTGTTCTATGCTTACACAGAAAGCCAGATGGTCAAGACCCATCCTGGCAGCTAACTGACAAAGGAGCTGAGAGGCTCTACATAGGTCCCACAAATAACTCCTGGAAAACCTTAACTGACCTTGATATTTCACCTCCCAAAAAGTTAATTTTGATTAATACTTGTCCCACTTGGATTAACTTGGCCTTGGACATTCAACAAAAAGGTATAACCAAAGACATATTAATATAATAATACAGACAAAACATCAACAAGGAACTCCAATCACTGACTCCTGTTGATAGATTCTGGCAATCTCTATAAACAGTTCTAGGAGCCAAGTGGTTACAAATGCCATTCCAATCCCTTAAAAACAGTAGCCAGATGTGCCTTCCTCCCAAATCTGCTTTTCCATTCTAGTGCTCATATTTTAGTTATACGTACTTTAAAGTTTATTTACTTTAGCCTAGAGATTGCCCTTACAAAAGTCTGCCTCACCTTATCTGGCTAACATGCTGATGGAGGAACATAACACAGAGAGTAAACTTCTGCTCACAGAGTTTGAAAACAAAGAATATGATGATACGAGAGGGAAGAACTTGTAAGAATGTCTTTACTATCAAAAATATGAATAAGAGAGTATCTCCATCTTAAAATCTAGTTCATTCTAGTATGCCACCCACTTCGTTTTGAGCACACGGAGTTACAAAAATGTTTTTTTAGTTAGATTCCAGTAACACAGCTAACAGCCAAAGATAACTTATCAATTGCCAATGACTTTCAGTGCCCTATACCTCTGACCCCCCTCCCTTTGCAACCCTGCCCAGCAACCATTTGTGCCACGTAAACTAGCCAATCAGGTTAGATTGCAATCCTCTGAATTCAACCAATGAATTTAAAAGATAGCTGCTTCTCCTGCATTAGGAATGAAAGGGGCAACCCTCCTTTGTCTACACACCTGCTACCTCATTTCTGGGGTGTGTTTATGCCCTCTTCTAGGAGCAAATACTTGCCTTGTTGAGATCTCTTGCTGCATGTCTGAATGAATTCTTTCCAGCCCTGATAATATGAATCTGAGGGCTGACATGAGGGTGCGGTGTGATTAGCCCAACACCCAGTTCTCCAGGACTGGACTACAGTATTGTTAGTGACACAAAAGTAATCTGGATATGGGCATATGGAGAAAATCTGTTAGTAGTAACAGCTATACCACTCTGGCAATAGTGTATAAATTGGCAACACTAATATTACCAAGACAAACTGGATACTGACACACAATAAGAACCAACAATGTACTACCCTGAACCATAGAGAAGATATATATAAATGAAGCATAAAAGTTGAGACAAACAAAATATTGGCATATAGTCAATATTGTTTAAATGTAAAAAATATACCTCCATTAACAGTAAAAAAGACTTCAACACTAATAATACAGTTGACTAACTCTATAATGATTAATAAAGCTTATTGGAGAATTATACTGGTAAAGAGATATGGGGTTGAGTGTGAAAGAATGAAAGAAAAATTTTGAAAAGTTAAAAATAGATGAGAAGTGAAAAAAGACAAAGAATCCTTTTAAGAGTAGGATGATAATGGAATTAAAGGTAAAAGCAAAGAACACGTAAGAAAAACAAAAAAATATGAAGAAAAAATTAAAAGGAAAAAAGAGAAAAGATGAAAATTCTCTAAACCCTAATAAACCAGTGAAAAAGGAGGCTGAAAAAAAGTAAGTCCAATAGAGTAAAAAATCTGTATATTTGAATGAGTAATTTCTCTCCAGGATCCACAGTTGCTTTTCTTTTTTTCCCCAAAGTTTTGGAATCCTGTAATCATGGTTTTCTCTGCTTAGCTATATGGGCGGTGGGTTTTTGAGGTGTGTCCATGTTCCAGAGGCCCCTCTGATTTTCTGCCCAGGCTTTGGGAACTGACTATGCCAAGGCATGTGCTTGCCTATGCCAGTAGATGGGGAAAGCGACCAAACCTCAGATCTGTGCAGGATGCAGGCAGCACAAGCAGCCCAATGTATTCAATTCTAGCACCTTCAGACCCAGCCATTTCTAAGTACAACACAAGCTGGCCTGCCTCCTACCAGAGTGGGGCATGCCACCTTCCAGGCTGAGGTAAAACTAATCGGGGGCTCTCTGTCTAGCCTGTACCCTCTCCACAACTGCCTCCTGTGACTGTTTCCCACCCACTTACTGTGGGAAGGTTACCCTGGGAAGCCTGAAGTGAAATTATTCTTTAGTTCTAAGTCTGTCTTAAGCAATCAATCCCTTCCCAAATGGTGACAGATTGAGCACTCCGTAGCAATAAGGCTGGTGCCACATTGGATTTCCTCTCCTGCTACTGTCTGCTGTGTGGAAGGAGCCACCTTGGAGCAAAACCCCATGCTGCTTTACAGTTCACAACAGCCCTGGGTTCCTTCTAGGTCTAGTGCTGCCGGCCTGTTTCTGCCGAAGTTCACAGCCCTAGGGGCCAACCTTGCACTTACAGGGACAGATTCTCCTGAGAGCTGCGGTAAGCTTCCAGACTGCTTTATTCTTTTTGTTGTGTTGTGGTCCATATCTCCAACCTCACTGCAGCTTCCAATTTGCTCCTAAGTTCCTTCTTGATTCCTGGAGATCTGTCTTCCCTTCTACATCTTCCCAAGTTGTCCTTTTCCAAGCGTCGGACTCTGGATCTCTGAGAGGTTGAACTTTGCTGCTGATCACTATTCCACCATTTGGGTTTCCAATTACTGAGTTCACTTGACAGTGTTTGTTAGGGATGATTTCAGATGGTTAAATTGTACAAAGACATACTGCTAGCTCAAGAGCTCAAGAAGGCTAGTGTGTGCATGAAAGCTCAGCCACTTTAGGCCATGGAGCTCTGAAGGTGTGGGTCCTGGGGTGGCTAATGCGCCCCAGTTGGTGAAGATCTGAGTTCACTCTTCTGATCTATTTACTCTGATTCTCTTTGAATCATTGCCCTATTTCCAACACCTCGTTAGCACTAAAATGACATATTTTGAGCACAGTCCAACACAAGGAGTGAGCTGATGGGCTTTACTTCTGAGAAATACCTTCAAAATTCCTATGTTGAAACCCTCATCTCCAGTGTGGTGGTATTTGGAGGTGGGGCTTTGAAGGAGCAATTATATCAGATCATGTCCTTTTAAGAGCAGAACTTTCTCCCTCTCTCTCATGTATGGATTCAGTCAGCAAGAAGCAGCTATATGAAAGTCAAAAAGAGAGTTCCTACCAGGAACCAAATCAGCCTGCACCACAATCTTGGATTTCCCATCCTTCAGAATTGTGAGAAATGAATTTCTGTTGGTTGAATCATGATAGAATACTGCACTGACTAAGACACAAGCCAAATCCCACTTTTACAGTGCTGTTGGACTGCTGCTTCCAGGGCCAAATGGCCTGGATAAAATGCCAGTTCCTCTACTGAGTAACTTTAAGACCGTGAGAAAGTTCCCTAACTTTTATGTCTGTTTCCTCACCAGTAAAACAGAATTAATAACAGCACCTCCTTACAAGTTTGTTATGAAAAATGAATGAATTAATACATGAAAACACACAAAATAGTACTGGGCACATAAAGGAGTGTAACACATGTTAACTGCCATTATACACGTTATCCTACAGCTAAACTAAAGCACTGATTCTGTTGAATATGAGCATTGTCTCGTCCTATCTCAGGCCATCTGTGCTTCTTGCAATCCTCCTGTGCACCAAAGGTGTTAATCTTTCTTATTGGAAGATGTTAGAGTTCTCCTGCATGTCTGGTCAGTTATCCAACATTTCTTGTGTCCCAATACAAAGAAAAATACTCAACATAAACTCTACAAGCCTGTTGCATCGTGAAGTGGACAGATGGGCCTGTCCATCTGTCCAATAGCTCCTGAGAGAGGTCCCTTTTCTTCCCACATATCTCTGCTTGCTTCTTTCCTTTGTAACCTCCTGCAAACCCAAATTTCAAAATTTCTTATTTTTCCCAAGGTATTAAGACATTAGAAAGCACATGGGTCTTAGGTATTCTAAAATAAACATGTGAGCATGCTACTCATTCTGTCTGAAAAATGCCTTTAATAGCTCCTCGTTTTCCACTGGATAATATCTAAATTTTCAAGAACTTTCACGGCTCTCACAGCCATATCTTACATGCTGACATATTGTATCTTTCCATCCTATTGCCCTTTGCTCTCATTTCTACAAATATCTTACCTTCTTACCTCCCTGCCTTCTACATGCTATTCCCTCCTATGATTTTCTTCACTCTGTTAAGTAATGCTAGTTTTCGAACCCATGTTTAGACTTTCTAATTCCTGGTGAGGAGCACTTTCATTAAGAGAAGCTTCCATTTAAAAGTTTCCCAGAGCTTCTTTGTATAGCAAGGAAGAGCAACATCACCTTGAATAGATTTTTGTTCTCTGAAAAATCATTCAAGAATCCCTTAAGGGTTAACTTATTTGTCAATTTATAAGGGATATATTCCTGACTGATTTCACAATTTCCAACTAAGATCTAGTCCTTCTTATTTTTCCCTGTTTCAATATTTGAGTGCACTACCCTCTACATAAACTGGAAATACAGGAGTCAGTCTTGATATATCTTTTTACCCACCATATTTACCAAGTTCTGTTGATTCTTGATATCTAAATATCTTTCAAATAAACCCATTTCTTTGCACTTTTACTGACCAATGCTGCATACAACCCACCCCAGGATTTCTGCAATCACTTTTAGACTGGTCTTTTTTGAAGCATTTTGATCCTCCTGTGAAATAATTCCTACTTAGCAACCAAAGAGATTTTTGCTATAGGAAAATATAAGGGAATGTTCTTTTGAACTTAAAATGTTTAAACAACATTCCTGTTGCTATCAGAGTAAGACCAAATCCTTAAGAAGTCAACGAGGTCCCTCACACAGTACACTCACTGCCTTCCTAGACTGCAGGGCTTTCATTTTTTGACACCCGCTCTTTCTTTTGCTCTCCGCTGGGTCTTCATTTCTTCAGGCAAGTCTTTCCTGCCTTCCTTACTAGGTCAATTCCTCTTCTATATGTAGTACCTTGTACCTTGGTTTTGTAGCTCTTAGTTGAAATTGTTCATTTATTTGTGTAGTCTACTTATTCATACTAGTCTTTTTTCACAAATTATGAGCTATGTGATGGTAAGACCTATTCAGCATTGAATTTCTAGTAATTAGCATAGTTACCAGCAGGAACTCAACAAATTTAACTACTAATTTTATGTGCATCTGTAAATATAAATTTATACATACACATGTACACATGTGGTGGTTAAGTTTAACTGTTTTGGCTTGATTGGCTTGAAAACTTCCCCAGTGATTAGTAAAGCATATTACTGAAGAATCTGGGTGGGTGATGGAGGTATGGCTTTGGGGGGGGTCTATGTATGATAATTCACCCCTTCCTTTCTGGCACTGTGCCTCTGCTCTGCTTCCCAGCTGTTATGTCTTTGTGTCTAGATGCCCCCCCAAACATACACACACAAAGCCTCATGCAGTCACAGGTGGGCTTTTTGTAAGTAGCTGGATCTAAAGTGTGTAATGCTGGGATTAAGGGTGTGTAACAACTAAATCAGACCATTTTGGTTTGGTGCTGCTCTAAGCCGGGAACCTAGATAAAGTATGAAAGAGGTAGAAAGAAGCTGTTAAGGCTCCTTGTTTGTTTTGCTATCTTTTGCCCCCCCATAAACTACTTCTCCTCTACGATGCTTGTCCGCATGACACCCTGCCTTAGAGCCAGCCAGCTATGGACTGAAACGTCTACTACGAATCATGAACCAAATAAATCTGTCCTCCCTTAACTTGGGGAATTGGTATTTTATCTCAGCGACAAGAAAAGTAACTAAGACACCAGCCATCATGAGCTGAGCATCTTTCTTACACTATGCCTTTTTGTCATGTTTTTTTGCCTTGGAGCCAGTTGACCATGGACTGAATCCTTTGAAACCCTGAGCCAAAATAAACCCCTCCTCCTTTAAATTATAGATGTCTGCCACTCTGTCTCAGCAATGGAAAAATGACTTCTAATCTGGTCGTGGCATGGAAAGTTAACAATTGTGTGAAAACTGGACACTATTAGAATATTTTCATCACAAAGTGACAGGAGATTAGAGTGTCTATGGAAATGGTAAGAGAAATTTTAGATGTGGAAAGGATTGTGAAGAATTGACCAGAGTAAAAAAAAAAAAAAAAAAAAAAAAAAAAAAAAAAAAAAAAAAAAAAAAAAAA
>NW_022900924.1:41007738-41017784 GCF_012274545.1 Fukomys damarensis | reverse complement strand
AAAAAGTAGAAAAAAAAAAAAAAAAAAAAAAAAAAAAAAAAAAAAAAAAAAAAAAAAAAAAAAAAAAAAAAACAGTGAGCCCATTTCTCCCAAAACATTGGTACCTTCTAGAAGTCTGCAATAGAATTAATGTGGCATAAATGAAGGCCATCATCTGCCTCTGCCACAAATACAGCCTCAAAGAAGCTTCCAATTTGTGGATGTTCAGGTGAGACCGTGAAGACTGACGTGGAAATAGGCACTTCTACCCTGTTTATATCAAGGCTGCCCTCTGATTTGCAGCTGTAGCATCTATTTGCAGAGTTTGACTAATTTTTCATTTTTAGGTTCATGTTCTTCCTGTTGTTTTGTTTAAAAATAATCAGCATCTCAGAGCTACAGCTGAGGAGAGGGGACGAAATTCCCAATTTCAAGTACTACTGAATTAGTCTCTGTGATGTGTGAGACTACCATCGGGATTCATCCTCGTGGGTTTACTGCTACAGGGTATCAGTTACACATAACATGAAGTCCCTTTGAATTGCTCTGTAGTACAGAGATTATGATGTAATGCTTGTGAAGGATACTGGGATATGTTTGGAAGTTAAACAGGTATCTACTAATATTGAAAAAGTATAACTTGTATTATAGCTTGTATTTTTATTTTCTATGTTTAGCCTAGTGTTTGAACATTTAACTGCATGTTTCACAGGTGTACTCATATTTCCAATGTTATTTCGTATTTTTCACCTCACAAACAAAATTTTCCCATGTCTCTGTTGTGCTTCCTAGATATGCTTTTTTTCCATGAATTCATGACATTTCAGTGGATTCAGTGCTTAGATTTATTTTGTCATAGGTCTGCATTAAATATTTTATATTTAATTCCAAATTTTTACTCTTTAATAAGCTACAGTATATATGACTTTTCCTCTGTTAACTTATTCTCCTAAGCAAACTTTCTCTGTGTGTGATAATTAAACAGTGCAGTCTACTTGAACTCTTGATACCTGTTATCAAATTCCTTTCCAAAAAAGTTACAATGGTTATGTGCCAAAACTGTATGGGTGGGAATATATTTTTATACTACATTTGCCATGTGCAATATCCTCTGACATGTAAAGCAAATGACATCTAGAGAAATAAATGGCATTATAAAGCTAAGCTTAGAATTGTTCAATGGTTCTCAAAATATAAAAACACTAACACACAAACCTCTTGATTGTACAAAATTATTAAGAAATGCAAGAAGGTCAGAAGATGAGAGAATAGCAAACAATTAATAATAGAAAACTGGAGTTATTAAATATAGGATTGAGGTTGAGTGAGAGAGCTGCAGAAAAAGGGAAAGTCTTCCAGAATGATCTTTGCATTCCTTTCGCGGTTGTTGTAAGAAAGTACCACAAACTAAGCAATTTAGGAAACAAATGTAAATTCATTGTCTCAGTTCTAGATGTCAGATGTCAGAAATCAAGGTGTCAAGGGATTGAGGGCAGTGAGGGCAGTGCCTACTCTATGACTTTCTTCCTGCTTCTGGTAGCCTCTGACATCCCTTGGCTTATAGTGATGTTCCCTGCAGATCGTCCTTCTATTGTTTTCTCTTTTTATGTCTGTCTCCGTGTCCAAATTCCCTCTTTTCATAAGGACACAATTGTACTGAATTAGGACCCACTATATTGACCTCAACTTGACTTGGTCATCTGCAAAGTCTCTAAAGCCAAATAAAATCACATTTGCAAATATTTTGGGGTTTGTGAACTTCACATCCTCCAGGGAGATGTAATTAAACTCACAATCTCACAGTAACTCCCCAATTCAACTTTAGAAGCAAACAGGATGTACTGGGTGCAGTAGGATTGGGTGTAAAAAACATTTGCTTTGAATTCAGTCCATAATAGATTTAAATCCCAATTCAGTTTTTCTTGACTTCAGTGATCTTGAGTATGTTACTTAACATCTTTGAGCCTTTAGTTGCCTCATCTTAAAGGGGAATTGATTAGACCTATTTTCAGTGTTATTATGAGGATGAAGCTAATGAAAGTAAAATATGTTTGCACAGGGTCTGACACTTCATAAATGTTTGCTAAATGGAAGTTTTAGAAAATGACACTCAGCAGCAAAAAGAAAACCATCTGCAGAGTTTGGGTCAGGGGATCCTTTCTGAATGGGAATTTGAACACTACAGTTCATTTCTTTTGGGGAAAGATTTCTCCCAATGATGCCTTAAGATCCCAAGGGGTGAACAAAGAACCACTGATTAGTTCAGTTCCAAATTAGAACTATCACTAAAGGCCGTTTCTTTCTTTTACTCTTATTTGATCTGACTGCCTCCTATTTCAAATAGATGCTTGAGTTCATGACTGAAAATACCAGTGTCAAGGTGATGAAACAAGGTAGAGTTTTACAGTTTTAGGATTTAGTGACAGTTTGTTTCAGATGTTAATTTCCCTAGTGTGGATGTGACATTATTAAGCATACCTAATTGTCTGAAAAATGTTTTAAAAAGAGAGAGACTTATGACAAGCCATGGATCTTCTACACTGACTTGAGGACCAAGTCAGACTGAGAGGTGACAGATCATCATCTAGTTTGACTGAAAGTATTTTTCCAGCACCCAGGGATCACACTCCAAGTAGGAAGAAACTCTGGGTCTGCAGAGAACCCTGAATAAATTGATTTGAGTAAGACAAAGGCTGAGGCACAGACTTACTGGTGTTTAGTCTTTATCTTTAACCTGTAGGCACTGAGAATAGCCAGTAGAGTCTGAAATAATGAAGAGAAAATATAATATCTATTTAAAGAATGGAGGACAACTTTGGCATTTTCTACATGAAGATAAATTGGAATGATAATATATGAGCTACCTGTGACATATGTAGATAGGCATAGGTCTTGTTTATGAAGAACAAAGTGGGCTATTGATCTGCTTTGTAAAACTGAGCTTCAAAATCACCCACTATTGGGCTGGGGATGTAGCTCAGTGAGTCCATCACCTGCCTTGCAAGCGCAAGGACCCGAGTTCGATCCCTGGTACCAAAATATATATATATTCATCCACTACTTGACTCTCTTTGGTTTGCTTATATATCTTTTACAGATGATTTAACTTGAAACTTATTAAAATAAAGATACTAAGAATGATTAAGAATGGCTGAAGTGATGCTATAAAACAAACTGTGTAAGGTTTACTGAAGTTATAATAAGCAACAAACTTCTAGGATTCTAAATGTCTATTTTTAGTGTAGTATCACTGAGAAATTAGTGAAAATTTTAAATTGATGTAGATAAGGAAATAGCTCTTCCTGGTCCAGGGTGCATTTCCTTTTGCTGTAATTGTAATCACACTTGTTGATTGTCTAGAAATCCTCACCTGCAATTCGTGCTAGTTCACATTCTGTAAATCCTCTGTACTAGTTTAGTCACTGACTTGAATCAGAGTCTAAATAGGTTTTCTGTAGAGTTCTCAGCCTTACTGATTGCTAAAGTTAAAAATCAAGAAATAACCTGCTTATCCTTCTTTATGTAGTCACTTGTAGGAAATGGATGCACCTTGAAACCGTAATGTGAAGTGAAATAAATTAGACACACAGGCTTAACTATCACATGGTTTCACTTATATGAGAAACCCAAAATACATATACAGAGCAAAACAAAAGATAGGTAACAGAAATCAGTGAGATAGATCTTTTGCAAATGGGAAGGGCAAGAGCCAAGAGATGGAGGAACAAGGGAAGAGGGAGGGTGGGCATAAAAACTGAATTAAAAATATCTTACGTACATGTGCCAATGAATGCGGTCATTATGTACTACAAACAGGTACTAATAAAAGAAATTGGAAAAAAAGGAAAATAAATAAAAGTGATTTCCACTTTGCTCTTTATGGATGTGATGCCTTCTTTGGGAAGACCTGTGCCTCCTGACTTTTTCCTTGCAGGGGAACTTTCAGGTTGTTTTCTGAGGAATTCTCATGGGTCTAAGGAGAATTATTTGAGCGGCCATTTGGTGCATGAAGATAATGCACGGAGTCATGAGGAAGAAACATCCAGACACAGCAGTGATGCCTGTGCCTGTGTAAATCTTACAGGTCACATAGAAATTACCTGGCAAAGGACACAGTGGAAGGCACTTCTGGTAGAGGAAACAAGGAAGAAGAAGGGGTAGGTGGGCATATAAGTAGGTCAATGTATTCAAAGGCAGTGGGCAAATCAAGTAACTTCTGGTGTCTTCTAACGTCTCAAATGTCCATTGTCCAAATCTCTCTCTCTAATTCACAAAAGTCGTTTTGAGAATGAATCAGATCCTGGTTTCTGCCAGGAAAACAGAAAGACATCTACTTTATGCATATGCATATATTTTTGTCCTTAAATTTTAGGATTTTCAATCAATTTTTTAAAAAGACACTGTATCAAATACGATTCAGGATGAATGTTTGGAGCCGCACATGTTTGGCGCATTCCTGTAATACCAGCACACAGAAGGCAGACACAGGAAGGTTGCCCCGAGTTTGACACGAGCCTGGGCAACACAGTGAGTTCAAGACCAGCCTGAACTACATAGTGAGACCCTGTTTCAAAAAAAAAAAAAAGTTCAGGATGTGTCCAGAAATGGCTAAAGCCTGAGTCACAACAAATAGATTCTTATATCCCCAATAAACTACCTGATTTATATCCCCAATAAACTGCATGTTATTCTTCCCACTCCTCAGAATAATAAATTCTAAGAGACAAAGGTGTAGCAAGAAAAATCTGAAAACAAATTTATTTGGGTCAGAGCTATCTGAAGGCTGAATTGCATTCTCAGATGCTTTAGTAACAAGTAAACTGTTAGGATTAAGTGGTTCCAGCTGGTGATAATTAGGACTGGCGAGAAAGCAGGGGGAGGGGGAGTCAGGGAGAGCTCCATTACCCATCAGGAAGAAGCTGATTTTCTGTTTCATCTGTTCCCCACCACCACCACCACCTCCACCACCACCTCCCACCTCTCGCTCCTCCTCTGCCTCCATCTACCTGTCCTCTTATCCTTCACGGGCAATATGAGGCTGCAGCAAGTTTGATCCAACTTTTCTTTGAATCTGGGACACTGTTTATGGTGATTATTTTCAGTACAATGGAACTTTAGTTCTTCTTCATTCAACAAATGTTACTGATTTAACATATGCCAGGCCTGGGAATTGCTGACGATATAGTAGTGAAAAAGGTAAATGTGACCTCCTGTGATGCCATTTACATTGTGATAGGTGACGCTGACAAGCAAACAGTGATACGAAATGTAAAGGCAGAAATACAAGATAGCACAGGAACCTATAATCCTAGACGTAGAAGCCCCAGGGTAGGCTGGGCTGGGGGAGGAGGCCATTCCAAAGAGATTGAGGGAGTACACTAAAGCACAAACAGCAGAGAAAGCACAGTCCAAACAAGGAACTGAAAATAAATCATTATAAGAAGAACAGTCAGAGGGAAACTCCTGGGTGGTGAGAAAGGCCTCAGGCATAATAAGCTTGTGATGCATGTGCAACCTCCAAGTAGAGACGTCTGGTAGGCGGAGGCCTGTGTGAGCGTGAGACCCGGGAGAGAGGTCAGCTTTGAACACCACATAGCTTCTCTTCTCTCCAGTGGCAATTTTCTTCTTCACAATACTTTTAAGAAACACATTAGTGTGAAGGCAATGGGAATACTCGGTGGTTTTTTTAAAGAGTTGCCACTAATGTAGAGAAAGTTTGAGGTTAGAGGCCCAAAATTATATTTTTCCTGCTGTTATATTATCTTGCATTAAAAAGCCTTCTTTTTTTGATGGTCTACTCTGCAGTCAATTGAAACCTAAATGAAGGCTCAGCCTTTGTCTGGGCAAGTAGCTACAAACTTAGTTCTTTATGCTAACAGAGGCTTTTATTCCCTTTGATGAAAGTTCTTTGTCATCATTTTCTGACTATAATTGCTATTTACTCATTGACTTGAAAAATAGGATTCAGTGGTAGAGTAACCTTAGGAAGTTAACATTTCCCAAATGTAAATCCTGCATCACAAAAATTATATACAAAAACTATTTTATAGCTATATTTTATTTTCATGTCTCATGCTATTTACAATGAACACAGGCTTATACAGTATTTATATTTTCTAACCAAACCATGGTCAGGATTTAGCCAATCTCCCTTTGTCACATTGGAAAAATTCCTGTTCATCTCTTAATAGTGAATATCTCTCACATTTCCCAAGTCTCAGTAACTTTAAGCACAAATGGTACTGCCAAGGATTATGTGTTTAACCACACCTCTCTCAACCCTAAAATCCTCTACTGGTTTTCCATCTGACTGAATTTCAAAACATAGTTCCTTTGCCTTGGGATCCCTAACTTTTCCCTACTTTTCTTTTCTGCTTTTTTCCTACATCTTGTTCCATAGTGTCCCAAACTTTGACAAAAATACTTTCTGAATGGGAAGCTTCTTCACATTTTCAAAACAGAGGATAAAGATAAATAAAAAATAACTACCTTATGAAAATAATTATGCAAACTTATACTCAGAATTTTTAATTTTACCCATATATTGATAACTCAATGAATCCCTTTTCAAAAAGGGGGAAGAATTAAAATACTAATACAATTTGGTGAAATACAAGGATCTGATGATACATGTCGGGTGTTCACATCTGACGTATGAACAGAAAGTGACAGGGTCCGAACCTTACTTTTCTCATTCTCTGTGTGACTTTTGCACCCACAGGAAGCATTCTGCACACCCTGAAAAGCAACTAAGCTGTCCTTACATGATGGCGCCACCTGGCGGCTTGTTTATAAATCTGTTAAAAACCATGTCTTTTCCCCCATTGCTTCTTTAAATCCTCTTTAGAGGAGTAATCCACTCCTTTCCAAACTCCTTTTTTCTCTTTCAAATTATCTATTGAAATATTATGTTCAATTCATTTTATGTATATCAACTTTTTACGTTTCTATGTCCCATGCTTTTCCATTTTTTCATTGTTATCCCATATGAATTTATCTTTCTTCATTTCTTTCTTTGTTCGGTTTGTGATAAAAATTAACACATTAGTCTAATCAGTAAATAAATATAATAGTATAGCAAGTGTACATTTGTATTTTTAAGAAGGAAAATTTATGATATGAAGAATATGGTGAAACATTAATGACAGATGTCTTACCAGATACATCCAACCGCTTTATCATCCCCTAGCTGACTCAATTTACTCCAGCACTGAAATGTAAACCAACAAATCTCTCACTAAATATTTAGATGACAACAGGTTGCTTTCTACTCTTGTCATAAATGAGCAGGACTTCTGTGAAATAACACATTGGAAAATGTGGAATTCCACAGGCTAATGAGAATTTAACTACTTGTTAAATTCCTCATCTGTCCTCACCAACTGTCCTTAGCCACAGCCTAATCCAAGGAGACACAATGACCCTGGAGCAAGAAAAGGAAATTGCTCTCCCAGGAGCAGCTTCCTAACCTAGAATGCAGCTGCTATGGGAAAGGGCCAAATCTAGTACTCATCGATTTAGAAATTCTGATCCTGAAAGAAGTCCCATCTGTAAAATCTCAAGATCCTCATTAGTCAGCTGACGCCTATGCAAATTCAAAAACCATCAGACAGTTTAGGAAAGTCCATGTAAAATGTAGAAATAGGAACTTACCGCTTCCACTGGGTGTTGGGAGACTCTTTCTCTTATATACAACCCATCTGGAAAATGAATTGAGTCCTGTGGTTTTCGCATTTCACTTTTCTGAGTTACCTAACTATAACAGCCTGTGGGAGAAACCTCTTCCACCCACTGAGACATTATCTAGCTCTTGCCCCTGCTTGTCCAAGGAGCTTGAGGCTGTTTAGCAGCTAAATCTGGAAAATCTTCCTTTCCTGTAGCCTGTGTTGCTGGAAAACAATCCCCTTTATTTGGACTATTCCAGTTAAGGAAATTCTTTCCATCACTATCTTCTGCCCAGGCTGGCTCAGATGCTACCTTGAGGAGGAGGTCTTAATCCCTTTAGCTGTACTGGGATAAACACTCAATACCCACAATTTAAAGCAGGAGTTTATTTTGGCTTGTGGTTAAAGTCCATGGTCAACTGGCCCCAAGGCAAAACAGCATGGTCGAAGGGCCTGGTTCAGCGAAAAAGCTGCTCATCTCTTGGCAGCCAGGAAACAGAAAGAGAACGGAGGAACCAAGGAGGAAGATATGCCCTTTCAGGTTAAGCCCCAAGTGACCTTACCAGATTCGGCCTCCTAACAAGTCAGCTATATTGCCCTGATAATCCAGTCACTTTTCATAAGCCTAACCTATGAATTATGAGGCTCTGGGACAACATCTAAATATAAACCACAACAGGGAATTTTCAACCATTTACACAATCTATCTCAACAATCCTTGCCTAGAGGGCTGTTCAACTTCTTGGAATACAATTATATACCATGAACACACTGATCAAAAGTAGTGCATTAAAAAATCTATAATGTTAGAATTTTAGGGGAGATGGGGTATAATCAAAGTATCTGGTATGACTGAAACAATGGTCTCAAATGCATTGAAATGAAATAATTTCTCTGCATTCTTCAACCAATGGTGGGTCACTTTTTGGAATAATATTGAAGAAGGCTAGGGCTTCCTGAATCCATAAAGACCAAAGGTCTTCACTGACCAACCATGTGCAGATAAGTGATCACGAGGGACTCCAGCATTCTAGGAAGACAAAAGTATTCTAGGAACACAAAAATATTCTAGGAAGTATTCTAGGAAGACAAAAAATCACCTTATCACTTTCATAGCATAGAAGCAGATTTATTCATTTTTCAGCACACATTCATTTTCAAAATCCTTTAGATCCCAATAAGTCATACTTAGGCCTATGTGTTTAATTACAGCATGTTTGATTATAGCCAGTCAAAGTGAAAGAGGCTAAAATCACCTTGCTGTCTATTCTTTAGGTAACACTGATCTTTCAAAAATATATTTTGCTAAAATAAATTCTTCAAAAAAGTTAATTTCTTATTTTTTAAAGGCATATTTGAATTGAGATAAATTGTTTCTAACATATGGAACATTAATTTGAGTTTAGAGATCTTTAAAATGTTTATTCTGGGCCTATGGATGTAGCTCAGTGGCACAAGGCGAGCAAGAGGCCCTGAGTTTGATTTGCAGTACAAAAAAAATGCTTATGCTGTATTTTGTTGAAGTTAAATAATTTTAATATAACTAACCACTTTCACCTTAAGCTCTCAGAACTTTTATTATAAAGTATTATCCACTCTAAAATATTTTAGAACATGCCGACCTTGACACTTTTATTTTTTAAAAAACCTGCATGTAATGTATAAGTTTCTTCAAATACAATAAATGGGTAAAGTGAGAAGATTTCAATGTTTAACCAAAATAAAACAAGCCAATAATATATTAAAGAAACCTAAAACAAAAGTAATGCTTTATAAAGGTCATGAAGTGATCAAATGTTTAATCAAAGCACTTTAAAGTGATAAAAAAGTATTTGTAACATTAAACATTTAATATTGAAGATTCTTAATTTTCCTGTAAGTATTTAACAAACTTGTCCTAACAGAAGAACAAAGTTTCCTGTTATAGTGTCTTTCCTAAGGATCTACCTGACCTTAGTACCTTCTAGAAATAACTAGACGATGGTCACCAAGACATACTGTGTTCCCCATAGAAAGAAATCTCTTTATATATCCTTGATAATAGTCCTTTGTCTGAGGGACCCGATCCAAAAATGGGCATCCGAAATGAACAGACATTTCTCATACAAAGAAGTGAAAGCAGCAAGAAAATATATGAAAAAATGTTCCACATCACTGGTCATTCGAGAGATGCAGATGAAAACAACACTGAGATTCCACCTCACCCCACAAAGAATGGCTGCTATCAAGAAATCACACAATAACAAATGTTGGCGGGGTTGTGGGGAGAAAGGAACCCTCCTCCATTGTTGGTGGGAGTGCAGACTAGTGCAACCACTATGGAAATCAATATGGAGATACCTCAAAGAGCTTGGACTGGAGGTTCCATTTGACCCAGCCATCCCTCTGTTGGGTATCTTTCCA
>NW_022900924.1:41005705-41006622 GCF_012274545.1 Fukomys damarensis | reverse complement strand
AAAAAAAGAAAGAAATCTCTAATTCCTTTGCAATTTGTAGATATTTCCATGAGCTATAATTTAGACTATGATGAATACTCACTCTGATGATCTCACTGCTGGTGTCACCCCTAAAATGATTTGTGGGGAACTAATACCCAGTGTAATAACATTAAGAAGTGGGGCTGCCATTCGCGGTGCCATCACTCTGGACAAGCTCTCCATTGTCCCCGTGCAGAGAGGCTACTGGGGGCACAAGGTTGGCAGGCCTCACACTGTCCCTTGCAAGGTGACAGGCCGCTGTGGCTCTGTGGTGGGGCATCTGATCCCTGCCCCAGAGGCACTGGCACTGTGTCAGACCATGTGCTCAAGAAGCTGCTGCTGATGGCTGGTGCTGATGACTGCTACACTTCTGCCAGGGGCTGCACTGCTATTCTGGACAACTTTGCTAAGGCCACCTTTGATACCATCTCCAAGTCCTACAGCTACCTGACCCCGGACCTCTGGAAAGAGACTGTCTTCACCATCTCTCCCTACCAGGAATTCACTGACCATCTTGTGAAAACTCATACCAAAGTCTCTGTTCAGAGGACTCAAGCTCCAGCAGTAGCAAAAACATAAGGGTTTCTAAAGAAGAAAAATAAAAATGAATGAAACCTGTAAAAAAAAAAAAAGAAGAAGAAGAAGTAGGGCTATTAGGAGGCCATTAGGTAGTGAGGGGACCCCTCACAAATGGGATTAGTGCCCTTATAAAAAGTGGCTTGGGACCCTTTTTACCTCTTTCACTATATAAAGAAACAAGGAAGTCTCATTCCTGAAGCATGGAGAAAGAGCTTATCATATACTGAATCTGCTGGTGCCCTGATCTTGGATTCAGTCTCTAGAATTAATAAAATAAATTTCTTTTTTCATATGGTCCACCAATTCCATTAGTGGAT
>NW_022900924.1:40971107-41005634 GCF_012274545.1 Fukomys damarensis | reverse complement strand
GAATAGAAGCCAGCATGTCAAAGAGATATCTCCACCCCCATGTTTATTGCAATGCTGTCCATAAGAGCTAAGATTTGGAATCAAAATAGCAGTGCATTAATGGGTGTATGAATAAAGAATATGTGCTGTTATACACAACCAAATATTATTCAGCCATAGAAAATGATGTCATTTCTGACAACATAGATGAATCTGGAAGACATTATGTTAAGTGAAATCAATCATTCAGACAAAGAAAGCCAAACACCATAAGTGCCCTCTTATATGTGGAAGATTTAAAAAGTTCGTATCATAGAAGTAATACAGTGGTTACCAGAGGCTAGGAAGGGTGGTGGTAGGAAGAATGGAGAAAGAATGATTAATGGGAGAGGTAGTTTTTCATATTCTATAGCACATTAGAGTAAACATGGCTGACATCAGTTTCTTGTATAGTTCAAGAGGTTTGTATAAAGGATTCTGAATACTCCCAACCCAAGGAAATAATGACTACTGAGATGATAAATTTACCACTTTCCTTGATCTGACCATTATGCACTGTATATATGTACTATAGCAATGTACATCACAAAAATGTGTAACTATGTTGTTGGTTAAAAATAAAAATACATATAGAAGACAAAAATAAATAAAGTTCTGTTTCTTTATAAATCACCCATAGCAGCTCTGAACAGATTAAGATATTCAGATTCATTTCAAGACACATCACTATATATTTCTCTAAGTAACCTTTTGAAACATCACATACATCTAGATTTATTTAGCAATCCAACCCCAAATAAAATATTCATCTCTAGAACTGTCTTTTATCTGCACATAAAAGATTAAGCCCATCAACTATTTATCATCTGAGAGCCAAATACATATTTACCATTTGAAAATTTATCTGCAGCTGGGGATTTAGCTCAGGTTCCAATGCCTGCCTTGCAAGTGCAAGGCCCCAAGTTCAATCCCCAGTGCCAAAACACATACACACACACACACACACACACACACACAATAAAAATTTATCTGCTAACTTCTGCCTTAGCAGAAAG
Source organism: Fukomys damarensis (assembly GCF_012274545.1). Lineage (NCBI taxonomy): Eukaryota > Metazoa > Chordata > Mammalia > Rodentia > Bathyergidae > Fukomys > Fukomys damarensis. Next base: position 41,004,600 of record NW_022900924.1, on the reverse strand, counting down.
AAAAGCCCAAAACAAGCCCAATGATGGGAATTATCTTCATGATTAAACTGATCAGTGAGGTACTTGATCCATTGCTTATGGTGGTTGCTTCAAAAGTAATTGATTTAGTCTATTGCACATAGTTTTTAAAATTTAATAAATTAGAACATTAGCTAGCGTTGCTGTCTAAATTTTTTTATTTGAAACATCTCTGAATAAGTTCAAATGCGTTAAAATATAATCAGTGATTCTCAACCTTGATTACATATTGTAATTATCTGTTAAGCTGTGAAAAAATGTTGGTATCTTGCCAAATAATTGCCCCACCCTCAGAGATTTGTATTCTATTGGTTTATAGGTGACATAAATGTGATGTTAATGTGCAACTAACCCACTGATCTAGTTAAAATATTACCAGAGGATATTTCTTGATTAATCAAAATATCTATTTCCCTGAAATGCCAAAATGAATAATTCTTTATTTCATAATAATTTTTATAACTGGATTAAAGTGGTTCATATATAGGGTGACCTTACAATTTATTCTCCAAAACGGGGTGCTTCTGAAAGTGAAAGTGGTTACTATATAAGATCGGCCTAAGATAACAGGGGTAATCAAGGCTCTTTTGAGTGAAACACAGAGCCTTATGATCACCCAACTTATAAAAACTTACTGGGTATTTTTTTAACTATTCCATTTTTGTAAAGAATTTTTTAAAACAGTGTGTAGTTGTAACTGTCAGGTGATTTTAAGGTTTCTAATGACTAAAGACAGTTCGAATAACAACACCTGAAGGTTAGCATTTCAACTCTTGATCCCCTGGATAAATGCCTATTTTTTTAGAATCACATGTGAAGAGATTTTGGGACTAAATTAAGATTTGCTGGGAGAGCAAACTAAAATAGTAGAGATAATATTTTAAATACCATTATTTTTCTGTGCCAGCTCTATTTTAGCAGATAATCATGTGCAATAATGCTGACTCTCAAAAATGGTAGATTGAAATAATTCATTTCTATTCTTAATTAAAACTGAGAAAGTAGGAACTAGTAACACAATGCATGCCAGAGCTGCATGTGCGCAGCATCAGAGATAAGAAGGGGATTGCAACAAAGGTTTGCTTCTTGAGTTCCTTGAACATTCCCATGGAAAGAAGACAGAATGGAAGCTCTTGGCTGCCACACTGACACGTGTGACACCTGAGGCAGCTCTTTTCTTGCCTAGGCTGCTTGAAGCCGCTCCCTAGGTCCCTAACGACTCAAGGTCACCGGCTACACTGCCCGTGTGCTCTGAGTCTGAGAGTCACTCTATGGTGTCCCACGGATACAGTAAATCTGAGGCGTTTTAGTGGTGGGCTCTAGTATTAGACCTTAATGCCAGCTTGTCTTGAGGACAGAAAGGGACACAGAGTACGATGATAAGAAAAACCATTCTGCACACAGACTTAAACAAAGCGATCGAAGGTACCTGAAAAAACTGGGAGGACACACTACCCTGCTCACTACATCTTTAGACAGAGTTGACTTTTTACTTCATCCGTGCCCTTCCTGAACCACTGAGTGTGCAAAGAACAACTGTCTGTTTCCTCATTTACAAGAATATGATGTGAGGGTTATCAAGATTTTCCCTCTCGGTGCAGATTATGGAATCTCTAATTTAGTGCAAATCTCAGTTTATAAAGGCTTCCCTCATTGCAGTGGAATGATTGTATGTATGAGTCATGCTATATTGTGACTAAATCATGAGACAGACTTCCTTGAAAGCCTTGTCCAAAACCAGAAAACTGGAATAACATATTTAGGGGGCTGAAAAAAGAATTACAATGTATTATGTACATGTAGCAATGCCCCACAAGGAATACGATCATTATATACCACAAATACGTACTAATAAAAAATAAAAATTGAAAAAAGAGTATTTCGGCTGACAAAGAATTTCCTAACCTTGTTTTCACACTGGCAGCTCATATACTAGAATTGCCTAACTTTACAAAAACAAAATCTCACACAGTAGGAAATTTTTATTCACATGCTAGAAAGAGGTTCTCCAAAAATGCGTGCTTCATATCACCAGCTGCTTGAATGTTTACTAGAGATCCACACAACAATAGCCTCCTGGTCAAACGTTTGTGTGGAATGTTTACTAATAAAGTTAAATAGATTTTTTCACAGCATCCTCTGACAGTCTAAAATGCACTGTGAACTCCAAAAAGAGGGGTAGGCATGCATGTTTTCACAAGATTATTCATCCTTCTTCTTTTCAGAAAGCCAATGAGCAGGGCATGGTGACGCACACCTGAAATCCTGGCACTCAGGAGGCTGAGGCAGGAGGATCCCTGTGAGTTCGAGACCAGCCTGGGCTACATAGTGAGTTCCAGATCAGTCTCAACTACACAGTGAGGCCCTATCTCAAAGAAAGAAGAAAGAAAGAAAGAAAGAAAGAAAGAAAGAAAGAAAGAAAGAAAGAAAGAAAGAGAGAAAGAAACAGAGAGAGAAAGAAAGAGAAAGAAAGAGAGAGAGAGAGAAAGAAAGAAAGAAAGAAAAAGAAAGAAAGAAAGAAAGAAAGAAAGAAAGAAAGAAAGAAAGAAAGAGAAAAAAGAAAAAGAGAAAGAATGCCAATGAAACTCGCAGTCAGAAAAATATATTGCAATGTGGCCAGTAATTTATTTTGTAAACAAGCATCTTCCCTTAACTTTTCCCCACTTAAACTAACTACATTTTGTCCAAACTTTGTGGAAAAGGAACATTAACCAGAAATCTAGAAGCCTCTAATCAATGAAATACCTTTTAAAAATGAAAGTGAAATAGAGCTTTTCTTCAATACTGGAGATGGAACACAGAATGTTCACCCTAAGATACCTCTCCATCTACTTTCTAGGTTTTATTCTGAGACAACTCCTCATAAAGTTGCAAAATTGACCATGATGACCTCAAACTTATGATCCTCATGTCTCAGCTTCCTAGAGTGCTGGGACTATAGAATACCCAACGTGAAATGGATTTTAACAGACAAAATCTGATTTATCACCAGCAAAGCTTTAAAAACAGATATATTGCATGGTATTCCTTAGGTATTAAAAAAACTCCAAAAAGAAGTTCAGATATAAATTATACTTATAATAAAAGTAATAAAATATACAGATAAATTGAAAAGAGGATTAATGGAGTTAAAGTACTAACATACTTGCATTTTCAAGTAGGTGCTAAATGTACAAATTTATACTAGAGTTTAATAAATGAAAGATGCAGGTTATAATACCAATATTTAACAATAAAAGAGTGTTCACTAAGACATAGAGGAAAAATAATAAAAAGGTCATTTTAAAAAGCTTAAGAAACAGCATAAAAGATAAAATAGAAAACAGCAAGACAACAGATTTAAACCTGCTTATATGAGCAATTAAAATAAATTTAAATGGGCTAAATCATTAAATTAGAAAAATAAAACTACATCACACTAGACTTTCCAAAAGCATAAACATATTTTGCTATAGTTTGTATATATGTATTAACTCCAAATTCATCTGCTGGAACTTGAGGAGGTAATTACATCATGAGAGTCCCAACCTCACCAGTGGGGTTAGTACTGTATAAAAGGTTGTCAGGTAACTAGCCAGGCTATTTAGTTCTCCCTTCTGCCTTCCACAAGGTGAGCACACAGCACTTCCCCCTTTTCATTCTGAGGGTACAGTAAGACATGCCTTCCCTGGGAAGCAGAGAGCAACTTTCACCAGACACCAAATCTGTTAACAATTTATTTTAGACTTCTCACCTTCCAGAACAGTGAGAAAATAACTTTCTGTTCTTTATAAATTACAGTCTCAAGTACTTTGTTATAACAGCAAGAATGGACCACAGAGACATATATTATACTTAAGAATATAGAAACCATGAAAGTAGATGTATAGAAATACACATAACATAAATTTGAGACAGAAGAAACTTGATATGGCTTATATATTAGCATGTCAGAAGATCAGTCAGGAAAGCATACTTTAATACAAAACTCACAACTAAAATTAAAGAGATGTATTTTATAATTGTAAAGTTTCCATTCAGTGGGAAGATTAAAAAATGTACATTGTTACAAATTTAAAACCTAGATTAAATATATATACATATGAAGAATTTAAAAAGAGAAATGGTTAAATCCATGATCACTTCCCCAAGTACAGTGGAAGACTTTTAGACACTTCTAACAGTATTTCACAGATGTTAAATTGGAAAAGATATAGATTTGTACCTAATTGTTTAAAAAAAAGAATCAACATTCTTTTCAAGTATACACAGAACAAAAAGACAAAAAGAAACGGAAGACACAATATTAAAAAGGAAGAAATAAAAACTCATTCACAAATAATAGTTGTGTGCAAATAAAATACAAAAGAATCTACAGATAAACTAACAAGCAAGATTACTAGATATAAATATACAAAAATCAATTGAATTATATATATCAGCTACAAGCCATATGTGAGTTCTTTTAAAGTCACTATTTTCAGTAATATCAAAAAGAAAAATCTAGGAATTAATTTAATAAAAGATACATGAAACACACACCAAAAAATTCTAAATCTGATAGAAATCAATGAAAATCTAAATGAACTGATTAGTATGTTCTGTTCAAAGCTGGAAGACTCCATATTGTTGCAAGACATTTCTCCCAAACTCATCCATAAGATCAATATAACTCCATTTAAAATCCTAACAATTTATCTGTGGAATTTGGAAGGTTGCTTTTAAGATTACATGGAAATAAAAATAGCCAAAATAGCCAAGAAACATGACATTGGGGGAAAAGGTGGGAGAACTTAGTCTATCAGATGGCATATATATAACTTCTTGTAAAAGTATACTAATTATCACAGGGTGGAATTACTGTAGGGGTAGACAAACTAAATAGTATAGAAAAATAGACTCAAATAGGTATAGCCACTTCAAAAATACCAAGTGAGACATTTAGAGGACTGGATAAATAACCAACTTTTCAAACAATTATGCAGAGCCAATCAAGTATCCATATAGAAGAAATTGAAATTTGACCACTTTCTCACAATCAACATTAAAAATTTGGTTTGAAGAAGATTGTAAGTACAAATATAGAAAGTAAACAAAGCTCCTACTACAGAAACAAAATAGGAGAATGCCCTCATGCTTTGATGGTATAGGGAAATTTCTTAAATAGATTATAAAAGAAACTTGATAAATTGGACTACATTAAAATTTAAAAATTGTATTCCTGAAAACACACACTTAAGAGAGTAAAGGGTCAAGCTGTGAGGATAGTTTTCTGCAGACTGGGAAAAGGAAATCGCAAAATAATATGAGATTTGACCAGGCTCTTCACCAAGATGATAATCTAAGCAACCCTTAAACTTCCTACACGTATCACTTTGCTTACTAATTTTTCATCACAAATATTAAAATGACCATGATTAACACCAATTTAAGCACTTACAGAATATCATGTAGTCCCAGTATTGGTATATTGACAATATCAGAAAACTTAATATTTATGGAATCAAGTTATACAGAAGCTTAATTCAGGATAAATAGCTGAAAAATATGACGATTGACAATCAAGGAAATGCAAATTTAAAACACAAAGTCTATACATTTCCATAAATGGCTAGAATTTAAGATTATCAATGCCAAATGGTGACAAGAATTTAGAGCAACAGACATTCTCATATGTCATGATGAGTACATAACTTAGCATGACCACTTTGGAAAGCTGGCTGGTATTCTAAATTTGAACATACTTGTATCCTATGACCCAAAAACCCACATATACTTACATGCTAAATACACAGTGTGCAGGGCTAGAGGAATAGTTCAATGGCAGAACATTTGTCAGTCAGGTGCAAGGCCCTGGATTTGACCCCCACCACCATTAAAAAAAGTGTGCCAAAGATATGTAGAGAAATGTTCATAGCAGCACTATACTGAATAGCTTCAAACCAAAATCAACTTTAATGTACATTAATAGCAGAATCATTGCATAAATTGTGACATACTACAGAATACCAGGCTGCTATTAAAATGGAAAAAATCCTACAAGGATGTGCAACTACAGGAATATACCTCACAAAGCTGAGTGAAAGAAGTTAGATGCAAAATACATACTATATGGCTTCAAGTACATAAAATTCAAAACCAGGCAAAACTACTGTATGAGGTTTACTCTTTCTAAAAGGAGTAATTCCTGTTTAAAAGAGCAAGTTACAGAGGGGATGGAAGGAAGGCATTGGGGCACTAGCCATGTTGAGTCGGATAGTAATTAAATGGGTTTAGTCACTCAGTAGTTTATTTTAGTTCTAAATAATTGATTTGTTCTTTTATATATGTTACTTTTCACTATAAATTGTAATGTAATTAAATTATTTTAAATTTAAATTAAATCAAGTCATTTTAATTAAGTCATTTAAAATAAATTATCCCTAAACTATTTGCTGAAACCTCAGTTGGGCCAGCATGGTGGCACACGCCTATAATCCTGGCACCTGGGAGGCTGAGACAGGAGGATCACTGCAAGTTCAAGACCAGTCTGAACTACATAGTGAGGTCCTGTCACAAAAATAAATGAATAAATGTAAAAATCTCAGTTTAATCTCAGTCAGTCTGTGAATTTTAAGGGAGGCAATAAATTAAAAAGATATATTTATATGTTTCCTTAATTATATGAGTGTGACTTTTGAGGGAGACAGTACATTTAAAAGACATATTTTACATATATTTATACATTTATTGAAATATATGAGAATACATATGTATGAGAAATTAAATTGTTATGGTTTCAGTGGACAAACAAAAGCTTTTAGTTGCTGTTAGTTGTGATTATTAATTGTGCTGCTGAGGAATAAATAAATAAGGACTACCACTAGTAGAACCATTCTGTGGTTAAGTATTTTCAATATTTTACTTTATTTTTATTAACACGCTTTAATTATACATATTAATCAGATTTAGTGTGATTTTTTTAACACATTCATATATTGTGTACTAATAAAATCCAGATTTCTTTTTATCCATCCTATCCCCATCCCTCATTTTCCAACCACTAGTAACCACCGTTCTACAATCAGGCCAAAATTTTGTAGCTTACCACATAAGTAACTTGAGAAAGATACAGAAATTTAAATCATCAGGCAACAGTTTAAATGTAGAATTCCTAGATTTTTTTATTGAGATAGAGGAGAATGAATTATTTGAAATCCCTTTCTTTTTTTTTTACTTTTTTTTTTTTTTTTTTTTTTTTGTTTTTTGTTAGTTTTGAGACAGGGTCTCACTATGTAGTTGAAACTGACCTGGAACTCACTATGTAGCCCAGTCTGGTCTCGAATTCACAGCAATCCTCCCGCCTCAGCCTCCCTAATGCTGGGATTACAGGCATGTGCCACCATGCCCAGCTCGAAATCCCTTTCTAGGAACAGAATATTGGATTTGGAAATAATTTCAGACATTCTTACTTAGTTTGACAGATTAAAAACTGACATCTAAAGAAGATGAAAAACTGGACAAATTAAAGGTTATACTTGTGGAGCAAAAGCTAGGAAAACAAGTTTGTTCCTCTTCAGTTTCTCCAGGCAACTTTCCACTTTTGTTTGTTATGCCTGAGAACTCTTCTTTTTGTTTTTAATCTATAAATACTGAAAATTAAGTTGTGAAACTTCCATCTGGACCTGCTCATTTTGCTTGCCTTATGCTTTGTTTTGTTTCACTTTATGTCATTTCCTTTGATTCCATTCTCACAGAGCTTCTGCCAGAATATATACCTTTGCAAATAAAATGAATATTATTACTTAGAAATTAGCTACACTTTTTACTTTGCAAGTTCAGTTTTTAGAAGACAGCATAATGTAATGCCGAAGTAAGTAAAGATATACTTAGAGGAAAGTACCAGCTCTACAATGAGCTTATATTTATCTTTTACATTCAGGGTCTGTTAGTTTCAAAATCACCTAAGGAGACAGCTGAATGATAATGACGGTCAACCGTGAAGGAAATCTGCAATAACTGTTACATTTCAGTTCTCCATATATTTTTATTGCCATTATGTCTATTACCTGGTAACCATAGAAGTATTGTATCAGAGAGAAAAACAAATCTGAAATATATAGTTTGAACAAACTTGTACAGCTCTTTCAATAACCATTATATTAGATATTTTTCACTTTAATAGATTTAATCATCAGTTTCTAATTGTACAACTAATACAAAGAGTTTTCTCTTACACAGTAGTCAAGAACCGAATAGCAGAGCTTATGTAGAGGTGCCAGGTCATAAATGTCTATAAGGTTAATAAAAACCACCCTATCTGGAAGCATCTTTAGCATTTATCATCTGTACAACACAAATAAAATATGTATTCTATCTAAACATGTGTGGAAGTATTCATGAAAACTTGGTAATAGGGATCACCTCTGAGAAATTTTACACAAAGAGCTTGTAGTGAGACTTAATTTTATTTTCTTTTATAGTTTGAAACTTTATTTCCTAATATTAAATGAATGCAAAATAACTGACATCGCCTATTTACAACTTCATTTGTCCCTGTGCAAAGTATTTATTTTCTTTTTAGTGGTACTAATCTCCAGCAACCATATTTCCTTTGGGCCCAACTTTATGCATAGTTCCTCTTGTTTAAATTCTTCAAATTTTTCTGTTCTTTTTCACTCTATAAATTTCTCCCTATATATCTGGGTAAAAGTAGCTAGCAGTGCTCATGCCAGATTCTGAATGTTGCTTTGCTTTGAAACTTCTCCGGCGGATCAATTAGTCCACCACTCTTAATCTCAATCTCCTGCCCTGCAAATCTTAGGATCCAGGCAAAATGTAGACACATTTTTTCCAGAGATTAACACATGACCTTTAGTCCAATTCCTAGCAAAGTCCTTTTTCCTGAAACCCTATGAGCCTGGCCTTTATTGTCAACATTCTTATCAGCATTCTGGTCTCCTCGCCACTGATCAGAATCACCCAGCAGGCTCTGCTTAAAGCACTCTGGTCAGCTGACAATTTAGCCTGTTACATGCTACCACTCTAGTATATACTATCCTCCTTTCTCTCCTGGATGACTAAAATGCAATTTAATCTCTCTGTTCCTTCCCTTGTGCCCTCAGCCTGTTTTTAACATATCAGCCATAATGATCTTCCTAAGTCAAGTCTTGTCTCTCCTCTACTCAAAACTCTCTGAGGGTTCACTAAAATTATGTAGAGGCCTATAAGTCTCACACACACACACACTCACACACACACACACATACACACACACACACACACACACACACAGACCTCCATTCTCCCTCTTCTCACTCAGAGGGTGTCCACTCAACCCCTATGATTTTCTCCTTGGCAAACACCTTACAGTTATAATAATGGCTGTTTCCTCTGCCTGGTCCATTGTTCTGTCAGCAAGCCACATTCCTCGCTCTTCAAGAATTCTCTAAAATGTCACTTTCTCAGTGAACATTGAAATTATAGCAACACTTCTCTCAACCATATTCCTTATCTCCCCTACCCTGCTTTATTTTCCCATGGCACTTACCCTCCAAAATACTGTAGAATTTATTTTATATACTGTTTGTGGACTGCTTTCCCTCACTATAATGGAAGCTCCACGAAGTAAAAATTTGACAGATTTGTTGTTGTTGTTCGCTGAGTTTCAAAAGTCTAGACAGATACTTGGCCCGTTGTAGGTGCCCAATGAATATGTAATGTTGAACTACACACTGCCTCAAGGCCTTCCACTACTACAGCAGTGTCTGTTTCTCAACCTTTTAAAATCTCTGTGACCACAGGGTTCTATGTTAATCTAATAAAAAGTACGAACTCTTTCTCAGGAATGCACATGCAAATGAATAAGCAAATCATTGTTAAGTCAGTGGACTTCCTAAAAATCATCCATGAAAACCTAAATCCATAAGGACACGTAGACTAGTTAGGTGTTATATGTGGGTCCTATGCACCGTGAGTTGAGTAAGTTTTTATGTTGCAGCATAAGTCTGTTAATCACCACGTGCCCCATATTACAGTGAGCATTGGGATAACAAATTCATGAAGAAAGATTTTGTGGAAGTAGGAAAGGCTCAGAAAAAGACCATGCTAGGACCAGGACAGAAGACAGTGAGAAGACAAGCTCGGGATTTCCTCTTCCTTTCTTCCTTGCTACTGTCAGACTCACTACCCCTCTACCCTCCACCAAATTCTGCCACGGACAACATTAAAGGAAAACCAGAAAGCAGAAGCTGGCCTCCCATTGGATGGGGAAGGTCCATAAATAGTTTGGGAGTGAGAAAGACCCTACCAAGGAGATGTTAAAAGCTGAAGAAAATTCAAGTGACCTCCCAATTGGGACAGTCACCCCCAGTTGTTCATTCATTTATGTGTGGATGCAACTACTTTAGAGACTTCCTGAAAAGAGAGGAAAGTGGAAAATGTTTAAGGGCTTTTTATACCTCTGCAATATATAATCAAAATCAATCAGAATTATAAAGTACTAAAAAAGGGGAAATACTTCCGTTAGAACACAAAAGGTGTTTTAGAGAAAATAAATGGTCTCAATTTTCTTTGCAATGATATTTTAAAAGAGTAGACCATTAATTGAAAAAATATCCAACTGAACAAGCTGACTTCATTTGGAATTTGACCTCTCACGTCCCACACGCTTTCGTGAAACAAAAAGCAAACTCAGGTTAAATAATATAAGGAGCAGGAATGTGAAAGAGTAAAGGTGTAATCCAGGAAGAAGGAAGCAAATATAAAATTCAACACAACCAGGCTCTTTCCACTGAGTTATGACTGTAGTTATCCATACAGAACAATGAAACTAAATGTAGTCCTTGCTTTTAATGTCCATGGAAAGAGCCACTATGAAGAGAAAAGGCCTGGAGAAGCTCACTGATGCAGAGAGAGGGAGCAGCAACATGAGGGCTCAAGCAAGTACATCCAGCGAGAAGGGGGTGCAGCAAGAGGAAATAATTGAAGAAATGTATACTGAAAAAATCTGCCACATCAAAAAAGCACCTGATTTCTTTGTTAGAAATTTTTAAATACTGCATATGTTGCAGGCATGTTTGCCAGGTAAACGGCAATAGTGTTGATTCCTCTCAGGACCAGAAGTATAAATTCTGTGTTGAAAAATCCCCTCAGACTAAAGAGAAAAACTCATGTATTGTTGTACTATTTCTCTAAGGAAGGCACTGACAAGAGTTCTGCAGCCCCTATGAATGTCCCTGAACTCTACCAAAAGCATAGCCCCTCAATAAGACATGTTGGGAACAAAGACTCCCTGTCCTTGAGAAGCACTGCAGGTTTTCATGGCTCTTTCATGTTCCTGACATGAAAACTTCATTTTTGAGGTTCAAATTGTCTCAAAAGTAAATAGGTCAAATAAATAAATAAATGGGTCAAAAAACTTCCCCATTGTCAGATACCAACAATCTCTTCTTTAGAGCTCAGGACCTAAGAGCCCTAGTGCAATCAGGGCAGAGAAATGATTTCATGTCGGCTCCCACATGCTGTCCTGTGGGATAACCCTCACCCAGTTGGGTACTCTTTGTTTCATATCCCAAGACCCTTAGTCTCCAAAGAGTGTGCTCATCTCCAAGGAAAAAGGAAGCACCCAGAGGTTCAAAATGTTAAAAGCAAGTACTAAAAGTCCTGAAAATTTTAGAAAAACTAGTGAGAGCTGTCCTAACCTCTTCTGTTTCCTTACATCCTCATGAATTTAGAATCCTAGACTCGAAAGGATTAAACATGGTCACTTTTTGGGTTTGCTTTTGCTTCTCTATCTTTGCCATCCCTAATCTTTCTTTTTGCTTTAATTCCTTCTGCACAGCTCCCCTGTGGTTGCAAACTAAAATCTGACTATCTCTTCCCTCTGTTAGTATAAAGAATAAATCTAAATGTTTTCCTATGAGAATCCTTATGAAAGGATATTTGAACAGAGCCACCAGACACATCAGAATAAGACAGGTACTATAAATAAATCTCAGATTAAGCAAACTTTACTTAGCAAAGTAACATTAAATTTGAAGTGTATAATGTCAGTCATAAAGTCTTTTCAAAGTTTGTTTCCATTTTCCATGTCATACTTGTGAACTATCAGTCTTCTCCTCGTTAAGTATCAAATAAAGTTTATCACCACTTTAAGTTGTAATCTGAAATATTCTTGAATTCTGGGAAGACCTAGTCAAGTTACCAAATATCAAGGTAAAGAAGGATGAACTCAACTCTTCCTCTCTCTGGGCCATATCACTGATGACATATTAGAATCACTTAGAAGGCTAAGGTTCAAGGGCCATAGTAATTTTTTATTTTTACTATTTGTATAGTTCTAATGTGCAATCAGGATTGAGAATCACTGGATCTAAGTTTTCCAACATTAAAATGCATAAATATAACCTTCAAAATGGAGCCTAGAATTTCCAAACACCAAAGATTTGGAATTTTTAGAGCTGTGGTAAGACCCAAAGAGCTGCATCTTTTCTTTCTTTCTTTCTTTCTTTTTTTTTGGTACCGGGGATTGAACTCAGGTCCTTGTGCTTGCAAGGCAGGCAGCAGAACCACTAAGCTAAATCCCCGGCCCTAGAGCTACATCTTTAATAAGCTCTCGGCATTTCAGTATAAGGCTGTCCTTTGAAATACAATTTAAGAGATATGCAATGAAACTAAAAGTCAATAACAAAAGAAAACACAGAAATTATGCAATATACTCTTGAATAATCAATGGGTCATGAAGGAAGAATTCAGGCAATTCCTAGCATCAAACAATAATGTTAGTATAACATACCAGATGAATGCCCTTTGAGGGATGTTTATAGATGTGAATGCCACATCAGGAAAAAAGAATGAGCCCAAATAAAAACTGAAGATGCATCTCTAAGAACCTAGAAAAGCAAGAATAATCTAAATCCAAAACTTGTACTAGGAAGGGAATTATAAAGATTGAGCAGAAATTAATGATACTAAAAAATACAAAGTATCGGGCCAGGGATTTAGCTCAGTGGTTCAGTGGCCTGCCTCGCAAGCGCAAGGACCTGAGTTCTATCCCCAGTACCAAAAAAAAAAAAAGTATCAATTAAATGAAAAGATGATTCTTTGAAAGAATATACAAAACAGACAAACCATTCTCCAACAATTATTCCCAAAAAGAAAAGACCCAATTGGAAAAGAAAAAGGTGAAATCACAACAGACAGTACTGAAACACAGAAGGTTAGTAATAACTACTTTAAAAACCTGTACTCCAAATAAATTACCAAAACTAAACTAAGAAGATATAAGAATTCTGAATAATCCAATAACAGGCAATTAAACTGAAGCAATAATTTTTTTTAAAAAACCTACAATCTGATGGAATCACAACTGAATTCTATAAGAACTTCAGGAAAGATCTAACACCAATAATCCTCAAACCCATTAATGAAAGTGAAAGGGAAGAAGTACTCCAAAAGGTGTTCCTTGAACCTAGCATTATCTCAATTCCAAAACCAGAAAAAGACCAAAACACAGAACCATAGGCCAGTCTCTTTAATGAATATAAACACAAAAATTCTCAATAAGACAGTGGCAAACAGAAAGCAACAACTCATAAAAAAAGTCATACATCGTGACCATGCAGAATTCACCTCAGGAATGCAAAGATGGTTCAGTATACACAAAACAATAAATGTAATATGTTACATAAACAGAAACAAGAAAAAACTCAAATAATCATCACAATAGATACAGAAAAAGTGACTAACACAATCTAACATAAGCTTGTGACAAAAATCCTGAAAATAAGTATAGAAACTTCTCTCAATCTGATAAAAGTCATTTAAGACAAACCTACTGTAAACATCATATAAAATGGAGAAAAGATGAAATAAAATAAAGAATAATAAGACAAAGATGTCTGTTATCACTACTCCTGTTCAGTATAGTACTCCAATCAGTAGCCAGAACAATTAGGCAAGAAAAAGAAATAAAAGGGACATGTCTAGGAACAGAAGAATAAAAGAAGACATACAAGTTTAAATAGTGAGTGCATGATTTTTATATGAGAAATCCAAAATATAAATAAGGAGAAAAATAAAAGATAATAAATAAGTAACAGGGAGATATTGCAAATTCTTTACAAAAGGGAAGGGGACCAAGAGATGGAGGGAGGTAGAAAAAAGAGAAGGGAAAGAGGATGAAAAAAATAATTAAGATGTGTTATGGGGCTGGGATTTAGCTCAGTGGCACCATGCCTGCCTCACAAGTGTAAGCTCGTGAGTTTGATAACCGGTACCAAAAAAAGATGTGTTATGTACATGGACAACTACCCATGGTGAGTGTAATTATATTGTACTGCAAACATGTATGAATAAAAAAAATCTAAAAATTAAAAAAAGAATATAATTTAGGACTCCCTGCCCCAGGTTTTAGATCATCGTTCTCAATGTGTTCCTGAGCCTTCAGCATCACCAGGGAAGCTGTTAAAAATACAGTACTGAGACCTCTACCCTGAACATAATAAAATTCAATAATAAGTGGTGCCCAGCAAGTCCGCTAACTGATGCTAATGTTCACTCAATTCAAGAGGCTCTGACCTGGGTTGCTAAATTTGTCTAGTAGGACAGGATCCCAATGAAGTAGATTCCATTAGTATGCCTGGCATTTTGTATCATGTCCTATAGGAAGAGTAGTCTTTGGGAACAATTTAAACATTTTTGAGTAGCTACCCAAATGCTTACTATAAGTCAAAACCTACAATACTAGGTATATACACCACTAAAATACTACCAGGAGATTATTATGCTTGTAATTTTATATGGCTTCAGCATCCATTTTAAATACACTAAGCTATATTCCCCATACCAGAAGCAGGGCTCAGTAACCTTGACACAGTTTCAGTTCTATACTGAAAGTAACCCCAGTGTGTTAATGTGGTCAATCCAGAAATCTACCTTATACAACTGCTCCCTTGTGACTACCTCTGTAAGGGAAAGCTAGACACAATATACTTGGTTTGCACTACTTTTCCTCATACACTGCGTTATTGAGCATATATATGCCACCATGACTACCTCTCAGTATCAAAGTGACCACCAGAAACTTGTACTTGTGTACTTTAAACCCACCAACTAAAGATGAGATTCCACCTCACCCCACAAAGAATGGCTGCTATCAAGAAATCACACAATAACAAATGTTGGTGGGGTTGTGGGGAGAAAGGAACCCTTCTCCACTGTTGGTGGGAGTGCAGACTAGTGCAACCACTATGGAAATCAATATGGAGATACCTCAAAGAGCTTGGACTGGAGGTTCCATTTGATCCAGTCATCCCTCTGCTGGGTATCTTTCCAAGAGAACTAAAAGAATCATATTACAGAGAAGTATGTGCACACATGTTTATAGCGGCACAGTTTGTAATAGCTAAATTTTGGAAACAGCCTATTTGCCCATCCGTTGGAAACTGGATAAAGAAGTTGTGGTTTTTCTATAAAATGGAATATTACTCAGCCATAAAGAATGAGAAAATAGATTCATTCATAGGAAAATGGATACATATTGAAGATATACTCCTAAGTGAAATAAATAAGTCACACATGTGTAAATACCGAATAGTTTCCCTGGTGTAAATAATCTGCAACAATGCATAAGATTCTAATAAGATTACTGATATTTAGAAATGGGAAGAAAGGAGCTAAAGATGTAGGGAAGGTGGGATGGGTAGGGGAAGAGTAAAAAGGGAAAAGAAAAAAATGTGAGAGAATGAAAAGATGAAAATAAAGTGTTTGCAGATGGGGAGGGGAGGAGGGGGTGAAGGGAGGGCAGAGGTAAGGGGAAAAAATGAGAATCAAGACTTGTCATGTAAAGGTACAAGATCCCAACAATGAATGTAACTGTACTGTATCCCTAAAATGTACCAATAAACTCAATTAAAGCTGAAAAAAAAAGAAATGATGTGTTTGAGAAAATAAACATGTGTATCCTGATTTAAACATTATGCAATGTATACATGTATCAAACATTATATGGTACTAATATGAACAACTTTTATTTTGTATATTTCAGTTAAACATAATAAATAAACCCTAAACCAATGGGAAAAGATCAATTACTCAAATTGGTCTTTTTGGCTCTAAGATTTACTTAAATTGAAGGTTTTCAATATAATTCTTTTCACTTAGCTGACTCTAAATAAAGATAAGATTCATGAAATAAAACAAGATTTGTTACAGTGTGTACTGAACAGCCTCCTGATCATGTCAAACCTACCAAAACAAGCTTCCTTCCTCTCCTTTCACCGAGTTTAATTAAGGCAAATGTCACCACAAAGAGACACCTGTTGTTTCTAAGAGGCTGTGTACAATGAGGGAATAATAAGGCCAAATGGAAGATTTTTAAAACATGAATCTTTTATAATAAAATCAAATCCACCTCCTTTGAACAAAAAAAGCAAAAATCAATATTTATACTGACAATTAAAAGTCATATTTTAGCTCAGCAAAAATAATCAAATGTAAATACAGGGAAATAATTCATTAAAGATCTTAAAAAGCACACATTCCTCTTCCCCAAGAAAAGTCAAAATAAAACCCAGCAATTTTGAGCATGGGGTGGCAAAGCATGGGAGTTACACTTTTTAAAGCATACTGAAAAATAATCATTAAATTTTTGTCATCAACTTAAACTAACCTGTGAATTTCATATAAGATTAAAGAAGAAAGCACAATTTTGAAGGAGCATGAGTTTAAAAGGCCCACTCCATGTCAGCTAAACCAGAACCTCTGTTGTCTTTGAACCAACTTCAGGAACCACTGCTATAAAAAATCAAGTTAGGCACACCACCCCAAAATAAAATATTAATACCTTAAATAAATCATTTAAAAACATGTTAAACATTGATATTTCACAAATATGCATAAAAATAATACACTAAGATTATCCCTCCTATTTTCATAATATGAATAATATAATTTTATGTTACATTATCAAAACTTTTCTCATGTTGCCATTATTATTGCTTAACAGATAGGAATCTCAAGTTCAGGAAAGTTAAGGAACTTTGGCAGGGGGTCACTCATCCAGAAAAAAGACAAAGTAGGATTTTGAACCAAGCCATCATGTAACCAATTTCAAGGCACTTTCCACAGCAACTCATGATTTCCATCAAGAGGTCCACAAAATGCAGCAGTACCCAAGGCAGGGACCTGGGAGGAAACCTCCTGTTATATCACTGTCTCTTTCCCAGTGGGCTTGAATAATAATTATTTTTCAAATGGAGATCTCATTCCCTTTCCAAGCCCACTGCAGCAAACACTGGGTCCAAAACCCTTGATTAGAGCAAAAGAAATGCTACAGATATGGCAGTTGTCTTGACTGTCAACTTGATAGGATTGAGAAGTGCCTAGGAAGACAGTAAGGTACATTTATGGGTCTATCTGTGAGGGTCTTTTCATAATTAGTATGTGAAACAGCAAACTAATCAGGGAGACCACCCGACAGGTGGGCAGCAGCATCCAGTAGAGTAGGGGCCTGGATAAAGCAGAAGCCAAAAAAAGTAGGAAGACTGCTAGTACATGTGCTCTCACTCTCTCTGCTTCCTGACTGCCATATGGAGTACAGCTTTCTTCCACCCCACCCTGCCATCGTGATGTTTCTACCTCAGTCTAAGACTAAAAGCAATGGAACTGGCTGACCATGGTCTGAAACTTCTGAAAACATGAGCCAAAAAAAAACCTTTCTTCCTTCAAGTTTATGTTATCAGGTGTTTTGTCACAGCAACAGAAAGCTGAATACATGATAGAGAAATCATAATGGCACTCATCTGGAACTAAAGACAACATTACATATCAAACTGACATCCTAAAACACTTCTTTTAGAGAAATCCATTTATTACCAAAGTCACCTTCTAAAAGCAGTAGAAATAACTAAGTCATCAGATGTGCAAATCTCAATGTAGGGTCACAGGAAATATGAAAAACCAAGGTAAGATGATGTAAAAGACCACACAGTAACTCTCTAGCATCCGATGCTAAAGGAAACTATATTTGATCTATGCCTAATAACAAATTTAAAAGAATGGTTGTAAGGAATCTCCGTGAGATTCAAGAGAATACAGATACACAATTGAATGAAATTAGGAAAATAACTCATGATATTAATAAGAAATTATGCAAAGAGATAGAGATCTTTTAAAAGAATCAAACAGAGCCAGGCGAGGTAGTGTAAGCCTGTAATCCCAGCATTCAGGAGGCTAAAGCAGGAGGATCACTGCGACTTCAAAGCCAGCCTGAGCTACATATTGAGCTCAAGCACAACTACAAATGGAGACCCTGTCTCAAAAAAACAAAAATCTGGGAAAGGAAGAATTTAGTAAGTCAAATAAAACATGCAATCTAAAGCCTCAACAACAAACTGTATCAAGCAGAAGAAAAACTATCTTAACTTAAAGATAGATACTTTTTTCCTGTACTGGAATCAAACTCTGGACCTTGCACTTGCCAGACAGTCACAGCTCTACTGAGCTAAGTCCCTGGCCCCTACAGATAGATTTTAGAGGGGGAAAAAAGTAGAACAAAGAATGAAGACAGCCTCTGAGATCTTTGGGATGTGAATGAATGAACAAATATTCATTTGGGGGATAACTGAAGGGGAGGACAGAAGGGAACAACAGAAAAGCTATTCAATGAAATAATAGCTGAAAACATTGTGCAGGATATAGACATGTAGGAGACACACAAGATTCCAAATAGACACAAGCATGGCATATCATAGCCAAACTATCAAATGTACAAAGCAAAGACAGACAGAATTCTAAAAACATCAAGAGAAAAGCTCAAAGTCTCATTTAAGGACCACTCACCCATTAGACTAACAACGAGAAGATTTTGTAGCACTAACCCAACAAAGTCAGAATAAAATGACATATTTCAATTCCTGAAAGAAAATAACTATATCCACCAAAGTTAACCTTCATAAATGAAGACATAAAAATTCTCTAGACAAGAAAAAACTGAGAGAAATCATCATTACCACAGCAAAAGTTTGCTTAAGGGGACTTACTTTCAGAAGCAAAAGAAAAACATCTACCATCATAAAAACTTGGTAAATATAAAATACACTGGAAGAACAGAAGTGCAAAACAGAAATAAAAAAGTAAAATCTTATCAATACAATATACCACCAAACCGCAAATATGAGCAACTACTGAGGATGAATAAGACAAAGAATATCTAAAATAAACTGAAGTACTTTACCAAATGACAGGAGTATATCCTTACTTATCAGTCATAACACTGGAAATAAATGAACTCAATTCCCCAATTAAAAAATACAGACAAACTTAATAGATACAAAACAACATCCAATGATATAGTGCCTATTAAGAAACTCACTTCACTAATAAACATAGAAACTGAAAGTAAAAGGATAAGAAAGTTATTCTGAATTCAAACAAAAACCAAAAGATAGCAGAAGTAGCTATTGCTAAATAAGACAAAATAGACTCAAGACCGAAACAGTTTAAAAAAGGGAAGAAGATTCCTACATAAGAAATAATGATTAAGAGATCAATTTAACAAGAAGATATAACAATTACTAATGCCTATGTACCTAATATCAGGGCACTCAATTTTAAAGCACAGATATTATTAGATATAAAGGAAGTGATAAAATCCAAAACAATAGTAATGTGAGACTTCAATACTCCATTTTCAGGAGTGGATAGGTCATCAAGGCCAAACAACAACAACAAAAAAAATCAAATATAATTATACTATTGATCCAATGGACTTATCAGACACTTGTAGAACCTCTCACTCCATATACATAAGAAGATACTTTTTTGGGGGGGGTACCAAGGATGGAACTCAGGACCTTATGCTTTGGAGGCAAGTACAGCATCACTGAGCTAAATCACCAACCCAGAATATACATTCTTTATCAACACAGAACATTCCCTAGAAGAGGCTTTATATTAATCAGTAAAAAAAAAAAAAGTCTTAACATATTTTTTAAATCAACTTCAAATACTTTGCCAAATTACATATACAGTTGTTTAAAAAATATTTCAATATATACCCTTTGTTTCTTTTACACTAAAATTTGTTTTAGTTCATTGAGAAGAAAGTTTGTTATCTGTTGTTTCTTTTTTGTAAGAATCTTTTTGTTTTATGTTTTGTGCTGAGTAACTACTCTGAAGATAATTATACATGATGTAATAACTCTTCTAATTCTTTTATTATTTGGTTATGAAAATGTTTTATTTTTCATTTTGTATATGTAATAAATATAATATATATGTAATATATGCTTCCTCACCACAGTAGGTCATTGATAAATGCAAAAGGATAAGATTTTTCTTGAAACAAATATAATAGAGGCACAGTGTTATGCTTTACATTTAGGGTGTTCCTCAAAAGCCTCATGTGTTTGAAAGGTATTTGGATAATGGGGGAGTTGTACTTATTAGTTAATTAATCTACTGGTGAATTCATAGCTAACTTGCTTTTAGGAGGGAAGGGCCTGTTTAGAGACAGTTCATTGTGGGAGTGACCTAAAAGGGTATATCTTCCTCATTACTCTTTCTCTTCTTCCTAGTTGCCATAGGCTAAATAACTTTCCTCCACCAGGCCCTTCTACCATGCTGTTTCTGCCTTGTGCCAGTTGACTATAGACTGCAACCATGAACCAAAATAAACCTCTCTCTCTTTGAATTGCACCAATAAGAAAATGATTTGGATATACAACATTAAAAAAGAATTAATATCAGTTCTCAAACTATTCAAAAAAATTTAAAGGGATGAAATTCTTCCAAATTCATTATCCTGATATTGAAATCAGAGAGAGAGAGAGAGAGAGGGAGGGAGGGAGCTGTAGACCATTATCTCTACTGAACATAGCTGTAAAATATTTGGCAAAATATTGGCATTTCAAATCCAACAGCATATTAAATAAAATATCATTATAGTCAACTGGGATTTATCCTTAGAATGCAAGGACGGTTCAACGTATGAAATCAGTATATGTAATACAACACATCAACAAAACGAAGAACCCAAATTATATGATAATCTGTTAGATGCAAAATACATTCATTAAAATCAACATCCTTTCATGATAAAAACTCAGAACAAAATACAGTATAGGTGGAACATTCCTCAATGTAATAGGGTTTATATATAACATAACCACAGCTAACACAACACTGAAAGGGAAACATTGAAAGTTTTTCCTCTAAGATTTGGAACAAGACAAGGAAATAGCATCAAAAGAATTCCCAGTAACTAGTTATTAGCCTTTATGTGTTATTTATTTGCCTTATTTCAAAATTTGCTGCCCCTAGGGATTCAAAATCCTTTTCCTTTATTTCTTTACTCCTTTAAACAGTTATTATTCCTCACTGAAAATAGTATATAAGCTAGAATTCAGAACTACCTCTTTGAGAATTGTACATTTCCTGGGCATCTTCCATCTGTATGTGAAACATACAAGTGCTTCTTTACTTACCATGGGGTTATGTTTCCATAAGACTGTTGTAACTAGAAAATGTAATAAATCAAAAAGTCATTTAATACACCTAACCTACCATACATCATAGCTTAGCTACACAGTACACTGAAAGTACTGACTTTTTACCCTATTTCGTAGGTGACCAGGAGCTGTAAAGAGTTGCCACTGCCAAGTTAAAGGGAGTATCAAACTACATATCACTAACCTGAGAAAAGATTAAAATTTAAAATGCAAAGTACAATTTCTGCTGGATGTGTATTGCTTCCATATCATAAAGTTGAAAAGTCAAGCTATCATAAATGAGGGACCATCTGTACATGCAAATAAATTTGCTTTTCTCTGGTTAACCTGTTCCCACCCTCCCTTCACCCTCCCCTCCCCTCCCCCACTTCAAACACTTTAATTCCATTTTTACATTCTCTCATATTTTTTTCCTTTTCCCTTATTCCCCTTTCCCTATCCTTCTCATTGTCCCTACACCTTTGTGGTTAACCTGTATTTTGTTACAGAGGTCCATTTCACTAAGAATTCATGAAACCAAAAGAAAACCATGTTTTTCTCTTCTACCATTCTAATTAAATGTGAAAGTCAAATGCATTCAGACAAGGACTAGAAGGTAATACATATTTTTTTCCTTTTCCCTTATTCCCCTTTCCCTATCCTTCTCATTGTCCCTACACCTTTGTGGTTAACCTGTATTTTGTTACAGAGGTCCATTTCACTAAGAATTCATGAAACCAAAAGAAAACCATGTTTTTCTCTTCTACCATTCTAATTAAATGTGAAAGTCAAATGCATTCAGACAAGGACTAGAAGGTAATATGGAAAATGATAGATTGTTTTGTTGTTGTTACTTAGCATTGTATGTATTTTCCCCATTAAGATATTTTAATTAATACCATTATTTTATCATTTATGCAAATATATGGTTGATATCATCTTAATTTATAAAATTTTTCTAATCTTGCCTTATAAGTTTGTAGAGCTAAATAACAGCTGGGTTTTTTTTTATTTTGTAAGCAGTAAGATGCTGTAAAATAACCTAAAAAGTATTTGCTATATTAACATGCAATAAAAATAACAACCTCATGAAACTACCTGAGTCTAAGAACATTTTGCCAGAAATGTCACCATCTTCTTTCTACACCAGTACAGGTATATAATCATGAATAAGAGATATACATAGATGTGATTATTAGAATTACTTTGAAAACGGGGAAATTGAGGAACAGAAACATTTTGGGGACTTACTAAATAGTTAACCACAAATCAGAATGAATTTCCAATTCACTGCTACTTAACTAACAATCTGAATACATTTCAGGTTTCTATATGAATTGTTTTTAGCTGTTACTACACAGTATAATTTGAGTAAAAGGAATGCTACCTTATTTTTTATTTATCTTGTAATATGTCCTTTCTTCTTATTTGTTTAGGAGACTTTTAAAAATTCTATTATACTCATTTTTACATGATGAATGATTTTCAAATACAAAACTGTAAATAGAACTTTTGACTCAGGGGCTAAATGTCCATGCAAAATAACAAAATGGAAATGCAGTTTTCATAGCTTTACTTCTTTTCTTACTGAACAGAATATCAATCCCTTTGGTAGGGTAGTACTGATATTGTTGTAACTAGAAGTTACTGAGCTTTATGAAATGACAAAAAATACATAAATTACTGATAAAAATCTGTTCAACATGCAACACTATTCTAAACTAGAGTTCTTGGTCTATTGATGAGGAATGTCAAAGAAATTAAAATCAAAGCAGGGGTAATTTAGTTTGGAAGCAAGACACCTATTGTAATATAACATTATTCTAACCAATATTTAGCCCATTCTAAACTTGTCACTTATATATTTCAAAGTAGTCAACCATGACTTATTCTATAAACATACAGGTTGCAAGAGCTTTGAAAACTCGGAAAGTGATAGTTTCTTGTTCATTTCCTTAAATTTAAGCAGTTATAGACTTGAATATGAGAGACATTTTACTCTCCTCTGCATTCAGTCGACAGTTTCATACTGTTAATGAAATTATTTTGGAAACCTCATACCTTCCTGTTTTTCCTTAAATGCCTAAGCCCTGAGAAACTAAGCAGGATTTTTTTTTTCAAATTTAAGCATTCTGGGGAATGTTTGGAAGTACCACCTACCAGTAGTTTAGCCCCATATTTCACCTTCTTCTTGATCAAAGCCACAATAATAAATCTAATTTTTTCACTCTGCTCTGACATGACATTGCACATAAATTTTATTTTTCTCTTTAGATAAGAAGCATTAATCAGCAACTCTGAGGTAGCACCCAGGCCACTGACTTCATTGACCACACAATGTTTTTAAGAATCAAAACCACATATCAGAATCAGTTAAATTCATATAAAAGTTTAAATATCCAGTCTCTTTAGAAAGTTGGAAAATTAGGCAATACTACACCTGAATTCCTATGTGAGGACATTCATTTGATGCAGACTAACTAACTACTCCTTTATGTAGTTGTAGAGATACTGAAGTGACTATCTTGGTGGTCACTTCCATGTTGCTTGCCAGGTGATTCTGACATGAATTCCAAAGATACATAAAGTTGTAAAGATGGTCAGCCAAGTATTTCATGCCATTCCTGAGTTATTTAACTGACGTTCGACACTTTAATAGCTTTTGAGAAAACCCAGGTACATTCTAGTTAGTCATAGCCCACGTTTGTCTAGTTTTGTATAGTTAAGCCCTTCCTCTTGTCTTGGGGTAGGCAAGGGTGTCCTTCTATCTTGCTGCTGCACAAAACACACTTCTGTCCTGAAGTGCCTAATAAACTGCACCTTTTACAATTCTGGATTTCTCTATAAATTTCTTTAATTTCTTGGTATCTTTCAACTTCAGTGGGTGATTCTTTTATACCAGGTTTTCCTTAAATAACAGTAGTAAATCTTCAGTTGATCATAGTCCCTGCTGACTTACTCTCAACTTCTATTATGTCCTTTATATTAAGATTTCTGCTAAACCTAGACCATTAATATAATTATGCTACCTGCCTGGTTTCTGTAGGTCTTTGAATTTCTGACCTTTTCTGATAAGATACTTTTGATTTTATCTCATTAGTATTTATTGTATAATCACTGAATTTGGGAGGAGTAGTGAAAATAGTAGGTTACAAGTACCTGATCACAGGAAACTTAATTTCCAGGAGCAGGAACTGAAATGCACACAAAGTGATAATTCAGGGTGATTAGCACTGAATTCCATATAATAGTTTAAGGCAGGACTGTCAAATATAATTACAATGCAAGCCAGAAATGTGAGCCACATACATAACTTTAAATTTTTAGTACCCATATTGGAAGTTTGGAGAGTGGTAATGATTTAATGATATGTATTATATAAACTAATGTAACCAAAACATTGTCATTTGGCCATATAATGTTAAAAACTGCTAATGAGATATTTATGTCTTGGTTTTTATAGTAACTCTTTGAAATTCAGTATGTAATTTCTACTTACAGAACATCTCAACTTGGACAAGCCACATTTCAGTTGCTCAAGATTCATATGTGGCTAACAGACATGCATTGGACAGGATAGATCTAAAATGATAATAAGAATCCTGGGATTAAGCACAGTGGCACAGCAACTTCCTGGCAAGCACAAAGTCCTGAGTTCAAACCCCAGTACAAGGAAAAAAAAAAAGAATCTGGGATATGTCAGCAAATTATTTCACTAGAAAAATCAAGGAAAGCTCCAAGGTGAAAGTACCACTGGAAAATAAATAAGATGTTGGTCAATGAAACAGGCTATTTAGAATAGTAAGAAAACAACAAAAACAACTAAAGTGACATACAAATTTGTGGTCTGGAGAACTCAGAGCAGGAGACATAAGCAAGAGATTAAGATGGAAAGGGATGTTTGAATGAATTTATCAGGGACATTGCCCCACTAAGGATATAAGATATTCTCTGGATAATGGGGAAAAAGCCACCAAAACACGTAGAGCAAGAAAGTAGTTTCTCAAAGATATGTTTTAGGATGGATAATATATAATAAAATTAGTTAGATCCAAAGCCACACAAATAGAGTTGGAATACTAAGATGGGAAATCCAGACGGCTGATATGGGATTAATACAAAGAATAATTTTCTAAATTGTCAGTGTTGTCCAAAGCACTGTGTGCTGACTAGAAGGCTATAAATTTGACTCTGGGGATGCAGAAGCAGATGCTAGATAAGTACTGTCAGGAATCTGGCAAAGTAGAGGAGCTCTTTTGTCCCCTGCAACACACAGATAGCACCCCTATGCTCAATTCCTTTTGAGAGAGCTGAAACTTCATGCCTTTCACTTCCATTCAAGGCAGCATATTGGAATGCAAGGGAGAAAGACAGTGCTATTATTACCAAGATAACCTTGAGTCTGTTCTAATTTATTTTTTTAAAAGAAAATAAATCACTCTTAACCTTTGTTGCTTTATTATTGGGGATGAGAGTGTTAGAGGAAGAACATTTTATTCTTCTAGCAGCTGGTATGAGAATTCTTCTTAGTGAGAGAATTGCTTTTGTTGAGAAAATGCTTTAGTAGGCTCACTTGGGATAAGTGAATGCTGCAGGGCAGGAATATCACTTGAGGCCAAGGATTCAGGGGAGAGGATGAAACTACAAGGCAAGAAACAGGGAGAGGAATTTGTTTGCTCTTAAGAGGAAAGGAGTAGCAGAAAAAAAAAAAAAGGTGAAGACAGGGAAAGAAGGTTCAGCTAATGAAATCTTTGAGAGAAGTCCTCAAATACTCAATCAAATTAAAAATTGAGGAAATGCACAGTGTGAGTGGATGTGGGATACTGAACTAGTGGGCCCTAAATTTTGCCTCCAAGTTGACAAAGAACAAAACCAAACACTTACAGATGCAAAACACCACTACAAGAAAATTTCCAGAAAATTCGCCCTTAGCAATGCAGAGAAATTACAGGAAACACTGCGGAGTGGAATTCACGTTTCAGTCACTTAGAATTCTAAGGGCACGTTGCTTGTCTTAGAGCTCACCTCTGTCTGGACACATAGGATGGTGACATGAGCATGACTTAAAAGTCTTTATAAAGGATTGTCAGCACTGGACTTCAAATTAGCAAATACCAGTCTTATCCCTGACTCAGTATGAAAATAACTGGTTAAAGTGACCGCACTTCAAATGTTCTAAATCATACAAAGTGAAGTCTGATGACAGGATGTGCCAGCCAGGTCCTCCGGACTGCAGAAAGTGTCACACCTCTGGCAGGGCCCACTGTGTTTGATATAATGGTAAATAACTGAAAATCTTGACATTTTTAAATAAGCATTGATAGATTAAATAATGTATAAATTATCATTAGATTTCTATTAATTATTAGTAGATCATTAAATTAAACACAAGATAAAACCTGGAGAGCTTGAAAGAATGGCAAACTGGTTATTCTACATTTCATCACCAGAAATGTGTTTCATTGTCCACTGTTCTAGGGATGTGAGGGCAAGTTCTGTAGCCCTGGTCTAACTATGCCAAGGGTTTGCTAGAGTCCCACACTGAAGATCAATTCCACACTGCAGCTAGCTGCAAGTTGCCTTTGATTTTATGCCAGTTTCCAAGCAGCCTTGGGAACCCACCTAGTAAGCAGCATAAATCAGCTTCATTATCATTATCACATGGCATTTGAAGGCTCACACAAATGCAGACATCTGTCTACCGCTTTATATTAAGCAAGATAAATACAGATGTCACTTGTGTGTGGCTCACAGGCTGAGTGCTACAACCTACCTGCAGACTCACATTTAGTAAAACATACAAACAAAAGTTACCAAATCTCTAGCACTTTGAGATGAGTAAAGCCAAATTACACATGGACTCAGGTTGTGTGCCAGTTGTGTAGCCTGTAAAATTGATTTATGTCAGAGAATAAAATCAATCTTACCATGATAAAAAGTAACAGGAGTTAAGTTTGGTAATGCAGAGATTTCAGGAGGGTTAAGGCAGCAGTCCCCAGATCTTTGTGGTACCAGAGACTTTTTTCCATGGATAGGAGTCTGGGGTGGTATCAGATTCTCACAAGGAGTGTGCAGGCTAGATTCCTTGATGTGCAGTTCATGAAAGGGCTTGTGCTCCTGTGATTCTAATGCTGCTGCTGCTGCTGCTGACAGGAGGTGGAGTTCAGGCAGGGACAACATCTAAGGGGAGCAGCTGTAATCCAGATGGAGTTTCCCTTGCTGCCCACTGCTTACCTTCTGCTGCGCAGCCCCTTCCTCAGAGGCCAAAGATGGAAACCTATATACATGACCCAGAGGAGGAAAAAGTTGGAATCTAAAAAATGGGGTAAAGGAAGGGAAATGAGAGGTAAACTTGTTATATGTGCTATAGCACTGATACTAAAATAATTATAAAATATGGAGGGGAAAACTATCCTTGACTGAATGGAGATTATGTCAATTATGTCTTGAACAAACAGTGGGCAGGTTCAAGAGAAATTCCACAGGCAAGAGAAAGAACTTCATATATATTCACAATCTGGGTGTAGCAGAGATTATAGAAAATGTATGCTCATTGGAGGGACTCTCCCATTCTGGGCTTCAATCCTCCTGAACTTCCTGGAATGCTCTCAAGGTTCCCTACTTTCTCTTGCCTTAGCCCTTGCATTGACTGCATCTTTCCCTTTTCCAGATTTCTCGAATTGCCTATCCCAGCCTCCCACCTCTAATATACCTGTATAATTCCCATCTGTCTCAAAGGACTCAGTTCAGAGACAGTCCTCTCTGAAAAGCCTTCCTTGCCCCTCACCACCCACAACTGACATAAGGACTCACTTAATCTATCTTTCTAGAGCAGTCCACACTTACCCTATAGTGTCTGGTACTGCAGTCACCTGCTTACTTAGTGCATCTTCCCATACTACATGGTGGGACCCTCAAAGGCAAGCAGTATATCCTTCTACCATATTAATATGACATATTATTAACTGGGAAATAAGTTGAATTTCTTTCAAATTACAAAGTGTATAGATTGAAGGAATACCATCTATATCATGTGAGCAAATATTTTAACCCATCTCTATTTAAGGCAATTTGAAAATTAATGAGGAATGTATCAACTTAATCAGTTACTCACATTATCAATACAAACACAGCTTTCCTTAGTATATGGATTAAAAGCATTTATATGCCTCATCTCCCCCATTCATACATATAAGTCCAAGTGGATCCCCATTCCAGCCCCTCAAGGAAACTGCTTACAGGCACAGTTTCCTTTTAACATTAAAAATAGTTATTTATTTTTACCAATTATATTGCCAGAGAGAGAAAAACATTAAGTAAATACATAGTGTTAGGATGTGAGGAACTAGGAAACTTCATGCACAATTGTTGGAAATGTAAATAACAATCAAAATTATAAATGCAGATGCATTTAAGAATTTATCAAGAGGATGACGTCTATGAGTGAAAAAGCATGAATTTACAAGGTTGTTCGCTATATCATTGGGGTGATTTTTTAAAATCATGGTTAAAAAATACATAACATTTATCATTTTGACCATGTTAAGCGCACAGTTTGTTGACATTAAATACACTCATATTGTGTGTAACCATCTCCGACTGTCCACTTCTTGAATTTTTTCATCTTCTCAAAGAGAAACTCTGTAATCATTGAACCATATCTCATTTTCCCCTCCTCCCACCAGCTTCTGTTAACCACTATTCTACTTTTGATCTCTATAAATTTGCTTTCCCCATGTACCTCCAATAATTAGAATCATACAACATTTTCCCTTTTGGATCTGTTTTATTCACTTAGCATATTTTCAAGGTCCATCCAGGTTGTGACATGTGTCTTCTACTTCTTTTTTAAGGCTGAATAATATTCCATTGTATGCATACATCACATTTTGTTGATCCATTCATCCTTTGATGGATATTTAGGCTATTTCTGTCTTTTTGTTATTATAAGTAATGTATAAAAGATATAAAAGTATCTATTTGAATCCCTGCTTTTAATTCTTCAATTATATACCTAGAAGTGGAATTTCTGAATCATATAGTGATTCAATGCTTAAT
The DNA here is from genome assembly GCF_012274545.1 of Fukomys damarensis. Lineage (NCBI taxonomy): Eukaryota > Metazoa > Chordata > Mammalia > Rodentia > Bathyergidae > Fukomys > Fukomys damarensis. The sequence continues at coordinate 40,975,075 of NW_022900924.1, read as the reverse complement.
TTTGGTGTTAATGCTTAACACCAAACTGTTTTCCACAGTGACTGCATAATGTTACATTCTGACCAGTACTACATGAGAGTTCTAACATATTTTTAATAAAAGCAATAGATTGGAAGCAACCTAAACATAATCAATAGGCCACTGATTAAATGAGTTATGCTACATCATCAAATGAATACTATGCACCAGAAAATAGAACAAAGACTACTTGGATGAATAAGAAAAGAAGATTCCATATATTAAGTGCAAAGCAAAAATCAGGTGGATATGTTAGGCTACCATTTAAGTAAAAGAGAAGAAAAATATTTGTGTATGTAAATTTTCTGGGAAATATACAAATATCACTGTCAGGATAATTTAGGCTAATTAAGAAATTAATCACATTTGTTGCTTTCTAAAAGAGAAATTAAGTAGTGGTGGGCATCCAAGAAAGAAAGAGTCATCCTTTTTGGAGCACTGTGATCTATTTAACTACTAACTAAATAAAACACATTCTATTTTCTTAACAAAATACATTTAGCCTTTCTTCACACTGAAGGTCAACTTCCTACCCTGAGAAGGGTAGAAATGGTCTTCACTCGAAGCACCACAGGCATCTCAGACAAGCTCCTTCTTTTTTGCTCAATATTGTTTGTCCATATCTTCTCCTCTCATTCTTCCTATTTTTGAAAACAAGCATTGGGGCTGAGAATGTAATGTGTTCCCTCCTAACCCTTCCTTTTTATCTCCCCACAGGGCAGTGATGACTTCATAATTGTTTTTTTGTGAAAGCCAGAACCCCGTGCCAAGCCTCTGGCAACCATTCTCTCCAAAAACGTAGAGACAAGAGGTAAAAATGCCAACCAAACACATTGAAAATAAAGCTCTCTTAATATGGTAAAATCACAGCATTAAAGTAAAAGGAAATTCAAGAGTGAATCCACGATCACAACTCTGAAATGTCTTACTAGCTGTTTCTGTGAGCCTTTAGCTGTCTCTTTAGCACTGTAGGTTGGAAAGTGATAATGTCTTTCTTTATCTTTGAATAAACACAAAAAAGACATAGTAGCTCATCATTATAGGAAAGACCATAATAATGGGAGAAAGAACAAGAAGTCAAATGCTTGTCTTTCTATTATCTAACTAAATCAACTAGATCGACAAACATATTTATTATATTATATATATTAAATGATTATCTCCCAGAGTTCTATTTAGGTTAATACAATGTATTGCCAACTTAATGTTCCTTATTGACTACAGGACCTGAATTAGTTTTATATGCTTTGAGCCATTTGCCTTTTTGCATCTTTCTTGAAAATCCACAGTTGTTAATCACAAGATTCCAGCTGAGGTAAAATATTGTCAGTGTTTTTAAGCACCACTTGGCTGAAAACATTGCTCAGAGTACACACACACACACACACACACACACACACACACACACTGACGAGTCATAAACTGTAGTCTTGTTATTTTGAAACTCTTCTGTCCACTACAGTATAATACTGACACACATCTGGCCCATCTTCAAAATGGTGATTCAATGGAATAGTTTTCATGCTCGTCTCCAAAGTCATATGGTACTAAAGAACTAGTACAACCCTTCTGGTTCCCTATTTCCAGAGTTCACATGGAAAGAATGAAAAAAAAAAAAAAAAACAGGAGTACTGAAGTAAAAGCCAATGTGGAACATACATGGTTTCATAATCTTAAGTAAGGTTTTTAATTATTTGTCCAATGAATTTAATCAAAGTGGAAATATTAATGCAGTTATTTGAAAACCTGTAGATTTAAAAAATTTAATGTGACAGCTTAAAGTTTTCATGAAAAGGGCAATATTCAAGGGAAAATGTAATGGAACATTTTGGGGGGCAAAAAAAGTGAAATGAAAATTTTAACTGATGCTCAATACCAAAAAGTTTGCAGTTAACATATTCATCTGGTGTTTAGCCAAAATTTGTCCTACATACTTTCATAGGAAAGGTGTTACTGGAATCAACAGAAAATAATACACGTATTGCTACTCAATATTACTATACTATTCAACTTGAAAATTTGTATTGTGAAGGCTTTTATTCACTCCTAATAAAATAATTTTAGTCATACAGTATCAATAAACAAGGGACAGAAAATGTGATTGTTATTCTATATATCATAATTTTTAATCTGAATTGTTCTTGGATAATCAAACCTTGCTGTTTGTAAAGGGGGAGGGGGGAGGGGTGAAGGGAGGGCAGGGGCAAGAGGAAAAAATGAGAACCAAGACCTGTCATGTAAAGGTACAAGATCCCAATGATGAATGTGACTGTACTATATACCTAAAATGTACCAATAAACTCAAAGAGGAAAAAAAACTTGCTTTTAAGTGTACATATAATTTAAATCATAATTTTAAAATTCACCATAAGGTGAAACATAAATGAAGGTGAACATGAACTATAATTAATTTGTTTTTCTTATACTCATTCAGTTAAATACTTTTTTATTAAATCACATCAATTAAAATATTCCTTTTATAATGAGCCAATGAAAATAGTCAAAGCTTTCTTAATACCGAACACTGACAATGAAATGAAAGAAAAATGTGTTTGTTTCTATGATTATGTGGTTGTATTTTACTCCGTTTTCTGAAAAGAATATCAAAATATTACCCTGTATGAGTAACATTCACTCATTGTCGTAACCCTCACTGATAAGCAAAAGTTTCTTGGTATTTTGAAATACTGACAATATACAAACTGTCATTTTCAAGCACACAGTCTACACATCAGAGGTTTGCCTAAAGGGAAAAAAAAAATCCAAAGCCAACCCAAGCCTGTTACTCAGTAAAAATTTAAGCAAACATTTGATTTCAGATTCACTAAAAGTAAGGTATTCACAGGTATGGCGATCACCTTTCTTTTTGGTGTAGACAAATGTAAAGCTGTGAAAGAGTAACATGAAAAAATCCGTAGCAAGAGAAGAACAGTTTTAAATATGCATAACTAAATCATCTTTCTTGTCTTTCATTGGATGCAAACAACTCCAGAAATAATTCAACAGAGTTAATTTACCCTCTAGTTACAGCATGAATACATGCTCCTTCAAATGAACAAAGACTTGGTCAACAGCATGCTAAATTATTTAAAATATAAATGCATATTGAAAATAATTGTACATTTAATATTGCAAACAAAAATAAATCTGAATATGAAAAATTTCAGTAATAAGCCATGGTATATAAATATGTTAAATTATTGTTACGTTAATTGATTTTGTTTTGTGTTTACTTATCTGTTTCTTTGGTCTGGTTGGTTTGTTGTGGTTGTTTTTTTCTTACCAAAGCAATAGTACTTGAACACTATGGGGTCCCTCTCACAGGAAAAATACCTGATCAGTAAAACAACCTACTTCCCAAAAACAGTGTCATTATATTTTTATTTCTATTAGCAATATATTAGTAAATTTAAATTTTAGAGTATTAGAGATTATAAGACATAAATCATATTTCATGTAGGCATATAAAACATATTCACATTCAATATTTGCATCAGGCATATATGCTTAATCCTAGATATGAAAATACAATTTAAACATTTAAAAATTCAATGACAATTTTACAACTGTTAGAAAGAGCAAAATGACATGAAGACTGATATCCTTGATAGATTATTACTTTATAAATTCTTAATTTTTAATCATCAAAATTTTTTCCTTTCATTAAAAAATTCCCCATTTCTGACATGCTTTTGTATTTTATGTGTAAGCTTTAATAGATTTAATATTAAAACCAAAACATTTCCCTATTTCCTATAAGAAGGCAAAGATTAAACACTTGTTTAAGCACATTTCTTGTTAAACACAGCACTAAACATAACCTTTATATTAATAAAGAGGAAAATGAACAACATATTAAGACTCTATGGAAAGTTTTCTCCCCTCCAATAGAGAATGTTACTTGAGAAAGTTACTTATTAAAAGGGGGAAACCTTAAATGGTAGAAATTT
>NW_022900924.1:40933607-40966107 GCF_012274545.1 Fukomys damarensis | reverse complement strand
GTTAAGAAGAATGGGACCCATATTCTTTTTAGGTCTCTACATCCTAAGAGAAAGCTTATTTAATGTATGTTTTCACATCAGACACTGTTATTTTTCATGCGTAGGAATTCCATTTGGTTCGTTGTAATATCTTCATTTTTCTCTCCTTATCATTTCATGCTTTCTCTTATGTCCCTGAGCATATTTATGAGGTTTAACTACTAATTTCTTCATTTCTAGATATGTCTGTACTAACTGATTTTCCTCTTCATAAATTATCCTTTATTTGCTTACTAATATACCCAACATATTTTCACTGGATTGTCAGATATTGTAACTTTTAGCTTCAACATTTACAGATTTGTAGGGTGGTAGATTTTGTTGTTTACCTTTAAAAAGTGTTCAATTTTGTGCAAATGCAGTTAAGTAACCTGATAATCCTTCTGAGGTTTGCTTTTACGGATTATTATGATGACTCAGAGAAGCCTTTTTTCTAGAACGAATGCCCCAATGCTGTGTGTTTTAGGAGCTCTCTCCCCTAAGACTGGTAAGAACAAGAATAATTCCCAAGCTTCAGGAACTCCAGGATTTGCTTTCCAATTCTTCTTCCCTTGACTTTAGAGGGTTTCCTCACACCTACCTACATTACCATTCAGCAAAGATTGAAGAGACCCTTCTGCTTACCTCTGGAGTTCTCAGTGCAGCTTTCTTTTCTCCAAATTCTAGCTGTCTAGACTTTTAGGTCTACTTTTCAAAGCCAAAAGTGATTAATATTAAGGTACTTTTCTTGACCCCAATCTTGAAAGTCAAATCTATTTGCAATGTAAATATTCAAAAGTTCTGATGCAGATTGGTGCCCTTAGTTCCTTCTTACTACCCTCAAAAATCACCCTTGACTCAGATAATTTCTCCTAGCCTTACTTTATTGACATTCTGATTCTGTATTAAGGTCTCTAATTCTCACCCTGTGTTGTTCCTGGTCTCTGTTTCTCTGATCAGCTCCTTTAAAGTGATGTAACATTTAACCTGTCCTATCAAATTCTTTCATTAGCCCTTGTTTCAGATGGCATACATTATATTTACAGTAACAAAGGTCAACTCTAAATTCAGTCTATAAAACTAAGGGATTATAAACTTCATAGTAGGGCAGGATTCTGAGTTATTTGATTCAGTGGCTAAAGGATTTACCCCCTAGAATTCAGTTTCTCACTCTTTCTTGGGTTTCCCTTGCATGATGTCAGCTTTATTCTTTGGCCAGTTTCACTCATGGTAACAATGTGGCTGTAACACTTTCAGGCTACATATCTAAACTAAACAGCCAAGAAAATGAGACAGATAAGTAGAGATTATGTCTTAGATGTAGCCAAAAAACATCTTTTGCAGTATTTTGGCCCAGTTCTTCAGCCCACGTGTTACTCTGAACCAAAACCTACTCCAGATGATAGGATTATGTTGCTGCATATGCTCATTCCTCCCTACTGATGGGGATGCTGTCAAGTTCCCATAAACACAAAGGCTAGTAGAAAAAGAGTAGATATGCAAATAAAAATCAGGAATGCATGTTCAGAAAGAAACCACAATGTTCACTACACTTTGGACATTGCTTTTCAGAAATTCCTTAGGTCTGTGTTTAGAAATTCAACTAGCTTCTTTTCTTTCCTTTTCTTTTCTTTTTTATTTGCTGTGATTTGAAATTCAGTGGTCATACTACAAGTCTCACTCATATAAATCTAGAGTCCTGGCTTTAACACCCCCCAGAAAAATCTCAAGACATGGGCAATATGTTGACAAATTTTCTGTCTCAGCATAACACACATGGCCTCTAGTCTAACTGCCAATGGAATTATGGCTCCCAGATGAAACTTTCTGAGCCTGTCTTTTTCTATCAATGTTCCTACTAGCATTCTGATCTTTTGAGCTCTGACCAATATCATATGTCAATCATTGCTCATAACATTCTAGGCCTCTGTAGCCTACATCTGCAAATCTTTCTAAATTCCTCTTGCACCCAGTTCCAGAGGATTCTGCACCACAAAATCAGATATATTCACAGAAACATCCTCACTCCAGGAATCAATTTTCCCTAATCGTCACTTTCACGTCACTGGAACAAAATATATGACACCTGGAACTTAAAGGAGAAGAGATTCATTTTGGCTTACAGTTTCAGCGGGTTCAATCCATGACAGGCTCCAAAGCAAAAACTGCATGGCAGAACAGCATGGGGCAGTAAAGCTATTTACTGCATTGCAGTTAAGAAGCAGAGAGAGAAGGGAGAAGAATATGTCCTTCCAGGTCACACACCCTGAGTGATCTGCCTCTCCAGCCAGGCCTCACCACTGTTAGTTTGGGGAGACATTTTAGATCCAAACCATATTGCTAGGTATGTGATCTTGGATCTTGAAAAATTTATATTTGTCAGTAAGCCCAGTTTCCTATACAAAGAAAATTGCACAGTTGAGTCATGTATAACACTATTAATTATATAACTCCAAATCCATAAAATCCACCATGCAACATTCAAGATTAAATGTAACGTGGTAGACAATTTTATTTCAACAAAACAATGTCATCCACTGCAGAACCTGGAAAAGCTCTTGCTGCTATTATTATTAGTAGTACTATTATTAGTCTTTTTATATAAATATAAATATATGTATATACATATACATATATATATATATATTGAATTTTGGGAAATTTTAATGGTGCTGCCAACTTTGGAAAAAGTCATCCCAATTTACTGCGTTGAGTTGGCATTGTACAGAAATGGACAGCCATATTGGTCTAGAAATGTGGATTTATTTTTATTTTTATTTTTTATTTTTTTATTTTTTTTCCATGTGTACAGGGGTAACACACTGTATTGAATATGTAAGGTCATATCTACGTGGGTTTGATTACAGAAACTAATAAACTATTCTCTAAATAATGAAAAAAAGAATAAGATAAGACTATAAGAGCAAGAAGCAATTTAAATATGTTCGGGGACCATTTTTATCCACAGAATTAAGGATTATTTTAATGTTACATCATTGCCTTTACTCTTTTACTTTCCTTTGTAGTTTTATTTTAGGATTCCCTATTTTTAATGTTCATACAGAGATTTCTTTAACTGAAATGCTGAATAGTTTCTTTGGTGTGAAAAACTATAATAGTACACAGGATCCTAATGAGATAATTAATAATGCGAAATAGGAAGTAAAGGGCTAAAGGTATAGGGAAAGTGGGAAGGGTGGGGGAAAGGTAATAAGGGAGAGGAAAAAAATATGAGAAACTGAAAAAAAGGAAATAAAATGTTTATAAATGGGGAGGGGAGGAGGGGGTGAAGAGAAGGCAGGGACAAGGGGAAAAAATGAGAATCAAGACCTATTATGTAAAGGTACAGAAACCCAATGATGAATGTAACTGTATTGTAAACCTAGATTGTACCAATAAACTCAATTAAAAAAAAAACATGTCATCTATTCATTAAATTTAATTAAATTTTTAGTTTTATATTTATAAGCTTCCTTCAGTCTTACAGAAACTATAATCATAAAATAATGTACCTAATTTTATTTTTTTATGTTTAAACATTTTACAATAAGTAATTTCAGTCAATATCAAGAATCTAAAATAGGGCTGGGGATTTAGCTCAGTGGCACAGTGCCTGCTTCCCAAGAAGAAGGTCCTGAGTCAATCCCCATCCCAAAAAAAAAAAAAAAAAAAAAATCTAAAATATTTCATTCCCTAAAAATAGTCTTCAGATTATTTTATTCAAGTTTTAAAACCAAAAAAATTGTGTACATGTGGGTCAATAATAGCTAGTATAAATTAATTTATTAAAAGATTTACTGTACAGTCAGGCATGGTGGTGCATGCCTATAATCTCAGCAACTTGGAAGACTAAAGTAGAAGGACAGCAGGTTCAAATCCAGTTTGAGTAACTTACTGAGAACTTGCCTCAAAATAAAAACTTAAAGGACTGGAGATGTAGTTCAATCTTTACTACAATAAAATAAATAAATAAATAAATAAATAAATAAGTAGACTGTATACTGCTGAGTTTGTTAGTTACAAATAGTTTATATATAATACAAATGCTTATATATTTATATCTTATATTTAATTATTTTTATATATTTATATTTTATTGTATACAAGTACATTGTTAATTGATTAGAACAATCAAGCTAATTAAGAAGTAAGCCATCAACTCAATGTTACTTTTGTGTCTGTGTGTGTTGTGAGAACATGATCCACTCTCCTAACAAATTTACAGTATACAATACTGTATTATAAACTAGAATCACCATGCTGTCTGTATATTACACCTCCAGAATTTTTTCATCTAATAGAGGTGAAACTTTGCACCCTGTCACCAAAGTCATCGTATTTGATCCATCTCTAGCCCCAGGTAATGTCTATTCTCTTCTCTTCTCTTATGAGATTTCCTGTTTTTTTATTCCTCATATGAGGTTGGATTTTTTAAATTTCTCATATAATTATATCATGCAGTATTTGTTTTTTGGTTTCTTGGTCCTTGTGAATAACCCTGCAGTGAGCAAAGATTTTCAAATACAGATCTCATTTTATACACTGAAGTAAGAAAGCTGTATCACATGTTAGTTCTAATTTAATTTTTGAGAAAACTCCATATGATTTTATATAATAGTTGTACAGGTTTACATTCCCACTAATGGCATCCATGAATTCCCTTTTCTCTATATTTTCATCAATACTTGCTATTGTTTGTCTTTTCAACAATACTAATCCCAAAGATGTGCGATTGTATCTCATTGTGGTTTGGATTTGCATTTCTATGATTATAAGTGATGCTGACCATCAATTCATATGTTTCTTAGCCATTTTTGTATCTTCTTTTAAGAAATATCTATTCAGGTTCTTTGCTCCCTTTTTAGTTAGTTTTTTTTTTCTTGCTACAGAGTTGTTAGAATGTTATATATTTTGACTACTAACCCCTTAAATAAGTTCATTTTGAGTGCTATAACATCCTGAAGTTGGGTACTTTATAATGAAGTTTATTTAGGTCCAAGTTTTAAAGACTGATAGATAATTGGGCTGTCATATCTGCTTGGCCACTGGTGAAGGTTTTATAGTGGATGGCAACAAAATGGTGAGGGTGGGCATAAAAGAGATATATGTCATTATAGGAAGCAAGCAGGCTCTTTTTATAAAACCCTACTCTTTTTGGAATCAAGCAGGGTCCTCGAAAACTACATTAATCTCTTCCAAATGTGGTGTCCTCAATGACTTAAGACCTAGTTCCTACCTCTTAGAGGTTTTACCACCTGTCAACATCACTCCTCAGAAAATGACCTTCCAGCACATGAATATTCAGGGAACACACTAAAACTATTTTCAAGCCACAGCAACCCTATCAGATTGAAAGCTTCTGCTACCCACAACAGTGTTATTCGCTTGGAACCAAATCTTCGAACATATACATTCTTACAGGACATTTAAGATCCAAAATACAATAAGATGTGTTGTTTGCAAAATTTACAATTACATAAATTTTTTCTCACTTTGTTGCTTCTTTCAATTTCCAGAAACTTTGCAATTGATAGTATACTATTTGTCTATTTTTGCTTTGGTTGCTTGTGCTTTGGTCCAAACCAAAAAAAAAAAAAAAAAAAAAAAAAACATTGTCCAGACTAATATCAAGAAGCTTTACCTCTGTTTTCTTGTACAGTTATTTTCAGGTCTTATGTCTGTTTTCTATTATTTTGAGTTCATTTCTATATGTAGTGTGAGAAAAAGGTCCAATTTCATTCTTCTGTATGTAGATATCCATTTTTACCACCATTATTTACTGGATCCTTTCTCCATTGTGTGTTACTGGCATTCTTGTTAAAAATAAGTTAGTCATAAACATTTTGGATTTATCTTGGGGTTTCCTGTTCCATCACTGGTCTCTATATCTGTTTTTATGCCAATATGAAATGCTTTTGGTTAGTGTAGCTATGTAATATATTTTGAAATCAGTAAAAACTATATTCTTACTGTCATTCTTTGTAGCTTTGTCTACTTACTATCTTTTATTTCCATATGAATGTTAGGATTTTTTTCTACTTTATGAAAAATGCTATTAGAATATTGGTAGAGAGTACATTGAATCTACAGATAGCTTCAGATACCATGAATACCTTAACAAAACTGATTCTTCCAAACCATTAACATTTTTTCCATTTATTTGAGTCATCTTCAATTTTTTTCATCAACATTTTATAGTTTTTAGTACACAGATCTTTTAACTCCTTGATTAAGTTTATTCCTGTGTTTTGTTCTTTTTCATTATGCTTTTTTACAAAGCATAATAATTTGCTTAATTGCTTTTTTGGATACTTTGTTCTTAATATATAAAAATGAAAATAATTTTTATATGTTGATTTTGTGTCCTGCAGTTTTACTGAATTCATTTATTCATTTCAACAGCTTTTTATAATCTTTAGGATTTTCTATGTACAACATGATGCCACATTCAAGAAGAGACATTTTTACTTCTCTGTTTCTGATTTGCATTTTTTCCCTAACTACTTTGGCTAGGACTTCAGAACTATGTTGAATAAAAGCTATGAGAGTGGCCACACTTATTTGGTTCTTGATCTTAGAAGAAAGTCACTCAGTATTTTACCATTGAATAAGATGCTAGCTATGTCCTATATTATGTGGAGGTACATTCCTTCCACACCTAATGCTTTTAGAGTTTTTATCATAAAAGGATTTTTTCATTTTGTCATATGCTCTTCCTGCTTCTACTGAGATGACCATATGGTAGTTTTTATTTCTCCTTTTGTTAACCTAGTGTATTATATTAATTGATTTTTATGTTTTGGACCATCCTTGTATCCCAAGACAAATTCCATTCTATCATGGAGTATAATCCTAATGTGTTGTTGAATTTAATTTTCTAATAATTTGTTCATGAGCTTTATTTTTCATTTGCATCCATCAAGGATGTTGGGCTATAATTTTCCTTTCTTCAGGTATCCTTGTCTGGTTTGGTAACACAGTAATGCTGCCCTCATAAAATAGTATGGAAGCATTCCTCCCCCTTTAATTGTTGGAAGAGTTGGAGAATAACTCCAATTGATAACTCTTCCTTAAAAGTTTAGTGGAATAAACCAGTAAAGCTATCAAGTGCTGGGCTTATCTTTGCTGACTATTGATTATATGAATTTATTTTCTGTTGCTATAACACATAAGATTGGACATGTTCAGGGTGGTTTGGCCATAGACCTATTGCTACTTCAGAATATATGACTTGAGGTATTTTATTTTTAAAGAGGGACTTTTAAAATAATTTATAATATTTTTTGCTCACAGTTTTAGATGATGAATAGCCTAGATCTGGGTATTCTGCTAGGACTCTAGTAAGTACCCCCTTGGCTGTACCACAATACAGCAGAGAAGTAAAAAGGGAACCAGTCATGTCCACAAGGAAAAGATCACATAGTGTTGTAGTCAGGGTCTGCAAGGGAATAGATTTAATACAGGACAGAAAGTTTATAGGATTGTTTTATAATATTTATCCAAAAAGTCAAATACAGAGGAGGGAATAGATTTAATACAGGACAGAAAATTTATAGGATTGTTTTATATTTATCCAAAAAGTCAAATACAGAGGAGTGTAAGAGATCTGTCCACACACTAAAGAAATGAAGAATCCAGTTGAGGCCTGGATTCCACAGCAATATCCCTCACAAGTCCAGCTAATGACCTAGAGCTCAAGGCAATGTCCTCCCTGAGTCCAGCCAGAGACCCAGAGCCCATGGCAGTCTTGTATAAGTCTGCATTGAGGATCTGCACTGGGAAGGCCCAAAGAATAGTGGTGGAAGCTAGAAAGCCTGTGCCAGCAGGGTGAAGGATTTGTGCCACCAGGCTGAGAGATCTACAATGGAACCAGGAAGTGATGGTCAAGGTGAAAATCAGAGCTACCCTGATAAGAACAGCAACCATTCCCAGAGACAGCAAAGACCTGAGCTCATCCTCTGATGAGAACAGCCAAGTTCATGCCAGGAAAACCAATTGCATCGACCTTCTCCTAGAAAATCAATAGCCCTTGATCTTCCACTCCAGTACTCTATTTATGCTGTTGGCAACAATCCTCACATAGGTCTTCCACGGCCAGACCACACTGGTTCAATTCAGTTGGGCATTCCAAGTTGAACATTATTTAATCCATCACACATAGCAAAACCAAAAACCAGAGAGATTCAGGGGCCAGTCTCATTTAGGAGAACTGGGGTCCTTCGAGAACTACATTAATCCTGCGATGGCTTTGATGCGATTATTCTCCAAGGATCCAGTTTTTAGGGGCTTGGTCCTCAGTATGGTGGCAGCAGATGGTGTAAACCTTTAAAGTGTGGAGGGTAAGCCAGGCGTGGTGGAGCATGCCTGTAATCCCAGCACTCGGGAGGCTGAGACACGAGAATTGCTGGGGGTTCGAGTCCAGCCTGGGTTACATAGTGAGTTCCAGGTCAGTCTCAACTACACAGTGAGACTCTGTCTCAAAAAACAAAAATAAATAAATAAATAAAGTGTGGAGTCCAGTTGAAAGCCCTAGTGTTAAATGAAAGTATACTCCTCAAAGCCACAGTCCCAGGTTTTCATGGATCCTAATTTGTTCTCTTAGAAGGATACTATAAAAGGTATTTCTGTATAGTAATGTAAAGCTGACAGATACAATCCCTGCTGAGGGCACCGCAGTCAATTATCTTCCCACCTTCAACAAGGGTCCACCTCTTAAAGGTTCTATCACTTCTGAGCATCACCAGAGCAAGGACCTTGTTCCATGTGAACTTCTGGAGAACACACACACTAGGACTGATTAATTAAGAACGTTAGTCATTACTGGCTTTCAGATTTGGATTTGAAATGTTCCCCAAAACTGATGTGTTAAAGGCTCAGTTTTGAGGAAATTATTGAATCATGAGGGCTCTAATCTCATGAGTGGATTAATCAATCCATGAGATCATCATTTCATAGCACTGTTAGGAAGCGATGGAAATAGGAGGTAGGGCCTAGCTGAAGGAAGCCGATCATGGGGCTGTGACCTCGGTATTTTTTTAACCTATTTTTATTTCTTCTTTGACCCAATGATTGCTCCAGAATGTGTTAACTTCCATGCACATGTGAATTTTTCAGTCTTTTGGTTATTGATCTCTTCTTCTGGTTATTTCACATCCTTGTGGTTAGAAAAGATTCATATGATTTCAGTCTCCCTAAATTTGTTAAGACTTGTTTTATGGCCACCATAAGATGTGACCTAGAATATATTCTGCTGCTGCTCTATAAAATGTTCAGTATATGTCTGTTAGGTTCATTTGGTCTATAGTGTTATTCGAATCCACTGTTTATTGAATCTTTCGGATCTATCCATTGTTTAAATTCAAAAATTTGTAGAACTTATTATTATTTTGTTGCTGTCTATTTCTCCATTTAATTTTCTTAATATAGTATTTGCTTTATATATCTATGTGCTCCAATAGCAGGTGCATATATATTTGCAATTGTTACATATGCTTGATTAATTAATCCCTTTGTCGTTACATTATGGCATTCTTTGTCTCTTTAAAAAGCTTTTAACTTAGTCTATTTTATCGCTATATTATTGCCATCTCTTCTCTCTTTGGGTTAATAATACATGGATGTATTTTTTGATTCCTTCTGTTTCAGCCTATGTGTGTTCTTAAGGATAAAATGAAGCTATTTTAGGCAGTACATTGTTGGATCTTGTTTGCTTTTTTAAACTATTGAGCCACTCTGTTTTCAGATTGAATAAATTAATCTTTTATACTTAAAGCACTGTAATTATTGATAGGTAAGAACTTACTATCAACGTTTTGAAAATTTGTTTTCTGTTTTGTAGTTCTTTGTTCTTTTTTCTTCTCTTCTTGTCTTCCTCTGTGATTTGAGTTTTTTTGCTATAGGATGCTCTGATTCCTTTACCTTCATTTTTGTGTATATACTAAAGCTCTTTTTTGTGGTCATCATGAAGCTTACATATAACATAGCTATAAAAGTCTATTTTAAGATACCTTAATTTTAATTCAATACAAAAACTCTACACTTTTATATCTCTTCCCACAACATTATGTTAGTGGTGTTACAATTACCTCATTCTATATTATGTATCCATTAAAATATTACTATTATGATCATACTATGGTAGAATAAAATTTAACATCTTTGCCTTTTAACAATTACAGTAGAGTTAAAAGTGATTTACACAGCACCATTACAATACTAATGTATCCAGAATTTCACTACATGCTTTTTATACTTTTATGTTATTAGCAAGATACTTTCACTTCAAATTGAAGAATTTACTTTAACATATCTTGCAACACAGATTGACTGATAATAAACTCCCACATCTTTTGTACTTCTGAAAAAGTCTTTTATCTCACCTTCATCCTGAAAGACAGCTTTGCCTGATATAACATTCTTGGTTGGCACATTTTTTTCTTTCTGTATTTTGAATATATCATCCCACCCTCTCCTGGACAGCAAGGCTTCTTTATGTTGAGGGATTCACTTGTAGTCTTACAGAGGTTACCTTAAATGTGAAGAGCTGTTTTCCTTTGCTGCTTTCAAAATTCTTTATTTGTCTTTGTCATTGGGTAATCTGATTATGATACATCTTGGTATAAGGTACTTGGGTTGGTTTTATTTGGAGACCTTTGAACTTCATGAACTTGGATGTTCATATTTCTCCCAAGCTTGGGAAGTTTTCAGCCATTGTTTCTTTAAGTTAGCTTTCTTCTCCTTCCTCTCTCTCTTCTATAATCTTTATACAAAATATATTGATTCATTTGATGATGTAATAAGTCTTCTAGAATTTTCCACTCTGATTAATTCTTATTTATTTTGCCTTCTCTGGATAATTTCAAATGACTTTTTTTTTAGTTTGTTGGTACATTTTAGGTATACAGTACAGTTACATTCATTATTGGGATCTTGTGCCTTTACATGACAGGTGTTGGTTCTCATTTTTTCCCCTTATCAAATGACTTATGGTTGAATTCACAGATTTTTTTTTCTTCTGCTTTATTTGGTCTACTTTTGACCCAATAAATGCCTCCTTATATTTCATTCATTGTATTCTTCTTTTCCAAAATTCCTACTTAGTTCTTTTTATGATTTCCATTTCTTTATGTAATTTTTAATTTTGTTCATGTATTTGTTTTCTATTTGGGGGGGCTGTGTTCTCCTGATGTTCATCAGGTGTCCTTAAAAAGGTTATTTTGAATGCTGTGTTAGACAATTCATCGATTTTCATTTCTTTGGGGTTGTTTCCTGGAAAATTGTTTTACTCCCTTTGTGATATCATATTTCTGATTCTTTATGTTCCTTAAAGTCTTGTTTTGCTGTATTTGGATCTAAATAAGCAGAAAGATTTTTTAGTCTTTATTGAAGACAAAAGATTCAGGGGTCCTCTCAGACCTAATATGTGGGTAGAACTACTCTACTTCTCTTTTTCCCTTTGGGAGGAAGTCTCAGAATTATATATCTTCTCTTTAATCTACAAAGCCAGGATAACTGCTGAGCATCTCCTTGTTTATTCTCCTCAAGGGTAAGCATCTTCTCCCAATCCAACAGAATCAAATCATATGTCTCTATTTGTGCAAGATCTAGAGAGCCTCACTGGTACCACCTGTGGGAGTATACATGCCAGCTGGAGATCAGAGAGGTGCAGAGAGTACTGGGCAGCATGTGCTGGGAGGTACACAAATGATGCATCTTATGAGATATATGGATATATCTTTTGATGGAGTAAAAGAGTTGGTTAATAGAAGATATAGCCCTTTATTGAGTTCCCTGCCCCAGTTATTATAACTACCTTCCCTTTTTGTATGCAGATAGATATCTTTAAGATGTTTACCCATGGCAAACTCCTCAGTATTCTAAGTGAAGTGAAAAGTAAGCTGTGTGGGACACTTTTCACACAACTAAGGAAGCTTAGAAATTAGTACACTTTCACCCATGGGAGAAATCAAGGGCCAAATGCAAGTCTCTCTTGGCACTGATTGATCTGTGCTGCCTGAGGGAAAGGAAGAATTGGATAAAGTGAAACTATTTTGTTATACTCTTCAATGTACTTATTTTCAGATTTGTTGTTGTTGTTGTTGTTGTTGCTGTTGTAGTTTTTGTGTTCCAAAGAGATTCTAGGACCTCTATACTGGACTCCTGGACTCTCAAAAAGGTACTTTCATTTGTGAATAGTTATCAAAATTGTCATTTCTATGGAAGAATGAAGACCAAAAACTACTATCCTACCAACTTGCTGACATCACTCCTGAATTTTAATATCACTGTTATTTCACTTGCTTTTATGTAAATGGGTAAACTTAAAAGTGCTTGCATAATTTTATTAATCATAAAGTTTAGGAATCTGAAAGGACCTAGGAAAGCATCCAGTCTAACTACTCCTTTTACAAGCCAGGAAGTTCTGAGGCATTAAAGCAACTGTCTTAATTACTTTCTTGTTGCTGGAACAAAATACCTAACACCCACAAATTGAAGGAGGAAAGGTTCATTTTAGCTCACAGTTTCTAGAGGGTTCAATCCATAGTTGGCTGGCTCCAAGGCAAGGCATCATAGCTGAGGAGAAACAGTACATAGCAGGGCAGGTAGAAGACAGCAAGCAGTGAACCTTCCTTTTCCTTTTATCTCATCGAGGCTACAAGCCTATTGGGTGATACTACCCGCACCCAGAATGGGCTTTCCTATCATTCACAGAACTATGCTAAACAAATAAGTAGACCAATTTAGTTATCATATACCTTTAATCCCTATTTACACACTCTAGATCCAGCCACCTTGGAAAAGCCCCACCTATGAGCATATGAGGCTTGGAGAGGTGTCTTGATACAAGCCATACCACCAAGTTACCCACAAGTCCAAAAAATCATGAAAGGACTAGGCTGAGAATCTAGATCTAATCACTCTATCTAGTGAAAAAATACCAAGAGTTGTGAAAATGGCTCTTAAAAACAGTAGTGCTTTAAGTCAGCTTTTTTTTTTAATACTGGAAATTGAACCCAGATGTTCACACATGTTAGGCAAGTGCTCTACCACGGGTACATCTACAACCTTTCTTATATGTTAAGATAAGGTCTTTTTCAAACTTATAATCATCCTGCCTCACTTCCTCAGTAGCTGGGATTACAAGAGCCTATTCTTGAACTGATTTCTGGACAAATTGATTTCGTTTCAAATTCTTTAAGTACAAACAAAAGTAGCATACTATTCTAGACATATATAATCAGATCTGAAGTCATTATTGTCATTGCTTGGCTCTTGAGTTAACTGGCAGTGTATCAAATGCTAATGTCAAAATTGTGTAAGGATATAATATCATAGCAATGCATAAATATACTTAGGAATAAAAGTCAAATTTGAACCTAACAACTTAGGCAGTTTTCCTTTAGAAGAACACAGAGAAGCCTCACTGACCATTGATATTAAAACTGATTTAAATGAATGAGAAGTACTGCAGATAAGAGGAGGTGAGGAAAGAATAGCAAGCAGTTGAAGCCTCTGTATACCAATCAAGGTTTTAAAGATATATTTGGGATCCACATAGTAGATGAGGCACTGGAATGAATAATAAAACCAACCCATAAAAATAATTCTCTTATTATCCAAGACTCAAGACCAATCAGTGTGGTAGTGCACAATTTATATTTAAATGTAAATTTCAAAACTAATTATGATTTCCAAATAGCAGAGGGTAATTCAGTTAGAAACAATGAAAAGAAAAAATTCATTCAGTTTGCTAAAAAGGTTTTAGAAAACAGAGTGAAAAACAAAGTTCGTACTGGTCATGCATTTCACAGCATGTTTGAGCCTGTGGACTACTCGTGGATATTCTAATTAATTAATTAGGCCCAATCTGAACCAGAATCACCTGATTTTTTTTTTTTTTTGGCTATATTCTCTTGCTGCTCACCAGGTGTCCTTAAAACAGTTGTTTTTGAATGCTGTGTTAAACAATTTATATATTTCCATTTCTTCGGGGTTGGTTAATGGAAAATTGTATCATATGCTCTGATGTGCTCCAAGGTACAAATCTCAATTTTCTATCCCATTATCAAGACCATGAGTCCCAATGTTTTGACTGGGTAAATATCATCTCCATGGCATGGCACAAATGGGAACCAAGAAGGCCACCTTAAGGAGATCACAAATTTTACATTAGGCCTAGAATTTGGTGTTAAAGATAGTTTCCTTGTTAGCATCATGCCGAAGCCAGTTGCTTGGAAAAGAGATATTTAACTTTTATTAACACTTCTTCATTTTTAAAGGGAATCAGTAAAAAGTTGGAAGTGTTGATTCTCTAGTTCACACATCTCCAAAGCTTTCCAGACTCCTTCTACAAGCCACTTCCAAAGGCTTCTGAACCTCATGGTCTCATAGTCACAGCAACAGCAATGCCAACCTACTAGGGTTTTAGGAGACTTAACAAGGAGGTCAAGGACCCAGTAGAAGTGTCCTCGTCAAATTCTGGATAAGGACAAGGTGAAATTTGAATTCCATGGGCCTGTGGCTAATATTCCATAGTCCTGGACTGTTTTTCAAGATGCAGCTTTTAGATACATCAAATAAAGTACACAGAATCACAAAAGGGAACATTATATTGAAATAAAGCTGCTCAAAGTTGTTTAATTTGTGACATAGCTACACTTTTTATTAACATTAAATAAGAATTATTTTTAAATGCTTCATCTTGAAAGTGATAAGTATAAATAAGATCTGTAATAATTTTAATATACCATATAATATCTGAGATGTCTATTGGTGACAATTATAGCCAAGTTAGGTAGAAATATTATAAGTAGTAAGTCAGGGCGAGGCCTTCAAAGGAGTCAGTGCAGAAGATAAGAACACGACCTGTCATGTGGTTCAAGATCCCATTGATGAATGTAACTGTACTGTATACCTAAAATGTACCAATAAACTCAATGAGAGAAAAAAAAAAGAAGATAAGGACACATTACAACTATGGTTGGAGATGCAGTCCTTGAAGGCCAGGCCTCAAAATAAAAATGGAATGCCTATATACCTCAAATGCCTACCTACTTCCCCAAGGGGTAAGCAATGTACTATGATTAGTATTACCTGGTCCAATAAGTCAAGATAGGCATCAGTTGCCTGAGTGGGTGACCAGGATCTCCTCACTTATCTTTTTTTAAAAAGTCCTTATTCTTTCCATGTATACTTGCTACATAACTTGCTTCCTCATTGGATCAATATTACATAAGTGGCTACAATGTAATCTTACTGGTTG
Source organism: Fukomys damarensis (assembly GCF_012274545.1). Classification (NCBI taxonomy): domain Eukaryota; kingdom Metazoa; phylum Chordata; class Mammalia; order Rodentia; family Bathyergidae; genus Fukomys; species Fukomys damarensis. The sequence continues at coordinate 40,950,827 of NW_022900924.1, read as the reverse complement.
ATCATAAGTTTATCCCACCTTGTGATTTTGCTCTATAAAACATCCTTTGAAAGGTGGGCTCACTAAGACCTGTCATGTAAAGATACAAGATCCCAGTAAAAAAAAAAAAAGAAAGGTGGGCTCATTGGCAACCCATTCGGATCTCCATCTCTCTCAGGAACTGTATCTTTCCCCCTCAATAAATATATCATTATCTTAACCTCTGTTGTTCCTCAGAGTTCATTCTTCAATTTTGGGAACATGAACTCAGCATAGCAGACATCTAGCAGGTTAAAAGTTATATTATTTCCCATATATCATTTGGAGGTCCTATATAAGTAGTATTACTATTTTGTTACCTAAATCCATAATTGAAGCAGAGTATAAATTCAAATTAGAAATTTAAATTCACAGACCTGTCACAAGCTGGGAAATCTTAAGTAAGAGTCTTTGGAGTTTAAAAGAAATCACAACCTGCATGATGAAGGAGCCTACATCTATGGATGGAATTGGGAAATAGAAGGTAAAGAAAATGAATGCAACCAAGTGCTCACCTCTAACTTTTGTGGGGCTCTAAGCAAAAGCCCAAATGGTGATATCTAGCTTATATACTTCCTTCTTCCAACCTTCTCTCACTACCACTGCCTTTTTTCTACTCAATGAGAGACTTCAATTTAAATTCCCAGGGGGTAGATATGATGGTTAATGTTAATTGTCAACTTGATTGCCTTGAGAGATGCCTAGAAAACTAGGAAAGCATATTCTGGATATGTCTAGGTGTAACATGGGAGGTGACTTTGGGGACTAAATCTAGTCCTTGGCCTTTCCCCTTTGCTCTTCCTGCCTTCTTCCTGGATGATAGTAACTGTCCTTCACACTGTTGTTCAGTCTTCGTGTTCCTGCCTCAGTGCCAGCCAGACCATGGACTGAAACCTCTCAAACTATGAGCCAGAATAAACCTTTTGTCCTTTAAGTTGTGAATGTTCATTATTTTGTTCCAGCAACAGAAGAGCTGAAAGGAGACCAGGAATGAGCAAAGGGCCTTCAACTGAGCATAACCCATGGATCTATGAACTCCTCACCCATGAGAAGGCACAACCAAAATGGAGCCCTCTGAGTAGGTGGCTTAGTGCTGATGCCTGCTTCTCCGGATCTCAGGGTATTTCCAAGCAGATGTGTTGCCTTTATACTGAACAGCAACCAGTTGTGCGATGCCTGAAAGCCACTAAAAGTTTAAAAGGCAGAGGTTCTGTAAACTTCTGAAGTTTTGCCCTTACTCTTATTCTGTTATCACCCAGCAATCTATGTTGGATGTTTCCTTTTTCCTTGTTTTTCATTATATTCTTTATATAAAGGTGCTGTAAAATTCTGAAGTTTTGCCTTTGTTCTTACTCTGTATCATCCAACCACCTATGTGGAATTATTTTTCTTTTTTCTTTTTCACTATATTCGTTATACTGTTATATAATATTCACTTTTCACCTAAAATACTGTGCTGTCATTCCTATTTCAGCGTCTAAGTCTTAGTTCAATTCTGTATAGAGCATTTGAAACATTCTGATACACTGTCATTTCTTGAACATTTTATCTCCATGTAAAAAGCTTGTATTTTCATTATTACATAAAAGACAGCCAGGATTTCTGTCCTCTCCCTACCTTTGTCTCACATCCTCTTTAACAGAAGGACAGAACAAGGTTCTCTTCCATCTTTCGTTTTCAGTTCTTTCATCCTGCCATATGCTCATGCTAGGTAGAAAGGAGGCAATTTCCCTTTTTTCTATCTTACAAGAAGAAATAGGCAATAATAATGCATTAACTTTACATATGAAAAGTGTGTGTGTGTCTGCTAGATTTCCACAGCAAAGAATATAAATATCCAGGACAAACAGGTCCCGTCATGTTGCTAAAAGCAGCTGCACTGAAACGACACCAGGAGCCTGGCAGGGGTATGGGTAGAATGGGATGGAAGAAAGAAAACAAGGGGGAAACCAACTTCCTAGAACACCAGATAGTAAACTCCTCATTGATAGAAAGGTAACTGAGGAGAGAAACTGGCAGAAATTGTTCAGCTTCAAATTTATCTTGCTTGTCTGATGAATGCTCCCCGGTATTTGAAAATGAGATCATATGTTTTTCTAGGTATCATGGTTAACTTATAAACTGTATTTCTATTTACTGGGAATGATTAAGTTTTTAATTCCCATTTTTCCTTTTAGTTCCTTAACCCTAAACAAACCCATCACCTATTTGTCCAGCATTTACTCTGCTGTCTGAGAAGTTCCTTTCGGGGAGGGTCAGATCACTATTTCACTGTTCTTTATATTCTGCACACAGGGCCCTTCAATTCTGAAATGACTGAAGCCACATCAACTCAGGACTATGTCTAAGAAAAGAAAACACATAAACTGTGTCTTTAAAACAGTATAACCTTTTCAGGCTTTCTGTAACATACAGCAGCACTGATTTTAACCACAAGTATCTGTGTTTCTGAGGTTGTCAGCCTTGCCTCTGGGTTGATGACTATGAAATTTGAGTTTTTCCACACTAAATTATAATCCACACTTTAGACCTTAATTCTAACCACCTGTTGAACTCTCACTCACTGTCTCATTCTCACAGCATCAAGTGGCTGAAATGGCACTTGATCCCTACAGAGTTAGTGCCAGAACTTTCTGTGCCCTCTGTGTCTAACTTGTCACTGGGAATCAAAACAACACTGCCAGTGCCCTGATTTTGAAAATCCATTTATTAAAACAAGTCCTTCAGCTTCTGCTTGAAGTTCCTCTCTCTACAGAGCTTAGACACAAGTCCAAAGATACAAGCTCTTCTCACCTCCCAGTACACCCTGCCACAACTCTCATGCGGTTAATCCTTGTGATAGTTCCTTCCATAGGTCTACTATCTCAATGTTGCTTATTTTAAAACTTTATGAGACTGGGAAATTTATATGGCTGGCTACTTGGCTCACAGTTCTGGAGGTCAGATCCAAAGTATGTCTCTGGCATCTGATAAGAGCCTACTTGCTACATTATAATTATAATATGACAGAGAGCATCACAGGGCAATATAGCAGGTGTACAAGACGCAAATGCTCTCTCACTATAAAGCCACTATACTGCCATCATGGGCGGCCCCATGCTGATGACTCCATCAGCTCCCAAAAGCTTCATTTCCAAATACTGCATCATTAACTATAAATCTGGGTATCAAATTTCCAACATATGAAAACTTTTGGCATACGTATAGCACCTACATATAAATCTGTTTAGGTTTGTAGAAATGTCACCAGCAGACTAGTTCTCTCCCTCCCTCCCTCTCTCTCTCTCTCTCTCTCTTTCTCTCTCTCTCCCTCCCTTCTCTCTCTTTTTCTCCCCTCCCTCTCTCCTGCCTCCATAGTAATCAACAACCTTAAAACACTACATAGGCTTGTCCATTCTATTATTGATGCTCTAAGAACGTTCAAGGAAAATGAGAAAAATCCACAAGATCAGAGATCTCTGATATACAACTAGGTTTCCTTCTCACTGAAAGCAGATGGGATAACTACTAATTATCTAAGCAAGGTATACAAGGTTTTCTGCTATGTCCATTCCCAGAAGGTTATTTTAGTAACAAAGAGAAAAGACATGAAATTTTGGCACGTTTTGTGGGGGGGGGGGCATTGACACAGGGTCTCACTATGTAGTTGTGACCTGGAACTCACTATGTAGCCCAGGCTGGTCTCAAACTCACAGTGATCCTCCTGCCTCAGCCTCATAAGTGCTGGGATTACAGACATGTGCCACCATGCCTGGCTTGGCACATTCTTTATTAAAAGCCTTTCGTTGCTGGGGATTTAGCTCAGTGGTTCCACCAACCGACTTGCAAGTGCAAGGACCCAAGTTCAATCCCAGGTACCCCCCCCAAAAAAAAGCCTTTCGTTGTAACCAGATTTTGCTTGTTTTTTATGTCGCTATAAAGGACAGATTTTAGATTTCAGTGGTGGCTGATTAAGTAATTCAGGCCATCCTAGCAACAAAGAAAAACTGAAAATAATTAATAACATTTATAAAACATTGATCTGCATGGACTGTAGAGTAATAAGATTGTGAAAACAGCTTGTCTGAGTATTACAGAAGTCAAAATCCAGAGAAGTTAGCCAGTTATTGACCTCCGTTACCATGCTGGCATTTGTCAATCTGGATGAAGCAGATGAGACTCTGAAAAACATTTTTGTTTGTTTGTTTGTTTGCTTATTTGTTTATTAAGACAGGGTGTCAGTATGCATCTCAGGCTGGCCCATGACTTGAGACTCTACTGTCTCAGCCTCCCAAGCACTGGGATGACAGGTGTATGCCATAATGCCTAACCAAAAACACTTTTTTTAATCATATCATACCGTTAAGGTGACAACATTGAGTTAAACCTCCTATGACACAAACTATTATAAATCTCCATAGGTTTACAGCTCAGTATGTTGAGAGAACCCAGAATGTTTATCACAGATTTGAGTTGTCTAAGTCATCCAGAAAATACTGGTCTGTGAAACTGGATTAATGGAAAACTAAGACTACTATTTATAGGCATTTAACAACAACAACAACAAAAATCTCTTCTGGAAGAAAGTAACATCTTTTAAGTTCTCAAATGATTTTTACAAGTAATTTCTCAAAATGTTCAACAGAAAATCAAGTCAAAGCAAAGACAGAGATAGCAAGACAATATGAACAAAAATGAGTATAAACAACCTACAAGGGAAGCAAAGCAGCTGAGCATGATTGTAAATGCTTATTATAATCCCATCCCTTGGGAGGCAGAAGCAGGAAGATAGCAAATTTGAGGACAGCCTGAACTATGTATTGAGACCGTACCTCAAAAGAGAGGAAGTAACAGAGCCATAAAGTCTTCAGACTGTGCACTGTGCACTTTTTTACCGAGAATTTTGTCAGTAATCAAAAATCATACACAGAAACTAGAAAATTTCAAAAGATCCAAGTAGAATTTCTACAATTCAAAAATATGAGAACCAATATTGAGACTTTTATTGGTGTATTGAGTAGCAGAGAGAGACTGTAAACTGGTAGGACAAGGGGGGAAACTTCAAGAATAAAAAAACAAAACAAAAGTCAAAGTATGGTAGTTTTAAAATACATCCACAAGTTGTTTTATACACATCATTTTAAAGCTAAATCTTAATTTCTCCTTCCTTGAGAATGGCTTGGACTTAGTAAATTATGTCTAACAAACAGATAACACAAATAATAGTATATGACTTCCACAGTTGGTTGAAAAAAGGCACTGCAGTTGCTTCTATTACTTTCTCTTATCTCTTAATGCTATATCATGGCAACACTCAAGTTGCCTAATGAAGAGAGCCTCCTTCCAATGGAAACGTGTATGAACCATATCACAAGGATATCCTTAGCCCCACTCATACCATGAGATGACTACAGCCCTGGCCAACATCTCAACTACAACTTCATGAGAGAGACTGAGCCAGAATGATGGTCGTTTCTTAATTACTGGCCCAAAAAAACTGAGATAACTGAGATAATCTGAGATAAGTTTTGTTTTGTTTTAAGCCATTAAATTTTGGAGTAATTTGTTATTGAGTCATAAATAAATAATTTTCAGAGTAAAAGAAGGTAGGAAAATCTTGCGTGCATCTGAGATTTCAGAAAGACAGAAGAGAGAAAATTGGATAAAAGCCACACTTGAAGAAATAAAACTAAAAAATTTTCAAAATGAAAACAAAAATCCATGGGTTCTTGAAGAAAATTATCCAAGAACAAATTTTTAATTATCCACAGAGGTATATTATATTTAAGCTATTGAAAATATAATTTAAAAAACACTTTAAAAATCCCAACACAAATGATAAAAGTATAAAATTAGACTAATGACTTATTTCGTAGGAGACACAGACAACAAAATGATCCATCTGAAGTGATAAAGGAATTCAAACAACATAGTCAGGTATAGTCACAGCAATGGCCCCACTTCCCTGGTAACAATTTTCTGCATTAGTCAGCTTTCCTTTCACTGAGACACAATACCCAACACCCCAAAATTAAAGAGGTTGAATTTGGCTCATAGTTCAGAGGATTCAGTCCATGGCTCAATGGATCTAAGGGAGGAAATCATGGCAAAGGGGATGGTAGAGCAAAGCTACTTCCTGGTAGTCAGGAAACAGGGCAACGGTGCTGGAGAAAAAAAGGGCAAGGAACCATAAACAGACCACATGGCCAAGTATCTTTGACCTGCCCAGACACACCCAAAAGTGTGCTCCAGCAATCCCCTGGGGAGATCCCAAAACCAAGCAAGATGACATTCCAGTCTAACTTCCAGAGGCAGGCACCAAACCCATGCAGTTCTCCTTCAGAGTCTAGGATACAGCTGTCTATGAGAACCTGAAGTCAGTTAAGTACTGGTTCTCCTATGATTCTATATGATTCCTACTCATTACATTTGGGAGCTCAAAGGGAAGCATTCTTCTATTAAGGATGTCAGGCAATGTAGCTGATAGCCTCTATAATTTTTTCTTGATTCTTCAATTTGTATGCAGTATTTTGTATTTGAAGTGCTTAAACTTAACCTGTCTTCAACAGTTTTCTGAATCTTAAATAATCACCAAATTTCCACAGACGCTAAGGATGTCTCTATATGGATGATTTCAACTCCACGACTGGCCACAAGAAAGTTACTTATTAATATGAACATATTTCTCCTTTGTAGTTGTGATTTTGTGGTTAGTTTTGAATCCTATGACTTTACATATGGGGCATGTCAAATGTATTAGTGTTCTGTGGAGGTAAGGCAGCAGTCTCAGGCATCGTGGTATATCCAAGTAGGCATCTTTGTAGTAGGACATTTCCCCATCCTCCCATTTGCTGTATGATTTTGAGTCCCCTGGCAGAGTTACTTAGTTTCATCTTTTTATTTAACTCTGTGAGCAAATCAATTTCTGCCCTACTAATTTTTAATTATAAAAATAGACTAGTGGATTATTTGCTAAAACTCCTTAATGCCAGTATTTTCACAAAGAAGATATTTAATAATCCACTTGTTGAGTTTTCCTGAGAAATTCTCATTTTTTTTACATCAGAAGTATGTTGTGATTTGGACTTGAACCTTCTCCAATCTTGTGTTCTTTTAATAAAGTTAATTTGTTAGGGAAACTTTCAAATGTATATTTCATAACTGAGAATGAATAAAAGCACAATCAATGAAAAAATATATAAAGTGATAAAAGGAAAACAGATACTGATCTACACTTTTATACACAGTAAACATATCCTCCCAAAAAAAAGGGAAAAGAATATTTCCAAATAACAAAAACTGTACATCATCAGTTGACCTGTACTAAAAGAAATACTAAAATTATTTATTCATGTGGAGGGAATATGATCATAAAAAGAGGTATGGAAATGCAGAAAATAAAATAAAAATGATAAAATCAATGAACATAATCATCTAGATAAATCAACAAATATCAGTGTAAAGTAAAAATATTTTTGGTATTTAAAATATGTAGAATTAAAATGGATGACACCATTAACACAAAAAGAGGAACAAAAAAAGTGTTTCTTGGAAGTGCAAAAGTGCTACTAGTTTACATTAAATTTTAATAAGTAAAAGATTCATGCTGTTAGCTGGGCATAGTAGCACACATCCATAATTCCAGCACTCAAGAAACTGAGATAGGAGGACCATTGAGAGTTCAAGGCATGTGTAGGCTACTTAGTGGGTTCAAAGCAAGTCTGAACTACATAGTGAGATCTTGTCTCAGGAAAAAAAAAGATTCTATCAAGAATAGCCACTGGAAGAATTATTAAAGACTGTACAGTGAAAAACTAATACAGGAACAGAAATGGGATTTTAAAATGTCAAATAAAACTTGATTATCCAAAAGAAGATAAAAGAGGACAAAGCGAACATGAAACAGGAGAGTTAAAGAGAAAACAAATATTCATTATATTAAATATAAATGTCCTAAATAGTCAAAATAAAAGATGGATTATCAGATTGAATTTTTTAAACCCCAAGGGTATTCTGCTTATCAAAATACACTAAATATAGAGAAACAAAGTTGAATGTGAAAATATAAAACATAAAAAAGCTAGCCAAAAGAAAACTGAATACAGTCCATGGAACTTCCTTCAAAACAGTCTATATTTGCAGGCACCAGGATTTAGCTCAGTGGTTCCACTGACTGCCTCACAAGTGTGAGGTCCTGAGTTTGATCCCCAGTACAAAAAAAAAAAAAAAAAAAAAAAAAAAAAAAAAAAAGCCAAAATAAACAGAGTAATGTTAGGAAAGAAAATGATAAGATACAAAGTATTATTAGAAATAAAAAAGAACTACTTCACGGGCCGATAATTTAGATCAGTGGCTCTGTACCTGCCTGGCAAGCACAAGGTCCTGAGTTCAATCCCTGGTTTCCAAAAAAACTATTTCACAAGGACAAAAGATCAACAGGAAGTTTTAATAATTCTGAATTTCTATGCATGCTAATAGAGCATCAAAAAACACAAATCAATAATCAAAAGAACTAAAAGATGAAACAGAAAAATCCACAACTATTGTGGAATATTTTAACATATCTCTCTTAGAATCTAATAGAACAATCAGAAAGATACTAAAGATATGAACATTATGTATTCACAAACAATCTGAATACACATGAAATATTTATTTAAAATGAGTATATGTTGAACTATAAAACAAGTCTAAAGAGAGAGCTGGGGATTTAGTTCAGTTGTAGCACACCTGTCTTGCAAGCACAAAGTCCTGAATTTGATCCCCAGTACCAGAAAAAAAAAAAGAAAAACAAGTCTCAAAAAATTTCAAACATCAAATAAAATAGAGTATATTTATTTCCTAACCACAGTGCAAATGAGTTGAAAGTCATTTGCAAAAAAAAAAAAAAATGTTAATTAACAGCATCTGTAAATAAATAAGCTCACTCCTGTGCAACCAACAGATGGATCAAAGAAGAAGAGATATCCATAGAAATCAGAAAATATTTGGAGCTGAATGATAAGGAAAATACCAAACATCAAATATGGGATACACTTAAAGCATAAAGGCAAATTTATAAATTCAAATGCATATATTTGAGAATTGAAAAGACTAAAGATTAATTAGTTAATCAAAAGTTTCAGGAAGTTAGAATATGAAGAACAAAATAAGCAGAAGGAAAGACATAGTAAAGCTCTTGCAGAAATTAATTTAATAAAAGTGTACATAATAGTGAACATTAAGCCAATTGTGAATCCTGTAAAAAACAATCTAAATAGATAAATATCTAGCAAGACTGATAAAGAAATAAGAAAAAGAAAAGTCTATCTCAAGTCAGGATATTATTATAATGCAGTCATTACAAAGATATTAAAAGGATATTTTAGATAACTTTATGCTGTTAAATTTCAAATTTTAAGTTATAGGGGAAAAAATCCCTAAAAACAATTTACCAAGAAGAAACAAAAAATATCAACACTTCTATACTATATTTAGGAATTCACGCCTATAATTTAAAACATTCCCTAAAAAGAGTTCTCCACGGTGAATTCTAGCTATTTTTGAAGAAATAACATAATTTTTCACAAGTTATTGGGGGGATGTGCTATGCATATTTGTTTCCTACAAACACTATAAGTTGTTTCTAATACAAATTACAACAAATTGGGTGGTTTTCTATCACCTTCACCTATCAAAGTGTTGATAGGGTTACAAAAGTCTCTGCCGTCTCTAGTGGGGAAACTAAGTGTTTGTTTCTTCCTGCTTCTGTTGGCTGCTGGCATTGTTTTGACTTAGGCTATATCAGTCCAGTCTTTGCCACCTCTTCACGCTTCTCCTCTTCTGTGTGTAATGTCTCCCTCAGTCCTTTCTCTTACAAGGACACTTGTGAAGACATGTAGTGTCCACTTGGATAATCTCTCTGAGAGAACCTTAACTTAATTACATAATATAATGGTAACAGGTTCCAGGGAATTAGGCACGAGGGATATTCTTCCACCCTACCACAATCCTCAATTAATTTTATGAGGCCAGTTTAACTTTCAGATCAATACTTGAAAATGACAATATAAGAAAGGCAAATTACAGGCCAATATCAGACATAAACAAGAGATACAAAGCCTAAATAAAATATTAGCAAACTAATCCAGCAATAATTAAAAAAATAAATATTTCATGATAAAGTTGAAGCATGCAAAACTGTCTTAACATTATGAATCAGTGGTGCCTGCCTGGCATGAGTTTAGCCTTTGGTTTGAGTCCCAATCCCGCAAATCAAAGCCAAAATAAATAAATAAATAAATGTAATTTCTACATGAACATTGATAGAAAAAAAAGTGAGAGAAAAACAGAAACATCCCCCTTTTTGTCTTGAATAGAAGAGAAGGGTTGTTCAGACATTTCAACTACAATGTTTTTCCCCTGAGAAAATTTAGTGAAAGCGGCCAACATGAAGTTTTCATTGCCTCCACCAACACCTCCCTCAAACCACTGGGTTTGTGACACTTGGCTATATCCTATTATCCACCTACACTCTCCTAGAGAGTGACAATTTTCCTCAGAACCCAGAAATAATTTGAAAATTGAAAAATATCATCTTTAGGCAGGAGAGAGGAATAAGGCAAGTTATAACTAGGTATTTTCTGGCACTGAATTTTATCAGGAAAAGGAACGAGTGGAAACTTTCTCACTGACTTCTGACTTTCGGTGGCTTAAAATTTCTAATTCAATAAAATAAAGTCAAGGTGTGAGCTAATCCAGAGAAGTCTGGTAGGCCCAGTTTCAAACAGTTCCTAAAGAATTATCATGCAAGTGTTCAACCCAAAGCACATTCCAGCCACCTGGGAGCCTTCACAAACTACACAAACCTCCACTCAGCCTTTGTATAAATTATAGGGTATAGAAGACCACTATTGTTTGTATAGGGAGTCACTATTGTGAAAAAGGACGACATACTCCTTGGCTATAATTTTCAGGTTTTATGGGGGATGAGGGGAGATCAGAACCACCCTTTCCCCAAACGTCTTTAGACCTTATTCCATAAATTATGGGTGTCCAGTTTTTTGGCTTGCCTGGGCCACATTGAGCAAAGAGGAATTGTCTTATGCCACATATAAAATAGATAGTATAGTTTACATATATAACAAAACTTTTAAAATATTTTTTACTATAACACTTTTTAAAAGAGAGCAACATAAACATAAAATTAGTAAGATATGTGAGCTTGTTTTACTCACCAAATCACATAAGTATGTATAACCTTTGACACATGAGTTTTAGTTTGTGTGTAAAGGACACAGGGACCAGGGTAGGCATGCACTGTGCCTCCCCTAAACAGCTTTTCCATTGTTACCTTCATAGTCCACACTCTAGTACCCTGCAATCAAGACATGGAAAATGCTGCTAAAGGGACTGGCATGGTGGCAAATGCCTGTAATTCCACTACATTGTGTGGCTGAGGTAGGAGGATCCAAAGTTCCAGCCCAGCCTGGGCAACTTAGCAAGACCCAGTTTCAAAATAGAAAACAAACAGGACTGAAAATGTAGCTCAGGATAAAGTCTCCCCAGGACCAAAAAAGAAAAAAAAATCACTAAAAATCACATAATAAATGTTCAGTTTTCTATCTCATAGGAATGCATTACTAGCTGTTCGGTCACATATCACCCATGGGCTGGACATTCCTTGCATAAACCAAGTTAATATCAATGTCCCATGTATTGATTTTCAACTGTTCTGTGTAATAAATTATTACAGATGTATTGGCTTAAAACATTTATTGTCTCATAGATAATAACTGTAGGTCAAACGTGTGGGCAAGGTATAGCTACATTCTCTGTTCAGAATCTCACAAAGTTTGAAATCAAGATGTGATCTGATCTTAGACTCTTGCAACTAAATTAAGGTTGTTGGTGGAATTAAGTACCTTGCAGTTGCAGAAAATGTGCCCATTTTCTTACTGGGAGTCAGGTCCCAGAGATTACTGCCATGTCCTAGCCACACAACTCTCGCTATATTAGAGCTTACTTCAAAGCAAGCGAGAGACGCTCACTCCAGTTTGCTACAATGGTGTCATAGGCAGATAAAGTAAAGAAAACTCAGGAGTGACTATCTCACACCTTTCCCATATTATGTAATCTAAGGAAAGGGGTGACTATGCCACTGTTTCTGTAGTTCCAAACCACAGTTGAGGAATTGGAATAATTGTGCATAAAGGAATAATTGGAGGCTGTATACCAGTATGTGGGAGTCTTGGGAGTTATCCTATAATTTAACCTACCACACTGTATTTCAGGGTGAGAGAATAAAGGAATGGGAGAACACTTTGATGGAAAAACTAACTGGAAAGGCTTGAAATGGCTTAAGGAGTGGTGGCTAGGAAAAAAAAAGTTGGGCGAATAATGGGAGAGAGCTTAAGAGTTTTGTCTGGCAATAGATTTTGTGTGAAGTATGCAATAAGCACTATAAGAAAATTTAATTAAGAAGTTATCCCCTCTCAGCAAATGAGACAAAATAATCTTGATTTCTTTCAACTGATTATATATGCAGTTTGAGTTTTATTTATAATTTTTGCTTCATCTTTGTTAATTTCAATACAAATCTGTGTTCCAAATAAAACTCAATATGACAAATGAACATTATCTGGTTACATTAGAAAGATCATAGACTTAGGAGTCAAGCAGACTTTTCAGTCAAATCTTTACTCCTTCACCTGCTGGTAGCTACTTTTTAAAATCACCACCACTCATTAAGCCTTATGTCTATTATACCTAATGTTGCTTAACTTAGTACGTGATCAAAATATTGCCTCTAATAGATTAGTTCTTCTTCCTTAATATAGGTGACAGCTATGATCACCAGTTTATCCAGATTGACAACAAAATCACTAAATGCAGTTAATTGCTTTATAAATTCCTTATGTGGCTGCACATACTTTTATAAAGATAACGTCTATAACTGTCTTAAGTATATAATAAATTTCAGCTTCTACTATTATAATTTGTATTATTACTTATACCCTATTAAACCAAGTGGTAAATACTACTATTAAGATTAAGAGGCCTGGGGATTTAGCTCAGTGGCACCTTGCCTGCTTGACAAGTGCAAGGTCCTAAGTTCAATCCTCAGTACCAAAAAAAAGAAAGAAAGAAAGTTGAGACACATTACAGCAAGAGCTCATATTAATACCCAGCTTACATTACAGAGCTCCATAGTAGCTGAGACTTTTGACTATCTTTCCCACTGATGTTTTCTGAGTCTGAAATGGTTCCTTGCATAGTCTATGTGTTCAATGGATGCAGTATTTAACAGATAAACTCCCACTAAATGCCAGTTGTATTTATGGTGTAATGGCCTTACTAAGGAGTCCAGGGATGGGGGAAGGCATAAAAGTAAAGGTTTAGGGCTGGGAATTTAGCTCAGTGGTTCCACCACCTGCCTCACAAGTACAAGGTCCTAAGTTTGATCCCTGGTACCAAAAAAAAAAAAACAAATACAAAAAAAAAGGGAAAGGCTTAGAAGAGTTGAAAATAAATTATATCCTTGCTGAAAGACATCAACAATAATTTATTCATCCACTTTACAACTATCTTGAGTACTTTCTCTTTAAATACTATCATAGATATTGTAGGTATTAAAAAGCATATGAAATATGATTTCTTTTCACAAAGGTCACTAGTCAAATGTGGAAAACACTTGTATACATTTTTAGAAATTGGTAGTGTAGCAAAAACAAAGCTCTATAGGAGTTCAGATAAAGGAGCAATTACACTAGACTATGGGCTGGCAAACTTTGTCCTATAAGCCAAATTCATCTATGGTTTTCAGACTTTAATACAAAACAAAGAAGACACAGAACTATGTGTGACCTGAAAGGCCGAAAGTATTTAATATCTGTTACTTTACATTAAAGTCTGTAAATACCTATTCCCCATCTTAATGGACAAAGAAGGCTTTATAGAAGATACACTGAGCTGGACATTTAACCAAGAGACAGAGATGGAATGGGAGAAAGGCACTCAGAAAAGAGAATGACTTGGCTAAAAGCACAGCGGGACAGGGGCTTCAGAGCACATTTGGAGACCAACGGTGACAACTCTCATTCGACAGAACTATGAGATTCATGAAGGGAAGAAGGGGAAGGGAAGTCAGGAAGAGCCGCCTATGGTGCTGGGCTGAAGAAGTGAACTATGCAGCAACTAAGGATATCCGAGTTGCCAGAAATAATTTCTTGGAGTTTTTCCACTGGCCTCTCTTCAAGGACTGTAGTGATGAGAGTGAAAATGATTTTTCACAACAGAGCAAAATAGAAATATAACTTTTTAAGGACTAGAAAGCTTCATGTTTATTTCAGCTTCAGTAACAGTATCAGACATTTTCCCCTAGTGGTTGTACCAATTTACACTCCCACCCACAAGCAGTAGAATTCCACTTGCTTAATTTCCCGTGATATTTAAACTCATCCAGAAGACAGAAAAAGATGAAAACTTCTGAATGCATTCTACAAAGTTAAATAGTAATCCATTTTTTGTGATAATTAGATGTGGATGGATTCCATGCTTCTCTCTGCCCACCAAATAGCTTATAGGTACAATGTATATTCTCTTAACTTCCACCAACACTCTAAGCAGTGTTTAAAGATATCTTGCTTTATTATTGTTCATCTCCTCAACCACCTAGCTCCCTGAAAATGTGATTTAAAGTGGGACTTCAGACAGACCTCCCAATGTAGCTTTGCTTCACATGACACTATGTTATTAATGCACGACACTATATTATTAATTATATTCACCAACAAGTCTCAGACCCACTATTTCAGCCTCATTTAGTGCCAATCTCCAGCAATCAAATAATTGTACTTGTCTGTCTGGTCTGGGCATAAGATGCATTTACACAGATTGTTCTCTTGGTCAGTTCCATTTGCTGACAGCTCAGCAGGGAGGGTTTGATTTATTGAATACACAAAGCTCTGCATGCATTTAGAACCCTGGCTAAGGGAAGGGGAAAAAAGACTGAGAAAGACAATGGGTACAGATATGCTAAAATGAAATGGAATGGAGGATCAGTTGGAAAATCTCCATTCCAGAAAAAGCAATTAAGCTGCCTCCTCTTCCCTTGCAATTCTAAATGCCTCAAATATCTTTCCTCACAACTCAAGAAGGGAGTAGAGCCTCTATTTAGAAGTACATCTCCTAGACAACATCACTTAGTTCAAATATTTTGCAATTCTCTGCTGGTCCACCACTCACATGTTCAGGACTATTGCATGAACAGTAATTCCTAGAAAGTAGAATCAAATCAGATTAAAACAGATGCAGTGACAAGAAAATGAACAGTTGAGGAAAGGGGAAAGTAAATCATAAGCAATATAGTTGTAAATTATCTTCTAATGGACATGAAGCAGAGTGGCATCACCGGGCTTGGAAGCAAATGGAGCTGAGACCTTTCGATGTGGCTTCTCACATTCTTCTTGAGCAGTTCCAGGACTCTCATCCTATTCCTATGTGGGGCTATCCTCAACTCTTGGCTCTCTTTTCCTTTCTTACTTCCTTTTTTCACTCCAACTAAACTCTTCCTTTTATTAGTTACAGCACCAAAAGGGCCTCTTCACACATTTCATAAGGAAATTTGTTGACCATACCTCAGTATGGTAATTTACTAGGAATATTTATATTCAAACAGAAGATAACAGGATGAATTCCTGAAGGTGGAGGTTGTCAAGAGAGGGCAGAATCATCAGCGGAAAAGAGGGAAAGAGGAGAAAAGAAAAAGTGTAATGAAGGAGAAGGAAAGAGGATATTTAAGTGTCATTAAGTTTTAGGCAGAGGGCTTTTATATATGACATTATGTAAACAGCCGTCTACAAAGATTCCCAGCTAAATGCCTGCTGGTTAATTGACATCAGTAATCCAGATCTGAAATAATCCCTAAAGGGGAGTTAAGAAAGTACAGGTACCGACAATTCTAGTACTTTCTCATTTTCTGACATTAACATTATACACATCTGAAAATGAACAGTAAGGACAAGCAGTTATCGGAATCTCAGAGATTTAGAAAAGTCAGTCAACCACTCTGAGGCCCAGATTGTTTATTTCTAAAATAAAGCTGTTGAGTGAGAAAATAGTGTCTACATTTTCTCTTCATTGTTAAATTATATAATTCAATGAATGTAAAATTTTACTTTCCATAGGATTGTTCCCATAGCAGATAAACATGCTAAAATTTCTTCCATTTTAAAACAAAACTCCCCACTGTGTACTACCCATTTTTCTAAATCCCTTTTCAGCAATACTGTTTGGACAAAATATCTTAACCATATTTGCACTCTCTCCTTTCATCCTCTCTTGAATCCAATCCAGATTTTTGTTTCATCAAACTTCATTTCATGTCACTAATGAACTCCAGCAGACAATTCTTAGGGCCAGAGATTTAGCTCATTGGTGCCATGCCTGCCTCACAAGTGTAAGGTGATGAGTTCGATCCCCAGTACTGGAAAAAAAAAATCTGCCCAATTCTTGGTCATTACTTTATTTAACTACTAGCAGCATCTGACACAATTAATTAGCCTTTTCTCTAATAAATACTTTCTACACTTGCCTTCTAGGACACCATACTCACCTGACTTCTGTCCTTCTTTCCAATCTAATGTTTGGAGGTTTCCTCATGTTCCTAAATTCCAAATATGGGAGTGTCTCAAAACATAGTCCGAATTGTTCATCTTTTCTCTGTCTACTCATGTAACGGGTGATTTATCTGTACTATGGCTTTGAAGACCATCCATGGGCTAAGACCGCCCTCTTTTTTTCTCTTTTTGGTACCAAGGATCAAACTCGGGTCCTTGCGCTTGTGAGGCAGGAGGTGGAACCACTGAGCTATATCCCTGGCCCCTAAGACTTCCCTCTTGACATCAGACTTGTATTGTCTAACTGTTTTTATGACAAAACAATTCAACTGTCTAATAGGCATTTCAAACAATATAACAAGAGCTCACACTGTCATCTTGCTCTTCCTGAAGTCTTTCTAATCACATTAAATGGCAGCTCCATCCTAAGTGCTAAGCCTATAGCTTCATAGCCCTTAATTCATTATTTTTCTCTAATGCAGCATTACCCCATCCATGCAGAAATTTCTATCAGGTACACCTTCAAAATATTTGCAGCAGGGCAGGGGATTTAGCTCAGTGGCACCAAGTCTGCCTCACAAGCACAAGGTCCTGAGTTCAATCCCTGGTACTGCAAAAAATTTAA
>NW_022900924.1:40884505-40933528 GCF_012274545.1 Fukomys damarensis | reverse complement strand
ATATATATATACACCTACTTTGGTTTTTATTTGGGAGGGTAACTGGGGATCAAACTCAGGACCCTATGCTTGCCAAGCAAGCGCAGCACCATTGAGCTGAATTCCCGGCCCAAGTCTAAACACTTTGACCCCACTTCTGCTATCATCTTCCACTTGAATCACTACAGCAGCATCTTACAATAATCCTTATACATGCTAGTAACAATATATACACCTACTTTGGTTTTTATTTGGGAGGGTAACTGGGGATCAAACTCAGGACCCTATGCTTGCCAAGCAAGCGCAGCACCATTGAGCTGAATTCCCGGCCCAAGTCTAAACACTTTGACCCCACTTCTGCTATCATCTTCCACTTGAATCACTACAGCAGCATCTTACAATAATCCTTATACATGCTAGTAACAAACAGTGCACTGCCTTAGTCAGTTTGAGCTGCTGTAACATAATATCAAAGCCTGTGTGACCCTAAACAACAGACATTTATTTCCCACACCTCTGGAGGTTACAAGCTCAAGACCAAAGCAGTGGCAGATTCAGTATCTGGTCAGAGCCTGTTTCCTCATACACAGCCATCTTTTCAGTCTAAAGCCAAGTCAAGGAAGGGTCCATGTCTGGTAAGGGACAGCGATATGGCCCATAGATGTTACCTTTCTTATCAGGTAGTAATCCCGTTCATAATAATGGCTTTGCTCTCATGACCTAAACACCTTTCAAACACATCATCTCCTAATACCATCACATTCATGATTAGGTTTCAACATGTGAATTTGGAGAACACAAACCCTCAGCAGGCAGAGTAACATAGGTAAAAGGAGACATTGATAAAGGGACAGTTTACAAAGATGTGGATAGGATTAAGGGAAAGTGGGAATAAATGGTTAAGTGTCCTGTGTTCAGCAGAGGAAGTAGGGGACAGGCAAGTCATTAATACTCTTAGACCTGAAGAAGAGGCAGGAGTAATTACCAACACACATGCATCAGAAGTTGTTTTCTTCAGTGGAAAGCTTCACTCAGCCTAAGGCAACCTCCAGAAAGAAAAATGAAGATCATGAACTTACATTTTTCCTACCGACTGATGCGCTGATCACACAAATAAGTGAACTCCAAGGCAGAAGACAAACGAGACCATCGATGCAGTCCTTTAAAGTCCTAACCTCCTGTGCTCCTCTGGGGCACACAGCATGGTTTAAAAAAGGGAAGGCTGGAGAGGGGATCTGGAGGAGAAAACAAAACTTATCAGTTAAATATCAGGACCTGCAAAACACAAATGTTACTTTCATAGGGTGAAATGAAACCATCTACATAAAGCAAATGTCTGGCATATAGTTTTCAGAGAGAAGAATAAACATTATTTGCCTGGCATTATTCCAAATATGCATTTTTGTAGAGTTATGCTTTCTAAACTTTAGATTATGACCAATTAGAGGTTCATGAACTTAAAAAGTTTTCTAGATTTATGAAATAAATAAATAAACGAATAGCCAGACAGGCAGAGTGGTACACATTTGCTATGCCAACATTTGGAAGGCTGGGCAGAAGGACTGCAAGTTTAAACCTAGGCAGGATTGCAGGCTGAGGGTCATAGAATGAGACCCTATCTCCAAAAAAATGGGAAAACATTAAAAAGAGCAGCAGGTATCTCATGAAGTTAAAATATTGCCTCATAAAACACATTTAAATGATGGGTGTCTGCATGTCCGTGTGTGTGTGTGTGTGTGTGTGTGTGTGTGTGTATACAGCTACATATATGCTCAGGTATGTATCTGTTCATTAGACCACAATGTAAAATATGTTTCTTAATAAAGGTCATGGTAAAAAAAATGTTTGAAATTCACAATGCAAGACGAAAACTCTTAGGTATCTATTCCTCTCACCTCTCACTTATGCCTCTTCAAGTACATGTGATTTAACCAATTACATATTTGGAAGTAGAAGGTAAGCACACATTCTTTGTCCCTGCTAGTCCTTTTTTCTTTTCTTATTTTCTGCAGTAAACTAAATAATAGCACCCAAAGACATGTGGATCTAGCTCCTGGAACCTGTGAATACTATCTTCTATTGCAATGTCTTTGAAACTATGATTAAATTAAAGATCTTGAGAGGAGAAGATTATCCTGGATTATATGTGCAACTACATATATCCTTTAAGAAAGAAGCAGAAAGAAGTATTACACTCAGAGAAGGGCAATATAAAGACGAAATAGAATCATCCTCTTTCAAGATGTTGGCCGCCAATATTAGAATGACTTTGTAACAAGTCAAGGAATTCTGGCAGTCAGCTGAAGCCAGAAGAAGCGAGTAATAATTATTTATCCATTCAGTAATTCAGGGGTAATTTTAAAGGTTGTTTTTGTCTTTTTCAGAATTTGAGCACACAGAAGAACCAAATTAATATCCACAAGTACAGCGTCCTGAGAATCAAGGTCTCTACACACCAAGCTTTACTGTGGCTCCCCTCAGAATAAGGCCCCACACTGAGCAATGATTAGAGCACACTATGTACATAATCCTTAACTGCCCCAAAACATGGCATAGTAATCATCACTGCTCTTGTTTTACAAATGAAAAACTCAAGCGTCAGAAACAACTCATCCAACTCACAGAACTAGTAAGTGAAAGAACCAGGTTGTACCTTCAGTTTGATCTACCTCCAGAATCAGAGCTATCACCACCTGGACAAAATGTCTTGCTACATTTCCTACTTCCAGTTTTTTAAAGCTAGGCTTTTGTATGGTAACTTGTTGTTTATACACAGCAACAATATACATAATGGATTTTCCCAAACAGCATTCTAGCTTGTTTTTGCCAATTTGCTCCCAAAGTCTCATGCCTCCATTGATTATTTATTGTGTAGTTGTTTGGTAAAAACTAGATAAAACAGAGGCAAAGGGGGAAGATGTATACTTAATACCAATATGTTAGTGTTAGATGAAATTAAATAATGTGTTGACAATTCCATCACAAAATTCTTAGGGATACATGGGCTTTTGGAGTTTCAAATGGAAAATATTTTTTGTAGTTGAGGTCAGCAAAGCCATAAATATCAGTATTTATCTAATAACCAACCCATTACAGGAAAATTGTACCGTAAACAGATTTTTAACACTCTAATTTCCAAATGAGCGGTAACTTCAAGTTTATTCATCCAAACATTGAATTAATAATTCAATTACTGTCTTCATTATTTTTCTTTTCTCAAGCATTTATGTAAGCATCTATGAAATGGATGCACTGAAATGTCAAACTCAAGCCCTATTTTCTGATGAGGGACCGCGGAGGGGCTAAATTTACAGCTCATTTCAGTTGTAGAACGTTGAGATCCCATGATCAAGCTACTGTCTGTGAAGTGGCCCATTCTACAAATTAAAAATCCAACCATTCATATAAGACCTGTCGATTTATATTTTTAAATAAATTTCCTTTAAATAAAAGAATGCTAACGCGCAACCCCTTAATATTATAATAGTTCGTTTGGTTTTCTGGAACATCTTCTTGTTGACTACTGAAGGCTGCTACACATTTGCGTAGCTTCATGATGGAAATCTGTCACAACATGATTAAACATATTCACTACAAATGAAATTTATAAACAAACCACCGTTAAGGGGCAACGCGAGGTGCAGAGAGGTAGGAAACGAAACTATTTCCTTAGATTCTTTCATGCTCAGGCTTTCCCTGACAAGAATTCCCAAGTCCCAAAAATCCCGGAGAAAAGAGCAAAGCACAGTGAAAAGTCCCACCCTTAAACCCTCGAAAAGAGGCGACCCGCCCACCTTTCAACCAACCCAAAGTCTGGTTCTCGGCCCTCCCACTGCAGCAGCGACCTTACCGCCTCCTT
The DNA here is from genome assembly GCF_012274545.1 of Fukomys damarensis. Taxonomy (NCBI): domain Eukaryota; kingdom Metazoa; phylum Chordata; class Mammalia; order Rodentia; family Bathyergidae; genus Fukomys; species Fukomys damarensis. The sequence goes on along the minus strand of NW_022900924.1, from coordinate 40,929,690 downwards.
TTCGGTCTCCTTTTACGACAGTTTTCCGGCTTAGTTTGCGACTGCTACTGCCGTAATTCGTACTGTACTTGGGAGGTTTGTGCTTAGCGGCGGTAGTTGTGTCGCTTTCTGGCAAAGGCAGGTAGTTGGGGGCAATGGCCCGGGGCTGGGATGAACCGCTCTCCCAGTGAAGGCGGAGAGCTGGGCAGAAACATGGTGAGTGCAGCCTTCCGGTGTCTCCGACGACCTCTCCCTCAGATGCTAACTCTGAGGTGAGGCCTCAACCTCACTTTCCGGCTTCGGGGAAGTGGAGCTGAGGTTCGGGTCCTTACTGAGTCTGTGGGTAAAAGGTTTAGATCTCCGGGGCCTCACAACCTCCACGACACAAAACTGTTGGTGCAACCCTCGTTGGTCTTTGAGTGTTGTTCCTTTCCCGCTGTTCCTCGGCGGGAACTCCAGTCAGTGGTCCCGCGTTCTGATCTCTGGGTGCGAAAACGATGCCTTTAAGGTCAAAGGCTGTAGTGGATTTGGAGATTAGTGGAAAGGTGTTTGATTTTTTTTTTTTTTTTTGTCCTTCCCCTAACACATTCTCACACTTCATGCTTCCCTTTGCACTGTCCTTTCCCTCAGGCTGTTGCTGACAGCCCTAATCCTGGCTTTCTGAATATATATATTTGGGGCTCTGCCATAAAACAGTGGAGGAGTTAGCATCAGAAACTGAAGTTACACCCCCACGTTTAGTGTTGAAAATCTGACACTTGCAGGAACTCAACAATTTTTCCTTCTGCAGCAGAAACCTTATTTCCATTGCTCTTGATTGACCTTTAGTGTGACCTTATTTCCCTGCGGGTGAACCTTTTCACTGCAGTAGAGGTAAATAAGCAAGTTGGTCCCTCTTCTTCCGTAGTGAAAAAGCTCATAGGGTTATATGCCTCTTCTGTAGAAGTTGCGGTAGTTTTAAAGGTTAGTTGATCAAAACTTTTCCACCTTAAAAATCGTTGATCTCATTGCACCTTTAATGAGTTTGGATGGGAGAGAGGGCATGAGGAGAGTGAAAATTAAAGAGCTGAATATATTTTTCCCCCTTTACCAGGCCAGTACAGTGGTAGCAGTTGGACTGACCATAGCTGCTGCAGGATTTGCAGGTTTGTTTATGGTTTGGATGTAGAAATTAAGTGGGGAGCCTGGGAATTAACTTACTTACTCTGTTGCTTTTGGTTTTAGGCCGTTATGTTTTACAAGCCATGAAGCATATGGAGCCTCAAGTAAAACAAGTTTTTCAGAGCCTACCAAAATCTGTAAGGCTATTTTTGCTAATTTTATTTCTTGTTTGAAGCCTAAAGCTGCACTTAGGAAGGGTGAATTTACAAACATCCCTGAAGTTCAGAGTGATTGCTTGTGGCCCCTTCTTTTGCATTCCACAAAAAGAATGTGGAAGTTGGAATGAGGCTACACTGAGAAATCAAATGTTATGAGACCGTTAAGGGGCATGGTGTTAATCATTGTAGAATTGTGAAAGTTAGTATTACTGTTCACATACTTTTAACAACATTTTCATTCTGCTTTCTTGCCTTCCCTCACCTTCTCTGCATCAAAAGCACAAAAAGATCTAACGTGATCTATTCTTAACGTGCATCCCTGGCACTCCCTAAGATACTTAGCACAATTACGCAGGTACAGTAACCATACTCTGCAGTCAATTAAATGTGTGAGGATGAAGTGATGCTATTACCAGTGTAATAGTATATGTAGCTATAAGATAAATTATACTGGCGTCTATACTTTCTGAAATCAGTGTAGTTTCTCTTCATGAGGGTTTTTAAGGTGAAAATGGAGGTGACCATATTTAGTGTTAATTGTTTAGGAGCATTTTAAAGTAAGAGCATATCAGATCTTTTGGATAATTTTCTTTTACCAGTGTGATTTCTAACCTAATAAGGTAGCATGACTTTCTCCACATCATAAAGTCTTGTTTTAGTGGTTACCTTGAACTCAGAAGACCTCTTCTAAATATTATACGTGATCAAAACTTTTATCTAGAATATGGCTGAATGGGAGGTCTTCCCTTCACTCCTGAATGAACTAGTTTTGAGACACTTCCTGTTGTTGAACTGTTTAGTGATTGATAAAAATATTTTTTCTACTTTGTAAAATTGAAATACCACAGGAATTGTACATCAATTTCTCAGAAATGTCTTTTCTACTGATGTTACAGACTTTTAGCAACTTTATTAATTTTGTAAATGTATTTCTTTTCAGGCCTTCAGTGGTGGCTATTACAGAGGTGGGTTTGAACCCAAAATGACAAAACGGGAAGCAGCATTAATACTAGGTGTAAGGTAAAATAATTTAAATATTGTTTTTCTACAATAAGTATAGAGAATTACTAGAGAAATTTTGTCCCAGGAAGACTGGTATTTTCTTTTGGTCAATGGAGCCTTGCTGCTCCTTCTTCCGTGTACATATTAAAGGTGTGAACACTTACTTATACAAAAGTCAAATGAGAAGCCACACTAGGACAAAGCACTTTTTCACTTATTGAAGACAACATATTATCACAGTGCTGTGTTTGTTCTCTGTAACTGAGTAAAACATTTTCTGTAGTGAAATTCTGCCTTCATTTCCAAATACGTAAGTGTTTTCCTTTTTATTAAAAGGAGTTTGTAATGAATGTTAATGAAGTCCAACTATATTTTGAGAATGCCTTAAAGGTATGGTTTGGTTGATTCAGAAAATACATTTTACATCTTAAGAGTCTCAATTTTTTATACCGTTTTTCTGATTTGTTTCACAATCTTTAACTGCTTTTTGTGTACAATTTTTTTGTTGTGGTCCAGAAAACTGAAGTAACTAACACCTTTTCCTTTTTAATTAGCCCTACTGCCAATAAAGGAAAAATAAGAGATGCTCATCGACGAATTATGCTCTTAAATCATCCAGATAAAGGTAAGTAATCATTAAATCCTTCTTTGTATGTTCCTAGAATAACTACTATTGATAGAATAACTTTTTCTCTAATTCTTGATTGTTGTAAGGGAGTGTGTAAGCAGTCTCCCAGTCTATTTTTAGTATCTTAAATGAAATGAGTGAAATATTTACAGAATGACCAGATGTAAGAATTACTGTAATTTGACAGTAATAATAAATGTTAATGTTTTGAGATCTACAATTCTGATAAAATTCACTTGGAGTAGTGCTGGTTACAAATATCAGTTTTGGTTTTTTGTTTTTTTTTCCTCTCACATTCATAAAGAAAGCAAATGCTGGAGAATACCTAGTTAGAAACTTATAGACTATTTTATTTGCTTCTGACAAACTTTCAAGAAGCCCTCACTGCATTGAAATCAAGTAATTCCTCTGAACACCAAAACATAGAACATAGAAATCAAATTCCAGTGTGCTCATATAGGAGAGGTCTTTCACTGAAAGGGTTTTAACGGCCGGGGGTTTAGCTCGGCGGTTCGGGGGCCTGCCTTGCAAGCGCAAGGACTGGAGTTCAATCCCTGGTACCAAAAAAAAACAAAAACGGTTTTAACACTTTAAAACAGGATTGTCAGTTGTTTGGCATTTGACCTCAGTATATGAAACTTAGTTTTTTTGTTTTTATTACCTGGTGGACTTCTGATATTTTAATAAGTGTAGGGTAAAGCCCACAAATTTGCATTTCTATCAAGCTTCGTGATGCTGCTTGCTGCTGTTTGGACCACAGTGCTCCGTAAGATTAGTAGGGGTAGAAATAGAGAACCTTATGAAAGTACAGTTGATCACAGGAGAAAAACTGAGGGCATAAAAACAATCTGAAACAAACTCAGGTCTTCCCAACAAAGAACCCAGAAGCTGCTGAGAATATCATGTTTTCTTTGTTGTTTCGGTACCAGGGATCGAATTCAGGACCTTGTGCTTGTAAAACAGGCAGCAGCACCGCTGAGCTAAATCCCTGGGCCTGAGAATATCATGGTGTTAAGATAACAATAAATTGATGCTTATTCATAACTTGTAATCATTATGAATAGACTTATTCTACTTCCAAAGCACATATATATTTAAGATATGTTAAAATCCTATTTGTTAATGAAGCTTTCTAAAGATTTCATGTTGTGTATATCCCCTTCATATGGTGATCTGTTGGCAGTATCATTTTTTAAATAAAAACATAATTTCTGTTGATTCCACCTCATACACGGGATCTTTGAAGTGAAAGTAGCATTTTACTAAACAAAAATTTAAAATCTACATCATAACGATTCCTTTTTCCTTTCTTTCTATAGGAGGATCTCCTTATATAGCAGCCAAAATCAATGAAGCTAAAGATTTACTAGATGGTCAAGCTAAAAAATGAAGTAAATGTATGATGAATTTTAAGTTCATACTAGCTTATGTATAAGACTACTAACTTTTTATAATAAAACACCTCTGAGCTACAATTTTCTTAAAATGGTTTAGCATAGCTCAATCAAAGCCTTGGTTTAATTTTATTTGAGCATTTTAAAATTAGATTACAGGTTATTATTTGGATTAATATTCAATAATATACAGCATATATATGGAAACATTGTTCATTTCTGTTCACTTAGCAAGTAATATGGTGTCTGTGTGCTCATCAGGGTAAAGTCCTTGTTCTTAAGGAGCTCCTAGTCTAATGAGAGACAAATCTGTAACTAAAATATATGATAAGTATGATGTAATTAACATAAAGTGTTTAAGTAGTTTAGAATGTTGGAAAGAAAAGTTGCTCAATTACAACTGGCCCAACTCTTTGGAACCTTGTATGTAAAAATCAATTTACCCACACTGACTTAAGAAATTACCTAGGTAAGTCACTGACCATTCTGATTTACTAAATTAAAACTATAAAAATACAGTAAAGGTTTGAAGTATTTACATTGTATTCATCCAGCCCTTAAGATACTGAATACTTATAAATTTTTCCTAAACACAATCCAGGTTTTGTTATTGTTATGACCAAGCTTAAACACTATTGGTACAACTGAAATTCCCTCAGTATCAAAATATTACTTACCTGAAACTACTAAGAATATATATATACTAACAAATTTAAATGACATTTGAATGCAAACAACTTTCATCCTAACATAAAATACTGTATTTTACAATCTATATGCTTTTCGTTGTTTTAGTTTGTTTGGTACTAGGGATCGAACCCAGGTCCTTGCACTTTCAAGGCAGGCAGCAGAACCACTGAGCTAAATCCCCAGCCCCGAATCTATATTCTTAAATAATGTATTTAGAGGACCTATAGAAAATATCTGAGGTAAATTACCATTTTTGATCCCCAACAATAGTATATGTAGCTGTAAGATAATTATATTGGCGTCTAAACTTTCTGAAATCAGTGTAGTTTCTATTAATGTAGAACACAAGGGTTTTTAAGGTAAAAATGGAGGTGACCATATTTAGTGTTAATAGTTGTTTAGGGGCATTTTAAAGTAAGAGCATATCAGATCTTTGGGTTTATTTTCTATTGGGTACCTTTATTTAAAATCTCATGACATAGTGTGATAAAGCACAAGCTTTTAAAGTTTTTGTGCAGAATAAAGTTATTTTGAGATGTAAGGAGTGAAACGCATAGTTGGTTTCCATTATTTGCAATAGTTGTGTTCTAAAGTTGTAAATAATTAGCAAATACTCAACAATTTTTGTGGAGGAGTTGCCGATTCCTCTGAGCCTCTGGTCATATTCTGTCAACCAGTCATTACATACCTAACTTTGTATTATGCATGTTTCTGTTTAAGATACCTTACTCAATATATTGTTTCTCAACACTGAACTTTTCTATGGCATATAACTCACCCTTTGCATAGCATTCATTTCTTTGCTTTTATGAATACAAGACAGCACTTTACCATGGCTGGAAGTCATCTTAAAACAAAAATGACAAAAAACACAAACATGAAATTGGACACTAAATGAATCATAAAAAGGATACTTGTTTTTAGTATAAGAGCTGAAACAAAAAGACGTTTCCCCTTTTTTTTTAACATTGCCTAACATGCCTAATTTTAACATTGCCATTGTTGAAACTTTGCCTTAACAGTGCTTCAGTTTTGTCTGTCAATGTTCAAAAATGACCAAAACAGCACGTCAGCTGTTGATTTTGAGATAAATTTTAGTGAGTAGCTGAACTCATAAATAGAATCTGATGACTAGTTTATTTCAGAAAATTTCTGTGAAGATATTTAAAGGAAAAAAATGTGTTCATATGTAATCAAGCATTCACTGTAAAAGGGAGGCTTAATGTAGCTATAAGGACTTTTGAGTGTTTAATACAAATAACATACCTGTTTTAAGAGAAGTGTTAAAACAAGAAACCACTTTAAAATACTAAGGAGCACAGTAGCTTGCATTTTTCTCTCACACTAATCAGTTTTCTCTGGGCTTCGTTTCAAATAAAATTCAATTTCATTGAAAGCTGTTTGGCAAATGTCATCTAAGAGCTCTATCACAGTGGGGTTAATTTATGCAAATATGATCTATAATAGATCCTTCATCTTTTAGTGGTATTTTCTTACAAAATACTGGGTACTGAACATGCTAGCATTGTACTCAGAACACTTTTATCTCCCTATGTACATTTACATGAGAAACTGGGGTTTAATGAAGTAACTTGCCTGAGACATGCTAAGAAAAGCTGATTTCTGACAAATGTAGACTTCCATGCTCTTCATCTGTGTGGGCACACGCATTTGTGTGTGTGTTAAAGGAATGGTGGAGATGGAGCTCACTGGCTGGGAGGCCCTAGGTTAATCCCCACGTTTTTTTGTTTGTTTTTTTTTAAGTTAAAAAACACTTAGGAAATACTAGGGACGGAATTCAAGTCAAATTTCTGCAACAAGTGAACCATACGCTAAGGATTAATGCTTCCTCATTTGAAGAAAAGGACAAGTAGAGACCTTGACAGTAAAATTTCTTTCATTCTGTGTAACTAGGGGAAACAAACCCAAAGCAAATTACTTCTAAAGTTACATAACTACTGAAATTAAAGTTAAACCAAGTGTCTCCTCCAGTTCACCATGTTCATTTACAACTTGCTTCACTATATTAGCTCCCAAGCAGTTAAAGAGTTGGCAAGGGGGTTCTGTCTTAAGACTTGGCATAAAAGGTTTCAGCAGCTCTCAATCCCTTCACTTTTGTTAACGTTAGTCCTAGGATGCTGTATAAAAACTTTTGTTGGGCAACAAGTAATCTTGGAGGTTTACTCTTTTCTCACTTTAAGTGAATTCTCTTGCTTTCAAATATTTTCCAGATGATGGAGTACTTATGGAAGTATTAAAAGTCATCAAACAGATCATTACTTCATAAAAATCACACCATTCAAGAAGTACTGAGAACCCTTGTGTGAAAAACAGGTGGCATGTAAGCCCCATAACTATTTTATTCTATAGATTGTTTGCCTAGAAAATTTGGGTGATTCTCTGCCATCTTATTAGCTCTAAATTTATAAAAAAGAGGAAGAAGACAGCTAAAAGCAAAGTGATAACTGGAAAAGATTAGGTAACTATCTTAACACATAGTAAAACCCTTAACATATTAACTGTGCCATACTAAAAAACTATAGTGTATCAATGCTGTGAAAATGTATGCTCTTAAAAAAAAAAAACTTTAATCAGAAATATAAATAAAATTCACTCAGCCAAAATGCTTCATTTAAAGGATTAGTAGATTTAATCTAGAATACTGGGTTGAGTTTTTTAAACTGATGACAACCTGTAACAGTTATTTTACAGTTCAGACATCTGTAAAAGTAATTTTGAATATAAACAATCCCAATATACTGATTCTGACAATGTAAAGCACGGCTAAGGAACTTAAAAGAACCAAATAGGGTAGAAAGATGTGAGGTAAACAAAAGTTTTAAATATTTTAAATGCCCTTGATTGTGTTATATCATAATCCTGGACTGAGTAACCTTTCCAACAACCTTAGACCATCTAAGCACTTGTTTTTTATTGCACTATTGTGCAAGGTGTTGTGTAGCTGCATAGAACCAACTGTTACCTTAACAGGATGTAGGAAGCATTTTTACCTTTACCTATTTCACCTGACCCAATGGTAACTGTCTATTATGGTATAATCTGGAACATGTTCACACCACCTTAATGTTAATTCAGTTAATGGAGTATCACATGTAATATTTAGATTTTTCTTGAAATCAGCCAAGTCATCTGAAAAAATGAAGCTCCAAGCAGCAACTAAATATAAATCTAGAAAACTGCTGGGAAATATTTTTAGGAAAAATAGAAACTAAAAAATTAGTAGGTACATTTTACAATTGCTTCATTAGAAGGGTATAACTTTGCAGAAAATACTAAAACAACAAAAAACGGATGGACAAAGAAACCCAAAAAGATAGGACGTGGTATACTTAATAGAATTATAAAACTAAAGAATTCTTTTCCTCATGTGGTTATTTTGCAGTTGTTTTGGCATTCAACTAGTTTGAAATATCTGGGATGAATCAATACTGCTTCTGAAAGTACTGGGGCACATAGTTAAAGGTCACTAAGGGTCTGACAGGTGTAGGCTCCAGTTAATAGTAGGAGGGCCCTGATGAGATCAAGTAGCCCAGCCCCAGCTGGAGGAAACTGAAGTCAGAGAAAAAGTTTAGTGAAACTGTTGCTTCCCAATTGTGTACTTACCTGTAAGATCTTTTCAAATTATCAGACTTTTGGAAATAAACTATAAAGCTGCATTACAGGCTTTCCAGGAGACTTCACTAGGGTTATAGGCATACACCACATATGGTTCTGATAAGCCCTTTTAAACAATGTATTATAGATTATATGTACTTCCATCACCTAGTAATTAGGGGTTTTCTGGATCTTTAAACTCTTTATTGAATTTCTATAATAAATATAATAATTACATTCAATCATAGGAAACTGTCAGTAGTTGGTCACTTTTGACCTATGCAAGTGGTAATTTCCTATTACCCCACCTACTATGTAATCATTTCAACCAGCAGCATGTAGTTTCACATCAGCACTACTTGCAAAAAGTCCATAGCAGATGGCAATTACTGCAGCAGTTCCTAAAGTAAAACTCAAATGCTATCGTAGGTTGATACTGGGTTATGAGCAACAACATTCCATTTAAGCACACCTTCTAAAATGGGCCAAGAAATTTCACTATATTCGAATCCTCATGAAAAAGATGAGATGTAAACCATAAGGCAAAGATGGATTTAAAGACTTTTAACATCTTACCCATTCCAAATCTAAGTTCCAAGTTCCTTGAAGCCCTATAGAAAATAGAACTATTTTCCTTTACTATCATTCTCTGTATCTTTTTATTGTACCGGGGATTGAACTCAGGATCTTGAGTTTGTGTGGCAGGTGATAGAACCACTGGGCTAAATCCGCAGCCCCTACTATCACTCTCAGTAACTCCCTAGTCATCTGAGTGGCACAGAACTTAAATGCATTACAGCGAGTTTTCAATTTATTTACTCTTTGTATAAACTCACTGTAGACAGTCTGTGAGAATACCAATTAATTTGAACCTCAAAAAAACGTTTACAGAGAACAAAGTTTCTCACTACAACACTCAGATAACCGAACCTTACACACACACACCCCCCATAGAAAACCCGTCAAAACAGCAAACAGCTACAAAAATGCCTGTGACTTCAAGCACAAATGTGTTGGAACCTTCCTGCAAAGAATCAGTTTAAACAGAAGGGTGTGATTCTTAACAGCTTAGAGTTTCACTGTTCTTCAGGTCTTACTTGTATCACTTGTACATACTTCTATAAAACAAATAACTCCTCCAGTTTGTCCTGCAGTATCTATCTCAGGTAAGTTTCCATGCATTCAGTTGGTGAAATGTACTGCTTCATTAAAATGCTTATTTAAAAATTAAATTTGTGTATACCTACTATAATCACTCTGTGTGACCCATTAACAAAAGTAATACTTTGCAAAAGAGTTTCAAGCCCTTTTGAAGTTTTAAAAAAGCACCTAAATTACTCACTGGTCTCACTAGGAATCCAGAAAACCAGATCATTTTTGTTTCCCACATGCTTTCTGCTCCTACATGGTCCAGTTAGGTCTGTTATATGACAATGGCTTTTGAGCTGTGCAAGATATTTCAGAAAAAATTTTTTCTTGAATGCCTTTTATTAGTGTAAACTAAGAACTGTATTCCCACTGAGACACCTCATCTAAATAGGATAGCAAACAAAAAGATGGAACCCTCTCAAAATCTGAAAGGCAACCTGAATCAAGAAGTTACATCTGGGGAGTGACCTTTTCACTAATATTTCTGAATCTGTGTGCTGCTTTAAAAAGTGGTCCACTTACCACCATTCTTCAAAGTACACATTTCTTATAGAACAAGTCACTGGGTTTAGTCATTTGCAAAGTAATGAAATCCACAGTTATTTAACACTGTTGTTCTGAAGAAGTGCTTCAGCTATACATACAATTGTTTCTTAAAGAAGTAATCTTTATAAAAAGATTTGTAATGCACATAGGAAAGACAATGAAAAATCATTTCTTCATACCACATTTGCTAACTTGGGGATGAACTAAAATTCTTTGTGGTCTGCAGGTATAATTCAGTGGTATATTCTAGCAAGTGGAAAGCCCTTGCTTTAATCCCAGCACAGTATTATTTTTTGAGTCAAGATCTCACTGTGTGTATCCAGGTTGGCCTGGAATGCATACTCCTCCTGCCTCGGCCTCTTAGAATTGCAGATGTGTACCATCATGCCTAGCTTACCAAAATTATAAAAAATTTAAATTTTGTAATCCACTTATGCAAAAAAACTAAGAACAAAAACTACCAACAACTTTTTAGCTTTGACAGTTAAAAATTTTAAGTAGCAACTTAAGAATTTTAACTATTCAAAAAAAAAAAAAGTAGCTGGGCATGGTGGCGCTTGCCTGTAATCCCGGCACTTGGGAGGCTGAGGCAGTAGAATCACCAGATCGAGACCAGCCTGGACTACATAGTTCCAGGTCAGTCTCAACTACATAGTGAGACCCTGTCTCAAATTAAAAAAAAAAAAGAAAAAGAAAAATTTCATTACTTATCCCATAAGAATTCTAACAGGCCCGGTACCAAAAACAAAAACAAAAAAAAATTTTTTTTTAAAAAAAGAGTAGCTGGGCGTGGTGGCACATGCCTGTAATCCCAGCACTCAAGAGCGGCTGAGGCAGGAGGATGCTGTGAATTCAAGACCCGTCTGGGCTACAGTGAGTTCCAGAGCAGTCTGAAATAGTGAGACACTGTCTATTAGGGGCTATCAAAAAAAGTTTTCATGGAAAAACACATTCATTATTAGCACACTTTATAATATATTTGAAGGCTAATTTTGTAATATATACTGACTGGGAAATTTTTAATTCCTTATACTTCAGTGCCTATAAATCAAATTCACTTAATACTTTTATGCACATAAAAGCTCTTTTCAGATATCAAATAACAAAACTAAATGACTGTCTCTTCTTGTTCAGTGGTCAATGTAGTATGTTGAAGCGAAGACCTCCCTAAAGCCTGTAATTACTGCAGGTGATCTCACAATTAAACTATAAATTACTTTCTCTAAATAAAGTGGTTTCTCTTAACATAAATTTCATGTAAAAGTTTTTATCTTCATAAAACTAAACCTTCAACCAAAATATCTAACCTGAATGATATTCAATCGCAAGTACGAAAACTTTCATTATTTCCCTGTGACTCAGGGTCAATTACTGGCCTATTCCTTTCTTTAAAAATTGTAATAAAGAATTAAAAAGGAAAAGTAAAACTCTGGTTTCTAATCACCCCTCCCTTTCAAATGCCTTTGATTAGCATTTGATACAAAGATCTTTCCTCTAATATGAAATGTAATATAAATACCCTAGACCATCTACTCTCACAGCTTAAATTTTAAGTATTAAGATTTCATGGAATTCGTTACAAAATGATTAGACAATTGACATGTTAATATTACATATGAGTAACAAGAGATGCTTTTGAAAAGCAATCAAAGAATACTATTCTAGGCCTATAAATAGCTCAAACTACTATTTTTAACAATTGGCATTAAAAAGTAGCAAGTTAAAAATCAGTAAATGGAAGATCAAAGTTTATTTACTACCTGCATACAAAAACATATTGCACATCAAACAACCAAAATTAAAAAAAAAAAAAAGGAAAAAAGGAAAAAAAAAAAAAGGAAAAGATACTATACTAATGACTAACATGTAGTTTATACAGAATAAACTTTCTGGAAATTGATCTTTTCAGTAGTTCAGGTTATGTCTGAATGGACATGACTAATTCAGCTTAGTGTTTTAACTAAAGCTATGTTTGATTTTTAAATACTGTACACTTTAATAAATAAACCAAACAAAGCCTGTAGAACAGTCACTGCCAATATCACCCAGTGTCCCTGCAGATGAGAGTAACAAATGTATTCCAGTGGTCTGCAGACTTCCCCCTACATACAGCATTTAAAAAACACATTAAGACAGACCAGTTTCCAGACTAAACTAATGAAGAAATTACAATTCAGTGCAAAATACTTTTAGACTGCATTTCATTCTAGTTTTCCTCAGGTGAAGAAGTGGTTGCATATTAAAAATGTAACAAAAGCTGCTAATGCTTTCATAAAGAATATGTTAGGGATCCCACCCCACCCACCTCCCCCAATCTCTGCCATTTTTGAAAACAAAATAACATTTCCTATAGCCAGCAACTTTTTTTAATGTTACATATACTATTCTCAAGGCACATCTGATGATATATTGTATAACACAGTTGGTGTCAAAGTATGTTTACATATGATTTCTTCAGGATCCCTCCCCTTTCTGAATTCCAAATGGAGGAACTGAAAGTGCGATGTAAAGACTGGCGATCCATATTCTATCTTTGGCAAGCTTGTACAAGCACTATTGTAAATGTAATGTAAGAGAACTGTAAACTAGGAACTTCTTCAGTTTATGAAACACCATTTAGGACTGCTGCTTCTTGAGTGTTTTCTTCTTTTAAGGTATTAATCTTTTCTTCTCCTGGAGTACGCTGTAGCTTAGGAATTTCATCGCCAGAAGCACTAGTTGGGCCATTTATTGCCTTTTCTGAAGGACCATGCTCTTCAATCACATCTTTTACCTGCCGAAAGGAGATGACTTTATTAAACTGTTTATAAATGAAATCTACAGTTGAGGAAAAGAACAGCTACATAAACACTGATTACCTAATGAACTTGTTTCAAATCCTACAACAGATCGAAGAATCATAACACCCTTAAATTTTACACCACTGGGTCTTTCAACTCTGTAACATCAGTACCTAGAAGTGCCCAAACCACAGAAAGCATTGTACTGTTTAATGAACCCTGTATCCAATTTTATTTTAAACCAACAGCGCATCGTGTAAATGAAAGTGCCCTAAGTACAACAAATAATCACCTACTTTACTCACCTTTTTGAAATTACTTATATATCAAATCCCTGAAAGCATTTAAAAGAACTGAAACTTTTTAAAGATTTATATCTATTTCTGAGCAGAGATATACAACAGCCTTATGCTCACCAAATTAAGCAAGTCTTTATTATACCCAGTATTATTGGGCAGATTAAATTTTACAAATGTTAAAATTCTATCTGAAAAGTAGTTCAGAATCAAGCATGCATATCCATCTCCACAGTTACCTGGGGCCAAAAACAAAATAAACAGTCTTTTTTTTTTTCTTTTTAAACTAAAGTATTCGTCTATTTGGGGAAACAAGTGATCATACAGTAACTTAAATTTTAAAAAAGTAAGCTAAATCATACCAAAAAAAAAGAAGAAAAAAAGAAAAAGCACCTACAGGTTAAATTCTCCTTACCATTTCTTTCTTGTTTTTAGCCAAAGTTTCCCTTGGGAGGTTTCTTTGTCTGCTCTGAGACTCAGCTCTAGAAATATAATCTGCAACTGTGACTGTTAAAGATGAGAAAAAAATTACAGGTGTTGAAAAAATATTTCTGAAGTTTATGGATAAAAAGTAATTTTACTATTAAACTAATGGTGGGTCACCCAATTTCAAATTTTTAAGCTGGGTACCACCTCAACCAAAAACAAAGCTTGAAAATTTTGACTATTATTTCTAAAAGAAAATTTCAAGCTGGAAATAAGAGGAAATCTAGTTAATTCCTCTTTCCCAAGAATCCAGCTATTTCCTTCTTGATGAATCTAAAGTTGTGGGACAAATATGCTGTTGAAACCCACAACCAAGAATAAGAAATGCAAATACAGTGTTCTAAGCCAAGATAAGTGTGTGCAACTACAGCGGGTGGAGAAAAGGAACAAAGTTGGTACAGGCCATGATAGAATGTACTTAATTTGAAATTTTCGAGATTTATTCATGTCAGTTTTGGTTTTTAGAGGGGGAAAAAAAGCCACATGTAGTATTTTGTGAAATCATTCTGATTTAACCATCTGATTTTCTGATTTAAAGTAAGTGCAAACTAACAAACCAAAGATAACATGACCACCCTAAAGATGTAGAAAATGATCTGGTTGAAAACAGGGCCAGTGTGAATTCAGTGACCAGCCTCACCTCCCCAATTTGCTAGTCTTGCTAGGGACTGACTGGAATGTGTGCTTTTGCAAAAGAAGGGGAAATACCCTAGTGTTAAGTGCTGGCCTCACTACTCTCATCTCAATTTCTTTTTGACTTTATACAGAATTCATTGATGTGAAGTGATACCAAAATAATCACCTTTCTTTAAAGTTAACTTTTCCATTGCACATTCAATGCCTGGTATGTAAAAATGTAGCATACAACAAATTATGGGAATTATGTAAAGAATAAAAAGGCACTACTAGGGTATGAGGAAATTTAGTCTACCCAGTTCAAATTTTATGAAACTAAATCATTTTGAGATAATAAAAATCTGGACAGTATGTACAATTCAAGTATGAATTAATGTACTAACATTAAGTTCCAAAAACCTCAGCACCATTACTGAAATCCTTTAAAATCATAAACAACTTAAATCAGAATTTATAATCTAGAAAACCACTAGATATTTCAAATCTAAAACTGCTTTTAACAAATTATAAGTACACTCATTTCTTTTAAATTGTTTATCAAATTAATGAATTTATAAATAAATTTAATAATCTACCGTATTGGGAAGGGGATGTTATCATAATCCACTTCATTAAGATAGCTACGTACAGTGACCAAGCCATATTGACAATCATACTAGCTAGTTTGGGGAGCAGCACAAAGAATACTTTGTTTCCACAGTTCATCCCTTCCTGGAAACCCTGCTGCACAGACAAGCATACTAAATTTATCTTTAAACAATTCTTAAACCTTCCCATACACTATGTAAACAGATGGAGTAATAATACACTTCAATGTAGTTATGAGTTAAATTAAGAGCCATCATAAAATATTAACAGGCACTTAGCTGCAGTACTCTCCCAGCAAATAAAAGGGAGACAAAAGATTAAAAAAAAAACCCAAAAACTTTTATATAGCCAGCCCTAATAATAACAACCTTTTTAAAACTTCAATACAAACTAATAACATCTTTAAAGTTATCTATAAAAGTACAATCTGTGTAATAAAACTTGGACTCAAGACCAAGGCTCAGCTGACAACACTGTATCAATATTCTAAATGTTGTAAAAAAAAAATTCAGTTCCTAATTTATACTGAGTAACAAATTTTGAGCAAATAGGAACAAATAAAATGATGGTATTTTAAAGAAAATACTGATTGGACTCTAGAGGCTGCCTTCCCTAGAACTGCTGCTGAAAACATGGAGAAACTTTTTAGCACTTCTTTCACCTAAGTTTTTTTTTGGGGGGGTGGTGCACAACTAGGAATGCAATCCCAAAGAGCAGAGAGTAAAACAGGAATAGATGCAGGATAGTAATACTGAAAATTCCTCATTAGTCAAGTTTCAATACCATTTGGAAATATCTGCTCTTCCTGCAATAAACCTTACTATTTTAGTCCCGTTATGGACTAAAACCGCTATTTGCCTAATAAGTTGTTGTTAACAATTTAGACCACATTTGATATCTTGAATTTTCTTATTTATAAAGTAGACCCAGAAAATATATATTTACTGCTGTGCCATCTTCAAAAAAATGAAATGTATACAATCTCTGCATCTAAAATACATTTCCAAAACTAAAGGAGAATGGAAAAAAAATAAACATTTTCTGGATACTTTCTATTTTGTGGGTGTCCTTTTAAACTTTCCAAATATCTTTAGAAATGAACTTTCCAGAATGGGAAACTATACCTGTTTACTAGTTTTCCCAAATCTCTCTGTGTGAACTCAACACTGAAGATGCAAGCATTCATATTATCTGGGGTAAACACATGAAAAAATTGTTTTGGAAAGAATGCAAAATTGACTAGTTTGAAAGGGGTTTATTTTGGTGCACACAATTTCTTCATGCTGAATATACATATGACTGTACACAGGAATTGGAAATTATGCTCAAGATAATATACACAGAAAACAAGTTTGTTTGCAGATACTAAAATTATGACTACATAAAATAACACTGAAAGTAAATTTAATTTTAGTTAGTAAGTGTAAAGAAAAAAGGCATCGCACTACAATAAAACAAAAATACAGCATGCATTTCACGTATTAGGAAGCTACAAATATATATTTTTTTAATTGAACTGCGGGTATTACAATTCCCATGAAAATGAGGTGCTGAATTGATAGTGAGCAGACACCATGCAAAAGCTGCCCAGTTTTGCCAATCAACCTCAGTTACAATCTACAACAAAGTCCCTGGGATGGCAAGCCCCAACTCCAATGTGAAGAATCTGCCAAGTGAACAAAGCAATAGTCTTCTCAACAGTATTTCCATGTGAAACATTAAGACACAATCAGTTCAGTGAGACTTAGGACCAGTTACTAAACATTTACACTGAGAGAAGAATGCATTTTCACTTTAATAGTAGTCTTGTTAGTTGAATAAACATCTATGCAAAGTAAGTTTTTAATGTATATACACACATGTGTACATGTAAATATATTTACAACACAGACACATGACATTTTTCTTTCATGCTTGTGACCTGACATCAACAGGTCCACTCAAGTTACCTGGCTGTCTATCTTCTGCCTGACCCCTGAAACGACGCCTGCGGCTACGATTGCGTCGCTGGGGTTTTTTTTCACTATCATCTGTAATTGCAAAGTTTACCATGAACTATTCTGACAAAATAAACAAGCAAGCCAGAAACAAAAACAAAGTATCTTTCCTTTTTCAAAACAGTGAAAAGAAACTCTAAACATCAAAGTAAAACATATAGTACTGACATGATACACACTTGTAACTTAAAGCATTCCAAATAGATTAAGATAGTATAGTTTTGACTCAAATCTCAGACTAAATTATCATCACTCAGGGATAAAGTTTTCCTCTTGAATATAGTTTAGGTTTAGCCCTTTGGAAATTAATGCTCATTCTTGGTATATGTATTTTCTCAACGGTACTGTCTATAATAATTTTACATAGACAAGCTGAAAACCCATTTTGAACTTGAGGACAGTAACAGCAGTATGGCATCTGTATAACTTAATGGCATCAAAGGGCAATTTAATAAACTCTTCACTCTCAAATAATGTAACTGACAAATCTGAGAACTAGACATACCAGTTATCTACCTTGAAGTAAACACTAAGAAAAAGTTATTTGTGAACTGCATACTTTTGAAAAAAATTTCACACATTAAGTTTTTATATATGTGACTGTATACATCTTTTCTCTAAATGCTTACATACCTAGCCCATTTTCATTAACTGAAGCCGTATCAGATTCAGTCATTCCATCCATGAGAACAGCATCTTCATCAGTCCTTCGTCTACGAGACCGCCTACGACGGTTAGTACTGTGATGAGATTCGCTGGCATCAGTGTCTGCAGTCTGATCTGATTCTGTATTATCAAGTAAGCTGTATGGATTGCTGTCTGGATCTTTGAGCACTATATTCATGTCAGAGGCAAGAAATATTTATTTAAGAGTGCTATAGTTATGAATGGTTTGAAATATAATGAACTACATCAACTATTAAACTTCACTCACCCCCCCCATTAAAAATAAAATATTTCTGTCTAATTAGTTTACCTGGAAAATAACAAAAGATGGTTTATTATGAAAAAAACCTAAAATGATGAAAAATTATAAAATAAAAGAACAAAAGCCAGCTTCCTAATATTTCCTTTGACTTGTTTTGGGGAAAAAAAATATATTTATAAATATATATATATCTATACCCATAGGGTTCAGTCACAGATCATGAATTACTTGGGGGGAAAAAAGTACTGCAATAAATATACTTTTTTTCATGTCATTATTCCCCAATATAGCATAACAACTATTTTCATGACATTTGTATTACATAAGGAATTATGGGTAAACTAGAGACAACTGAAAATAAACAGGAGGATGTGCTTAAGTGCATGCAAATCCTATGTCACCCTGTATAAGGGACTTGAGCATCTTCAAATTTTGATATCTGTAAGAGGTCCTGGAACCAATCACCCACCAATACCGAGAGATGACTGTATTAGGAAACACTGTATTACATGCTAGTTCACAATTCAAGGTATTTCTGCCCAAAGGCTAGAGAAAAGTGAAGAAAAATAAATATTCAACTAATATGAATTAATTCTGAGGGCTTCTGTCTTCTTTATGAAGTTCAAGGTGACTGCTACTTCTCTGTGTGGATGTTAATGCACTACTTCCAAATAACATTCAGCACCTATACTTCATGACATAATAGAAACATGTTAACTATGAACAGAAGCATCAAGAAAAGCCCATACATAACAGCAAACTAAATAGGGTTGAAATACTAACTGGTGACAGAACAGATAATGTTGAAATGAATGTCAATTTGTACTTCAACTATAGAAACAAAGCATGAAAGCAGAGTGAAAGTGGAAAAGGCAGTGTTTCAAAATACAATTCAAGGAAAATACTCATCTTACCTATGTGCATTTATTGCCTCCAACAAATTATAGAAGAAATTCACCTAATCACGATTTTTCCTTCCTAAGTATCCTTTGGTAACAGCTAGCAAGCTAGCATCTTTGCAAAAGACACTAAGTTTATCCATTAATCAAACACTAAAGTACATTTATTTTACAATTGAGCATACTGTAATTTTTGTAACACTTAGAAACAGGGCAATGTATTAAAGTATAAAAACTACTTTCCTGAAAGCCTGTAAAAATGAACTTAGGTTAGAACTAAATCTAAAAATGTTTTTTAATTCCCTTAATTTCATGACTTATTATGATTTGTAAGCACACTTAGCACATAATGTATACATGCATAACTTCTTATAATATTTAATATATTATATAAGCATTTATGTGCATTACATTAAGAAAAATGTGGTCTTAAAGGAGTATAGTAAATAACAGTAAAGCTGTATCCTTGAAATAATCTAGTCCACAAATCCCTATCAATTCTTTCTAGAGCTCTTACATCTCCATATAACTTTAAAAATTTTTAAATTTTCAAAAGATACAAAAGTTGTTTATACACCTCAAATCTCTAGTCATCTATACGCCCCTCTTTATACCTCAATTCCTCAAATAGGTTTTTTCCTAAGCACTGCTTCCACAATTTCAATTTTAAGTACACAAAAGTATTTAGATCTCTCCGGACATTAGAATTATCTGGGTCTGGCTAGTAAAGTGACATAAAAACTCAAAAATTATAAGGAAAAAGGATTACAATTACATAAGCTGTCCCAAACTGAAAGTATAAACACCTGACCCTCAAAACACTAAGACAGTGATGGCGAACCTTTTAGAACTTTCAATGATAAAAACAGCCTACTGTGCACATGTGTTACTTGTTCACCACCACTTCACTAAGAAAATCAGCCTTCCAAAATAGTTCCGACATGAAAAATTTTAAGTAGACCTTCAATGAGAAACACTCTTCAAGGCTTTTCCTACACTGATTGCTATATAGTCCACCACTCTCTATTTGACAGCTAAGTGGAAAGAGTAGCTTCCAAGTATGGCTGGCCTACAGAGATAAATTAACTTTCCTACAATTAAATTCTCTACAAAAATGGATGCTAACATAGTATATAAAAGACTACCAGAACTGATGGAGGATTTGCCACCACGTGGTCCACCTCGACCTCGACCCCCTGAAACACTTCTGCCTCTTCCTCCTGGACGTCTCCTGCTGTCACGCTGATGTCGGCTCTCTCGATCATCTTCTCCTGCCAATGACCAATCACTCAGCTCATCTTTACGTTCAGATTCTGTTTCAGAGGGGTTAGACAGCTCAGAATTTGTACCTTGGGAAAGAAGAAAACATAAAGCAGTTAAGAGTCCTACTTTTTTAAAAGTGATTAAATTTTTTAAAAATTATTTTCTATAAAATATCCTAAGAGCACACTAATAGCCTGTTTTAAAGAAAACTAAATGAAAATTAAAAACAAATGGGAAGCTGGGTGTGGTCACACACATCTGTAACTCCAGCACTTTGGAGGATCACAAGTTTGAGCCCAGCCTGGACTCTGTCTCAAAATAAAAAACAAAACGGGTCAGGCATGCAACACAGTATAAAAGGCCATGTGTTCAATCCCCAGCATCACCAAAGGGAAGGCAAAAAAATGAAATGTCTTAACTGAGGTATCAGGTGTAAATATATCTACTAGTCAAGATAGAGTTTTAAATGAATTGCTTTGATGTGGAGTCAATAGGATAGTTACAGAAAACACTTAAAAATGTACTTAATGTGGAGATTTGCAAAAAGTTTCTGGCCATTTGCCTGTTTTAGTAGCTGAAATTATTAGTGCAAGAAATGTAACTGGTAACATCTGAAAGCAAACCATATCATATACACAAAAAGTTTTCATTATACAGTACAGTGATTCCACAATTAGATTCACCAACTCTAGAGCAGTGTGGGGAATCTTTTAGAGCTTTCAATGATACAAAAGCCCACTGTAACATGCATGCCAAAGGTTTGCCCCTAATGCTCGAGGGTGTGTTTTTTCACATTTTAAACATCTTTGGAATCCAAACATTTCTCATCATGGATAACAAGCCAGAAGTATGTTTTTTTAGCAACTGTACATAGCATAATATGTCCTACTGCCTCAAATTAGAATAAGGTATTTGAGAATATTGGACAATTTTAAGATTTCTAAGAAGACATCTCTCACCTGACAACAGAATCAAAGCCATGACCGGTGGGATGAAATTTCGGTATGACTTGTTAAAATTTACAAAATTTGTAGATGGTCTTTAAAATATGAGATTGGGATGTTACAAATTTAACCATTGCAAAGATTTCATGAGAAGTCTATAATATTAATAAAATTGTGATCAGTGTCAGATGCACTACAATATTCATTCCCACTCATTCTTTGTTGGTTCTAGCATGCCACTTCCCTCACAACCTAGGTCAATTTCTAGTGTCAGACCACTTTAAATGAAAACAAATCTTTCCTTATTTTTTTAATAGTATGTATCTATCACATAGTTTATAATTACGTTGTTCTCTATTTTTTCCTTGTGAAATTATTTCAAAACTGGTCTATGATATAAAATGAAAATTCCAGACCTTGTTATTTCTAAATTTCCCCAAATACCTAGTAACATTTAGATAAGAATTTTCTCTTGATAAATTTGAATAATTTTATAATTAATTTCCTAATATTTCATGAAATACCTGTAAGATGCTTATACTTAAAACTCCATGCACTGGACAGTAAAGGCAAAACAGACAAAATCTTTATGGACATAAAGTTAATTCAGTGCAGGAAATAAGTTATAAACTTTAATAAATGAAAGTTATAAACTTAAGAATACTGGACAATTTTAAGATTTCTGAGAAGGCATCGCTATAGAAATCACCATAAATATTTCAATTTTGTACAACATAAACTCAAGATCCAAAAAATAAAAATGATTCAAATACTAACTGAATTCTAAATAACTCTCACAATTTAAAACAAACTTCAAAGCAGACTTCCCCTCTCTAAAATGTCTACCTATCAAGATGACCTTCAAGGTCGTTATGTGCTAAGCTTATGAGTTAAAAACACATTTTATCAAATCCAAGATGACATTAATTTTAAGGTATGTCCTGTGTGCCACTCAAACAGACAACATGCTAAATTTGTGTCACTCAAGTTAGGACACATACCACCTTCAGAGATACTACACTATGAAATATTTCTTTTTGCACTCACACAATCATCACCTATAAATCCTTCTAATAGAAAGTGTTTAAGAACATCTATAAACTCAAAATACTTTCTAAAATTCAATAGCTACTTCAAAAAATTTAATGTTATTAGTTCTACAAAGATTCAGATGTAAGAGTGCCACCTACTGAACAATTTGCATAGCTTTCTCCATTCCAAACAATGTTATTTTGCCATGACCCTATGAATTTATCTGCTTTAGACAAAAGCATTTTGCCAGAGTGACCACTCATCATTAAGTGGATTTCTCACAAGGACTAATAAAATTATTTGATAAATTCATCATTCGTCATCCAAAAAGCCAGAGTCTGATTATTTTTGTTATTATTCATCATTCACTATCCAAAAATCCAGAGCTTGATTTCTGTTATTTATGCTTCAAAAATTAAGAGTATATTCAACTTCAATTTTGGTTACTTGCATTGCTTTTTGTGTTAAATTTAAAGAATACAGTAATAGTTTACAATTCTCAGTCCTCTGCAGGGAGAACATTTCTATATTTTACTGGAATTGTACTTTTTAGGTTTTTAATATAAGGTTTACTAAAAATACATCAAGAAAATAATAGAGACAGATACAGTACTTTAATCTTTCACCTCAGTAAATAATGAAAGGTAAGAATAGTGTAAGTTTAATGGAACTCTAGTATCATTCAACCATGAAATTTGGATCCAAAACTTGTACACTACAATTTTGTTGTTTCTATTTTCCTTCAATGCTATATGTTTTGTAAAGGCTTATGAGACATTTCCCAAAACAGAATGGACACAGGAAGAAGGAGGGGAGGGAGGGAGGGAGGGAGGGAGCGAGGAGTGAAGCCACTGCTAAGATCCAAGTCCAAATGTAGAAAAATAAAACAACTCCAATGCTGAAGAAAAATAAGTAAAAATTTAGGGTTAGAGAACTGTTACCTATCACCACTGCATCAGCCCCTTCCTACTAGGGTAGGGACCCATCCACACAGTGAGATACATTTTGTAAAAATACTCAATTATAAAATGTTAATTAGGTTCTGACTTTTCATGTCTTTCATTTTAGTGAAACACTACACAAAAATAACATGTTTTGTTAATGGAGTAAGATCTGCTAAATGAGTCAAAGTATATTTTAAAAACTACTAAAAATCTCCTATATGTAATCTTGGTGAAGCCATTAGCATTACTGTTCATTTTTACTTTTCTTAGGGTATACTAGATGATACCTACTATAATTTATTACTGGGCTTTTCTTAGGATATACTAGATGATATCTGTATTAACCTATTACTGGGCTTTTCTTAGGATATACTAGATGATATCTATTTTAACCTATTATTGGGCTTTTCTTAGGATATACTAGATGATATCTATTTTAACCTATTATTGGGCTTTAATTAGAAAATGTGAAAAACTGTGTTAGGCAATTATCTGGAAAACAGCTTTAATATATACGTTCATCCTAAATTTTAGAATAAACAAGAGTATGAACTGCCAACATAAAAATATGCTTGCTTTATTAAAAAATATGCTACATAACTTCTTGGAAATGACAAGCCTTTTACTGTCATTAATATATAAAGTATACCATCATTACTAAGACATGTATCTCAGACCTACTTTCCACCCTCAAAGCCAAGTTTGACTGATATACTAATTAATCACATGTAAAATATGTAGGAGTGCCTAAACTAGAACCAATACTACTACAAAAACTACAAAAATAAAAATGCTTTTTACCATAACCGGAGGTGTAATTAGGGCCCCGACGACCTCTGCCTCTTCCACTATAAGACCTAGAACCTTGTACAGAAGAGACGGTACTTTCATCAGTGGCATATCCTTTCTCTTTTTCAGGCCCTCTGGTGGAAGAAGGTCTGAAACCCATACCAATCTGTCGTAGCTGTTCATCGATCTGTAGGCGTTCCATTCTTAGCTGTTCCACTTCCTATAAGCCAAACAAAAAAGGGTAAATCTTTTTCCATGTACTTTTCTGGTGTCTTCTAAAACCTAGAACTAGAATTGTACTCCCTACTACAGAGAAAAAAAATCTATCACCTTGGATAGTTACATGGTAAAGCAACACTGTGCTCCTAGTAAACACAATTTACAGATTATTTGATTTAATTCAACAAACATCTATAAAAGGCTTTAGTGTGTGCCAACCACGCTGCTTTGAGCACACAATATAAAAGGAGATATAGACTCTATTCAAAGAGATGTTTAACATAGTGTTAACTTATTCAATTGCTAATAATTATACAGTGTTATCAAATTTTGCACTTTTAAGAGTTAAAACTCTAAGTACAAGTAATATCTATGAAGGTACTATTAACAAGCTACTTTTTCTATTATATGACATCTG
The DNA here is from genome assembly GCF_012274545.1 of Fukomys damarensis. Lineage (NCBI taxonomy): Eukaryota > Metazoa > Chordata > Mammalia > Rodentia > Bathyergidae > Fukomys > Fukomys damarensis. The sequence goes on along the minus strand of NW_022900924.1, from coordinate 40,905,149 downwards.
AGTTGTGACCTAATTAGTAAACCTGATTCAGAAACTGAGATCATGTAGGATGTGAAGGTACAGCATCTGAAACAAAGTTCTTTGCTAAAGTAAACAGGATACTGGAAGGTAAGTTTGGAATGACAGTCTGAAATGCAACTGGCAATATGGATGAAATTCAAAAATAAATGCTATCGTCTGGGCACTTCCAACACATTAAACAGCAGCAATGATATCAGACTGGATGGAAAATACACTAGAAGCACAGTGCACATGGGGATATTACTATATTTTAAACCACAGAAAATAAGAAAAAAAAGAGAGAAAAAGTAGCAAATAAAAATTATATTTACTATTTATGAGGGATTACTTTTTCTTAAGTTCCCTTGCTCTTTATAGTTGCTCAAAGTTAATTACCAAATGGGAGCTAGAGATATAGCTCAGTGTTACACTGCCGGTTTCCCTTAAGATCCTTGATTCAATCCCCATCAACACACACAAACACACATGTACAAGAAGAATTAAATGATATCTATGAGGACAGTTTAGCTGGCTCAGGTAAAAGTCCCCAAGGAAGCCTAACTTTACTCCTGGGTCTGTGTATCCATTTTGCATATAAAGTCTGAAAGTAAAAACAAAAGATCTACTGTAAAGCATATAGGTATCTAAGTGATGACGCTCAAATTCAACGAACGTTAAAGTGCCCATTTCTTAACAAGGAAAGAAAGTTAAAAGGTCAGATTAAGAGGACAACATATGCTGGAAAGCCATTTTATTATGACAGAGCATATTTTATTTATTTTCTTCTTGTAATAAAAACTGGGCAAAGATGAAACTTACTGTCCAACAAATATGAAATGTTTAATGTATGGACCCCTTCACTTGTTTGTAGTAAATACAGTTAAGTAACAAATGCAGCAATGAACATGTAAAAATATAAACTGTATACAAACCTTTAGATAAGCAATATGATATTCTAAAAGAACTTGTACATTTCCAATGCTTTCTTTTGTGCCAACAAATACAAATGGAACCATCCCCTGTAAAAAACACAACATCCTCAGTACTTCACATTTTTACAAAGTTCTAGGCAGAATTTAAGATAGCATTATACAAGTTGAAAAACTTTTATAAAGCAAACAGATAATTGTTCTCTACTAAGCTTTGAGATTTGGGAGGTGGTGCTAAAATCACTGTGGTTGAAATATTCAGATTTCCAGTAAGTTACATTTGTGAAATGTGTCAAAAATTTAAGAAATCACTTATTAATCACTAGAATTTCTGACTCCTAGTGTGTAAATATAAAAATCACTAGGATTTCTGATTCCTATTTAACTATATAAAAAGTTTAAAACACAGAAACAGGAAAAAAAAAATTTCTTCAAACTGGCCACAAACATTCAGACTAAATATTTATCTTAGAAGATGTAATTATAAAATATATATTTAAATACATTGGCCAAATTATCTCTAAACATGTGCTAGACTTCAAGTGTGTAGTGCATTGGGGTGACTGATTATTATATACAGAACAAATATTTACATAATATAAAACTTAAAAGTACTAGTAAGTACAGATACTTAGTCACAGGTATTAAGACTGTTTACTTGGATTTAAAAACAATGACAATAAAAAGTAAGATGGCTAAGTGAAAATTTTTCTTCTTTATAGAAACATATATCAACTTCTTGAAAGTGTGGAAAATGAGAATAATCTTAAACTTCCAAAGCCACTTTCAATTCTTACCACATTTTCTTGAATTTAGACTAAATTATCTAACAGTTCTTTAAATAGGCTGGTTTAAGAACGTTTGGTTCTAAACACAGAAATAAGTACGGCTCAATAACTTTTTGTTCTACATATGAGTCTACCCTGATTTATTTTCAAAAATCTAACCATGACTTTACTTTAGGCAACACTGATTGATTAAAAGGCAGAAAAGTATCAGGATCATGGTGCTTACAGAAAACTATAAAGGTACACAAAAATAAGAAAATCTAATCTAGGTTTAGAGACTGCAAAATGTTGATAAGTGTCCTTTGGCATTAATCAGCAGAGAAGAGAGCATACAAACTGCATAAAAGAGAGGAAGGAGGAAAACAAGACAATTTTAATTTCCTACCACATTCCTGGGATTATGTTATGTATTCTACATCTATGTCTTACTTCACTTTCACTAAAACATAACACTTCTATAATCCCACTTCTATAATAGAAAAATAAAATAATTTGCCCAAAGTCAAAATTAGCAACTCAGCCAGAAATATTTATATCTAATTAGCTAATTCCAAGTAATACCCATTTGTGTACTGCCAGGATCTATGCTAATGTATAAGAATAAAATAATGTTTTTCTACAGGCAATTACCATAGCAGAAAGGATACAAAACATTCCTGTCATAAACTCTTACACAGCATTAGTGATATGAACAAAAAAACAAACAAACAAAAGGAAATAAGGAATAGGTAGAATGTGAATTATGCCACCCTGTAAATGAAAAGTTAGGGGAATGTTATTGTTATCTGAAGCAGATGTTAAAAGTGGATAAAAACGAAGAGTCATTCCAGATAGATGATCTCCAAGAACAGGAGAAATACAAGGCAATGACCTTGAATAGGAGATGCTATCATCAACAGTTACCTCCAAAAAGAAAAAAAGTGTTACAAGGAATCCTTAAAGGCACATATCTTACAGAATTTAATGGCCACTGTAAAGCCATACGAAAAAAATTTAAAGAGCAAACTATTACTCGGTGGAATTTCAAGATATTAAAAAATGCTAAGAGCTGATTACATTTAATAAATGATACTGAGACAATCACACAGCCAAAAAAATCAGGATCCCGATTTTTGATATTCTATAAATTAGGTCATATACATTTCAAATAAAATAAAAGTTTTACATAGTAAACACATCCTAGAGAATACAGATTTCTAAATGATCTAGGAGCAGAAAAGACCTTGCCAAGCATGAGAGAAAATTCAGAATCATAAAGCATAAATTGAAAAAAAATTCAACAATACAAAAATTTTTAAATGCCTAAAAAATCAAGTCAAGAAACAAAGAATATTTGCTATACATATGTAAAAATGAAGGCCTAGATCCTTAATGTGCAAAATGCTTTTATAACACACTAATTAAAGAGGCAAAAAACTATGTCTCAGACAAAAAGGCGGGTGTCTTGGCTGGGCATGGTTGCAAACACACGCAGCAGAAGGATCACAAGTTCAACCCCAGCCTGGGCAACTTAACTACTACTATGATTTATAGCAATAGTGTCCTCCAAAGGCCTCATGTGCTCACAGGCAGGGCTTCGGTAAGAGGATTGGACCAATAACTGACTTGCTTATTGGAATTAGATACTGAGGTCTGTTCAGGAAAGGCAGGCATGACTTGGAAGAGTACATCACCCTCCCCAGTTTCTCCCTTCTCTAACTGCTCCCTGGCCACCATGACATTAGCAGCTTTCCTCTGCTGTTCCCCTCTACCTTGTGATTCTGCTGTGCAATCAGCAGATCATGAGACAAACCTCTCTTTCTTTAAATTGCAGGTATTGGGTATTTTGTCCCAGTTACAAAGAAAATGACTGAGAGTGACTTAGTGAAAGTGTCTCAAAAAATAAAGCTCAGTGCAGAAGCCCGGGGTTCAATCCCTTTTCTTTACATCCCACACTGCCTAATCATTTAAAATCATTAACTCCTTTGGCCTCAGTAAACCATTTTTATTTCTTACCCAGGCAAAAAAATGGCAGTAACAATAGCCCAAACTACCAATTCAGGAAAGTACAATTAAGTTCCTTTTTATGAAGAATCTAGAACAAGGAGATTACACCAAAATGGTGAATACTGTAAAACAAGTGGGAATAAGTTGAACTAAATGAAGAATAAATATTAATATCAAGTTTAGAAATTTATAGTTGAGCTATTTAATGATCCTGGCTATCATTATCTTCAAACTAGTAGTTAGATACTTCTCGAATGCCAAATGGATCACCATTATTTTATACACTAATAGGCGAAAAGTGACAATTACGATAACATGACACCATCAGCTTTAATCTTCATCAATAGGCAACTCTGAAACAGCCAATATTTGGCAGGTATTTATCTGGACTAAATGTCTACAAGTTTTTCTCTCTTTTAAAAGACTAATTCTGTGTAACAGTTAACACACCTCCAAACAGTATGATATTGTTCAAAACTGAAACTGAGTGTACTGCTTTCTGGAACATAATTTTGGAGAAAATCCTTGGCTTATATTCAGGAATACAAAGCTTCAGTCAAGTATAGAGTTGACAAATGTACCCACAAATATGTATGATCCCCTTAAAGGTGATGTACAAAGAGTAAACAGAATTTCGGACCAAGCATCATCATCAACAAAAGAGACTAAATATAAAAATTTCACAGAGATGGGATCAGAACAGCCATACAAAAACAAAGGAATTTAATTAAGGCAATCAGTTCAGACTAAAAAAAAAAGGTCAAGAAGAATGTGATTAAAAAAATCCCTTTTTAACAGACTTGCTGAGTATCAATTTCTATAGCTTTATAATGTAAGACTAAAATAACTGAAACTTTTATATTAAGAAAAGGCTTAAAAAAAAAAAAAGTACTAACAAAACAAGAATCCATGGCCCACGATTAAAAAATAACTTCTTTTTTAAGTCCGTTAAATAATATTACAGGGAACAGAATTAAAAAGAAAAAAGTTAACCTATTATATCAGATTTAAGCACCCCAAAAGGTGTAATTATGTCCAAGATGACTTTGAAAACAACACACTGAGTCAGCCAAGAACATGGGGGAAGTGGGTAGACAAATAAATTAATTGTAAATACTTACATCTTCTCTAGGTAGCTTATTTTCATTGTCTCCTTCAATTCTCACCCGAACAACACCCGATTTGTCCACTATTTCTTGAATAACTTTGCCATTTTTCCCAATTACTTTTCCTTTAGTAAGAGGAAAAAAAATATAGATGTAAGTTAAAAACCAATCCTGCTATGGTTTTCAACACCAGCTCAAATTATTTATCATTTACCATGAGATTATAACCACCAAGTAAAAACTCCATCTTTATACTTCCAATTAACTCACCTACAGACTACAAAGCCATTTTATCCTTAATCTAAAACTTCCCTTTGAGTATGCCTAATGTTATGGAGATTGACAATGCTACCCAACATACAAGAAATTTCAAAAATCTACAAGCATTTAAAAATGTCCTATTTTCACATTTGTAAACCCTAACTCATTTTATAACACCAAAGCAAAGAGAAAACTAAATTAAGCATTAACTATATCAATTTGATCATGTAATATTTATTACATTTACACAAGTAACAAATTATCAATCTGGTCTTTGTTTTCAAGTTTGCAATTGTCCAAAAGATACATGACCTGACAATTTTAGAATGAATATCTTAAGATGTGGTTACATTTAACAGATACCGTATTTTATACCAGTAAGTTTTAAAGTATTTCACAGCTTTATACAAGTAAATACAGCATGCATGTCTAATTATGAAATACTATAAAATAACATAAAATTCAAATTATTTACCTTCTCCATACTTGACTTGTAAGCCTGCCAAATGGTAGTTATTAAACATTCAACAATCAACAGAGAAACTCAAAGAGGAACAGGTAGACTCCCAAAGAAATGTACTATCTAAAGATTAACACATAAAATAACAAAGCAACACTGAGGACTGTCACCCAGCAACAGAAGTCAATATTCTAGTAATATTCACTATGTGGAACAGGAGTATCCATGAGACTGGTGGTGGCAAACCTTTTAGAGTTCTCAATGATATCAACAGCCCTCGCAGCATACATACCAGAGGTTTGCCACCATCGTCTTAGTCACCCTGTTTTCAAATCTACATCCCAAATTAATTTTACTAAATCACTTTCACAAAACGTTAAACTAAGTTGTTTGAAAGTTAATTTAAAATGTCCTGTACCATGGTTAAAAGAAAAACTACCACTGACAAATGAATAAAAGATCAGTAACAACAGTAAACTGGTCAATATACAAATGCACTATAATGGGACTTCCTCACTCTTTTATTCTTACTCTCAAACTTCCTTCCTTATTAATAACCCTAAATTTAAAAAGAGCAGAAACTGAACAGGTTTTAAAAAAGAACAGGACAGGGAAATCACATGATGTATATCTTCTCTGAGAAGCCCTAGCAGCAGCACAAAAGCAACCTTCATTGTTAGCACAGTGATGCTCAAGCAGCAACTTCATTCTTGACCCTGCTAAAAATAAGCAAATATCTTTTCCAAAAGGAAAACCCAGGTTGACAGAGTGCAATCCTTTCCCCCCAGAATCTGTCACTTCCTTTTTTGTGAAACTATACCAGTGGTGAGTAAACTTCCATCACCTTTCTGGGGTCCTTGGCAGGGACCTACCTGCAAGTTTTATCTAGTCCCACCAGAGACTGTCAATATTTTAACTGATCATTTCCAGAGTTTAAATTCCAGAGCATATTGACAAATTGAAGCAGACCTGTAGTATAAATTGAGCACTGAATATAAATGCTGAAGGGGCAGAGTAAAGAGGTGATTAAGGAAGGTTTCTAGGCGACGAAAGGTTTTGATCCATCTTCACATCTATTTCACAGAACAGTTTCCTCTGATTTGGGAAGAACGGGAATGGTTGCATTCTAGAACTTAAATGTGTAAAGGAATCCTCTCTGGAACTTACCCACTAAGTGGTCCTCATTCCCTTTATTCCTTCCTCTTTTTCTCTTTCACTTGGACTAAGAATGTGTACCATTTTTCAAAAGATTGCTTCATCCAAAAACATTTTAGAGGGAAAATTTTAATATTATTATATTTGAAAACCAATAGAAATTCCTATACTACCCAAGTGTGAGTCGTCTCATCAAAGTGCATTACTTCCTACAGAGCACACAATCCATTTCAGCAAAGGCAAACACGAGACAAGAGGAAGGAGAAAAGACATATAACATGGATTCACATCATTGCACTGCTAAGTAAATAAAGAGCAGTATCAGAGAAATACAAATATAGCTAATTTCCTTATCCCTGAAGTGTCAAGGATTTTTACTCATAATTAACAATACTATAAACTCTAAGACCAAGGCTATCTTAGAATTATTGAGTTGAAAAAGAAATCTGATCCCTATTCATAATCCATCATCAAATCATTTTTAGTGAGGGAAACTTAGTACAGCTAAATTACATCCTATATGTTCTATTGCTATTCACATTAATACCAAATAGGTGTCAATACTTGGCTATGATTTAAATGAAACAAAAATATATCATTTTTCAAAACCAGCTTTTTGCCAAAGGTGATCTGATAACACTTTATGTATTAACGTTTATTAAAAGTATGCAAAATCCTTCAAGTTTTTATTCAATTCTAACACCTCATGTCATCTCTCTGGCAGGTCTATTGTGAACAATGACACAACAAGAACTGTTGGCATGGAACACATACAAGTAGTAGAATGCCATGCTACCCAAATGTCTAGGCAGAACTGAACAGCTCTTTTTTAAGAGCTTCAACTATCAATAGATGAATTCCAAGAAAAATATTCTTGTGTGGTAAACCATTTTTTTAAGCATACAATCATTTTTTAAGAATGAAATGTTTTAAATGTTCTATTTGTTTTACTAGATATGACTAATGAAACCACTATTGCTAGGAAATTACTTCCTAAAGGCTAAACTGCCCTCATTATACATTATACATTATTGAAACCCAAAGGGCTGAAACAATTTCCTTACTCAGAAAGTTAATGAAAATGAGACAAAAAGGAACAAAAACGTATTCCCCTCCTAAGCAAACTTTACAATATTATAATTATCTAAGATAATCATTTGCCTCAAATACCACTTAAAAACACAGCACAGACCCAGCTATGGTTAAATGAGTATAGGCACATTAATAACAGCCATAAAATTAACTCACCTCAAGCTAAAATGCTCATTTAACCATAGATTAAACACACAATGTTTTAATCCATGGGTACAATGGTATTCATTAATGATGCTAAACAATAATGAAACCTCCCCTCATGTATCGACATCATCATTCTTTTCTCCTGCCCATGACATCTTACCTTCTTCTATGCCTGTATAAAAACCAATTATTACTTATTCAGGGCCTACTGTGTAGAAGCTTATTACCCTACTGTTAGTCCAGTTACTTTTTCTTCTGCACTAAACAAAAGGAAAAAAATTATCACAAACACCTCATCAAGAAGTACTGTCACAATTTCTGTGGACATATAAACAATAAGACAATAAAAGGAAAATAGCAAAAAGCTCCACGGTTAAGACTTAAGAAAAACTGAAATGACAAACTATTACAATAAGGAGTCGCCCTGTACAGAGGAAAATACCTTCTCTTTTTAACAATACAACAAAGTAAAAGTCAAAACATGTTTTCACTAAAAAACATTATTTGTAACCTAAATATTCTACATTAAAAGTAGAACAAGGCATCAGCCTACAAGATTCATTTTCAATTAAGTGAGTATATGTACCTAAGTAACATTTAATATTTAGTAAAGAATTACCTACCGACAAGATTCCTAGGAACCTGAATAAAATCCTCCACAAATTCCAAAAAACCTCTAGCCTTTTTTACAGCGTCAGCACTCTAGATGGACAAAAATAAACAAGGTTTAGTTATAATCCCAGAGCAACACATAATCCAAAAGAAAAATATGAAAAAAGAGCAAATTCTAAAGCATAGTACAGTACACTGAAAGATTCTTTTCAACCCACTGAAGTGCCACCTCAGGTTAACTAATTCATCATACTTAGAGGGAAAAGAAAAGACGAGACAAGACAAGGCCCTGTGAGAACTACTAAAACCAAATAACGTTAGTTATCATTAAGGCTCTCATAAATTGCCAATTAATAATGGTTTACACTGCTTATGTTATGTAGCTACTGAATAGCCAAACTTTAACCCAATCTTAAATACACTCTACTGGTCCATACCCCTATAAAATGTATTTCCAGGTGCAAAAATCGTAAATTGCACTGCTTTTTAATTTTTTTCTTTCTCTCAGTGCCAGAGACTGAACTCAGGACCACAATTGTGCTTGCTAGGCAGGCATGGTGCCACTGAACTACAACCCCCACCCCAATGCTTTTTAATTTATTCTCATCAGACATTATTTTAAAAGCTGTTTTTGCAGACTAATTCTTACAATGTATTTGGTGAAAATGTACATCCCCCAAAAATAGAATTTAAAGATTTTGAATAACAGTTATTTTCTCTTTTAAGGTTTGTTCTTAAAAACCAAAGCTCAAAGAGAAACCAAAAACCAAACAAACAAAAACATAGTTCAAATTGTGTGCTTACTATACATGAGCCATATGAAATAAGTACTTTAAAAGACATACTCAGGACTAGGGGTATAACTCAGTAATAACAGTAATAAAGAGCTTGCTCAGCATACACAAGGCCCTGAGAGTTCAAACCCCAGCACCAAAACAAGGAAAAATGGATTTAATACTCATAAACTGTAAGGCAAACATCACCATCATCATTGTAAAATGTGGACCTTTATGCCAGGAAGTTTATGTAACTTGTCCAAGCCTACTCTAATTAATAAAGACAGGATTCTAACAAAAGCAGTATGGCCTAAAGCCTATCCCCTACTGAAGCCTCTAATCAGGATTACTCTATGAATCAAATTTGAAATGTTAAAACTTAAAATTCCATCATTTAAAAAGAAATAATAAAAACTTCACAAGTATTCTAATTTGAAAGGTCTCAATGCAAAGTCTGAATTATATATATTTTAAAAATAATTTATTCATTCAATATCTCTCCAAATTTCACAATTCATTAATGACAAAGTATTAGCCAAATTCAAATTACGTAAAAACTTCTTTGTGATTTACTATTGCCAATGCCTGACATATAGAAAACATCTGAACAGCTAGGATAGCAATGTAGCTCAGTGCTAGTGATAAAGGACCTGCTTAGCCTACACATGGTCCTGCATTTGATCTTCCAATACTGTAAAAAAATGAGAAATTGCATAAAACAGAAAAGAAAAAATAGAACGGCTGGGGATGGGGCAGGAGTATTTAAACTGAGACACAGTTAAGGAACTTCTGAAAATAGTGTTTATTAACCTGTAAATGTTCCACTCCTCCCAAATAAAACCAACTTCAGTCCATTTTTTAAAGTAACATCACCAGGCTGACTGATTAAACAAGGAGATTCTATCTCAAAAGTGTTTCACTGATAAATGAAGTTCCAGATAAAATAGAATGAAAAAATAGATTGTTACTACTGTGTATTTAGCCAAAGCAGCAACTTACCTCTCCATAGATTCTAAATGTTCCAGTATCTTCATCTAGCTCAATGGCAGTAACTCCAGGAACCTTTCTAGCTTGCTGTATATTACTACCATGTGTTCCTATTGCCAATCCCATTAAATCTTCTCTCACGACAAATTCCTCATGAAAAGCTGCTGCAAGTTGTTTTGTGCACTAGTACAAGAAGGAACTTAGATTATGATATCAAAAAAACAATACTTTTTGTGCACTTATGTTCATAATAGCATTATTCACCATAGTCAAGAGGCACAAACAATCCAAATGTCCATCCATGTATGTACACACACACACATACTCACAAATTTCCTCCTTAAAAAGTAGGAAAATTCTGACACATGATGTAATTCTGAGGCCATTATTATGTTATGTGAAAAAGTAAAAAAAATGACTAATATAGAAGATTCCACTTATATATAAAGTATCTACAGTAATCAAATTTATAAAAAAAAATAAAGTAATACATGACACCTTGGGGCTGGAAGATGAAGAAGTTCAAAGCTTTTTTTTTATACGGGCCAGGTTCAATTTTAAAATATGAAAAATTCTGGAGATTAAGAATGTAAACAACAGTATTCAACTGTTCATTTAAGAAATAAAAATAGTAAATTTTATTCCATGCATACTTTATAACTTTTTTGAAAAAGTACTGTATAAGAAAAACAGCGAGGTCTCTTAAATAAAGAAAATATCTAGTGCCATGAAATGAAAAATGCTTTCCTCAGTCTAACTATAATCACAGAAACAGTAATCCTAAAACAATGTTAAGAGATATTTGTCTCAAAATGCATTTACATATCCCTTGTTTGGAACTTTTAAATTAATGAGGGCATTCATAAATTTATCTCAAGGATAAATTTGTGTGTGTGTGTGTATATACACTTGCACTGGGCTGGGAAGTGTGAGAGCAAGGGAATGTAAAGTATCGTAATAGAACAGCAATCAAAAACAGGAGAAAACAAAACTCAAGACAGACAGAGATGCAATGACAGGCTTTAAAAGTTTTTATAATAAACTTAAGTTACTTGGAAAGTGTTATAACTGACAAATGACAGTAAAAAAATGTTAAACACAGAGTAAAGAATTAGCAACACATTCTAAAGTTCTAAGCTCTTTGGAATCTATCACCTAAGTCCTAATGAAAAAGTCGAGAGGTATTTACTTAGCAAAAGAAAAGCTATGTTCCAACAAAAGTAATTATTCTAAGGACTTTGACACTAGCCACAAAACAGGACCCTGGTTGCCATTATCTAAGGCTCAAGTAGTTTCGGGCAGGGAGGAGTATACCACTGAAATTAAATGGGACACACATATACACAAAACTTCTGTTAAGTAAACCCACTTACTTCTAAATGCTTAGTGGCCTCTTCATTTCTGGACATTAGCATCAACTTCGTACGAATACTTCGCAAATGCATGTCACTTAAAATATTTACTCTCTTCACAGTTGCTTCACTAGCAGACTATAAACAAACAAGTTAATCACGAAAAAGTTTAATCATTCTTCAGAATAACACAAACACTGTTCTACACAAAGCCTTCGTTTAAGTCCCATCACTGCACTTTTCTTTCACCTAACAATCCCTCCTTCCTACATAATTTTAATTCCTTTCTGAATTCTTCTATTTTTTATATTTCCTTATCACAGTAAATTTGGTGGTGGGAAATCCAGGCTACTCACACATTAAGAATTTAATATTAAGAATGTCATATTGGCTGGGTGTGGTGTGCACACCTATAATCCCATCACTCAAGAGGCTGACGCAGGAGGATCACCATGAGATTGAGGCCAGCCTAGGCTACAAAATTAGTTCAAGGTCAGCCTGAACTACACAGGGAGACCCTGTCTCATTCATAAATTAATGTTTTTTTTTAAAAAAAGATGTCATATTAAGTGTTTCATGTTTCTCATTATTCTAGAAATTATCAAAAAGAAACTAACATTGCTATAAAATTTTCTCCTATATTAATACAAAGTTTAGCTTAAACTTTTATCTTTTGAAACATCTAACAATAAAATCTACATAAAAGCCATTAATTAGCTACCTTAAACTATGGTGTTATCTTACCAGTATCATTAGCTGCGTGGTTTCTGGATGATAAAATATTCTGCATGCTCCTACTGCTTTCTTAAAATCTTTATGTGCATTTTCATTAGCACACCTAAACAGAAATTAATTCAATGTAAGACCTCAACAATACACTAAATTTAGGAGTTAATGCAAAAATCAGTATTTCCTTTTGACATCTCCCAATAAAATCTTCACTTATTAAAATATTTTCTATTAGAAGTATTGACTGGTCGAGGGAAAGGTTTTATAGCACAAAAAAAATACTAATTCACAAAGCAATTCAACAGTGAACAAAATTACTCACGCCTCTCTCAAATCCTCAGGAACATCCACTGTGCATTTAAAGAAGGTATTTTTTTTGACAGTTTTATTTTGATTGACAGGTCGAAGTCGTTCAAATGTGACTATTTCATTGTAAGTGGCATCGCAAGCAGCATATTCAATGACATAAAACTAAAAGACATCAAAATACTTTAAAAATCCCACCTAAACAAAAATAATAAACTTTAAATGACAGTCTAATTCTTTTGCTGAGCTTAAATTAACAGGTACATCCTCCCCTTACAGCACAAACACTAAGCAGAGCTTAGTTTCTATCAATGATGAAATTTGCCTAGAATAAATTTCAAGTTCTTACAAGCATGTATCATGGTGGTCTTTACATGCTTGAAGTATACCTCCAGAGAGTAGCTTTGATAATTGCCAGTACAGAACACAAACGGAATACAGTCATCTAGTGAATTTTGGAAAAGTGTGATCAACTATTTCTGAGGAGGCTTTTTGGAACAAAGCTGGGAGTCAGAATAACATTTATTGGAACCAAGCGCTGCGTTTTCTTAGAATGCAAGTATCAAGATCACTTACTTCTCCTTTCATCATCCGAACTTTAGCCAACCACCATCCACACGGTTCCTGGTCATTTGCTCTTGAATATACCTGAGAAGGGGGGAAAAAATGTCTTTATCCCTTCATCCCAAAAGATTTCAAAATAGTCAATGTCTTATTATAAATCTTGAATTCAACAATAAAATATTACTATGAAAATTGGTGTATTAATTAAGAGCCAAGCATGGTGGTGCACACCTGCAATCCCAGCACTCTGAGAAGCTGAGGCAGGAGAATCCAAGTTTGAGCCCAGTCTGGGCAACTAAACAAAAAATAAAGGGCTAGAATGTAGCTCAGCGTGAAGGATCAGGGTTCAATTCCCAGTACCACAAATAATTAAATATGAATAAAAATTAGAAAGATCCTGGAGATGTAGCTGCAAAGGCCTGAATTCAATCCCCAGAGAAGGGGAGAAGAGGCCAGAAGAGAGGCAAGGAGTGAAACAAAGAAAAAAATTGGTGTTCCTAAGTAACATTTAAGACAGTGGTACAAACTTTAAAATGTGACTAACCATTTATGAGGTAATCTGGCTTCTTAAAAATCTAATTCCAGGTAGGCATGCATGGTGGTACACATCTGCAATCTCAGCACTCTGGGAGGTCTAGGCAGACAGACTGAAAATTGGAGACTAGCCTGGGAAATTTAGGGAATCCCTGTCTCAAAAACAAAAATAAAAAAGGGCTTCAAGCCCGTTATCCCCACCCCCAACATACAGAAAATCTAATTCCAAATTGATGAGGGCTTATGAAATATAAATATTATTTTAAAGAAAAGGTTCTCACAAGGCAGTTTTCCCCTCCATAATATGTAAAATAGGTCCTTCAGTCTCTGTCAACACCATCAAAATTAGGAATTGCTTTTTTTTCTGGTTTTTTTGGTGGGTTCTTTTTTTTTTGGTACTGGGGATCGAACTCGGGTCCTTGCACTTGCAAGGCAGGCGCTGGAACCACTAAGCTAAATCCCCAGCCTTCTGTTCTGTTTTTCCTTTGGTGCTAGGACTGATCCTCAGACCTTGCTCAAGTTAGGCAAATACTCTACCATGAGCTACATTCTCAGCCATCTTATTTTTATTTTGAGGCAAGCTCTTACTAAGGTACTCAGGCTAGCCTCCAACTTTCAATCCTTCTGCCTCATCCTCTTGAGTAGCTAGGATTACAGGTGTGCATCACCACACTAAGAGTTTTTAGACAACAACAGACCCAACATTACAATTACTGTAAGAATAGGACATTTAGATCCATTGCTAAACACCCTAAATCAAATTTACTGTAATTGCTTAGCTTTACAACAAAAAATTACACAAATATGTAGTCCATCTAGCAGTGCACCCAAGTATCTTACACAGAAGTTTTTTTTTTGTTGAGATAGGGTTTTGCTGTCGCCCAGGCTGGTCTCAAATTCTTGGGTTCAAATGCTCTATCTACACCTCAGCCTCCAAAGTAGTGGGGACTATGCAAATTTATCACCATGGTCAACACAAGTTTCTTACAAAACTTCTATCCATAAAAAACTGCATCTTAATTTCTTTAAATATGTGAAGTTTCAGTTTAGGAAGTATCATAAAGGACCAGAAAAGTTTTTTCTGGGAGCCAGCAAAGTGATCATGACACAGTGACTTATTTTTTGTTTGTTTCTGAGGTAATATGATTGGAACCTAGAGGTTCTCTCCCACTAAGTTATATCCTTAACCTCTTCAAAAGTTGAACTGAGATAGTCTCTCTGCCCTCACTGGCCTCAACCTTTTGACCTTCCCGCCTCAGAGCCTCCCAAGTAGTTGGAATTACAGGCAGGTATCACACAGCTCAGCAGTTTAACATATTCTCAAAACACAGACAGAAGGGGTTGATGCCTTCTGTGTACTGAAAATATACCAAAGAAACAATGAAGTGCCCCCCAAAATCCTGCTTACTGCTGCAGCTTGTAACTAGCTGTCCTTCTAAAGCTTCATGTGCCATCACAGGGAAGTTTTTGGGAGGTGGCTGGTTCTAGAATGTATGATGCTAGGATTAAATATGTGATGCTGGGACTGATTCCTGGTGTTATACTAAGATTGACACCCCACTCTAAATATGAGTGCTACTGGTCGGAGGCGTGGAAAGCCTGGGTAAAATATAAGGAACTATTGTCTCTTGTGGCTTGTTGACTGCTTCCTCCCTACTTTGCTGTTTTGCTGTCTTCCTTCTACCTGCCTTGAACTGTTCTTCCTCTGTGATGCCTCTCTGCCATGCCACCCAGCCTTGGAGCCAGCCAGCTATGAAATGAAACCTCTACAAACTGTGAGCTAAATAAATCTTTCCCCCCTTAACTTGTGTGTGTCTCCATAAAGAAAAACTAATCAAAAACTAAAACTCCTGTGCAGAGAGAGGCAAGAATATCTACCCACGGAAGTCAACAGTGATGTGGCAAAATACATGCAAACAGTTATGGAAAGGCTAAAGCTTCTATTAAGATCATATGAAGCAAGGTATAGTAGAATGTATCTATTGTTCTACAACCTCAGAAGAATGAGGCAGGAGGATTACCTGTGACCATTAGTCTAACACAGCAAGGTGCCATATAAAAAAAATTATCACAAAAGATCATCTGAAAGCTAGGCATCTTGAAATGGTGGGAATACTGGAACAGTAAATGTTTAAGAAAAAAATGTAAGAATAAAATTTACTGTACAACATGACTAGGGGGAAAGCAATGAAAAAAAAAAAAACCATGAAGGCCACTATACCAATCCAGTTGATTCACTATCAACATGTGAATTTCGTTTATGAGCCCAACCAACTGTTCAGTATTTCTCCATTTAACTCCTTCTTGGAAATCTTCTAAAGAAAAATTTCAAATAAAATCCATTTTTTCTTTCCAATTCTATAATAAATTAAGTTATAACACAGTGATCTTATTTCTCCTGTACCTTGAAATATTTGCTAATTCAGTGACATTCATCAATTATTCTCAGCTATACTACTTACCTACTGAGCTACAACTCACTTTTTTGGGGGTTTTTTGTTTTGTTTTTGTGGTACTGGGGATCGAACTCGGGCCCTTGCACTTGCAAGGCAGGCGGTGGAACCACTGAGCTAAATCCCCAACCCCATCTCACTTTTTAAAATGACTAAATTAAAACAAAACAATGATGGCATCACCTAGAAAGATATCACAATAGAATGAATAATTATTACTGCATCATCCTACAATTTTTGTACTGCATAAACAACCTGAAGTATTGCATTTCTTTCAAAAAAGTACAAAAAATACTGAAGACATCTTTGTTGGCTGCTTTTGGCTATTTCTGAAGAGTAAAGAATTTGGAATCTGTTATTTTCTACTTACAATTACAAAGAGAAGAAAATTTACAGTGAAAGGCCACTCACTGATTATTAGAGAAATCAGAGATTGAGAGAGCAGCACTCTAGATCCTGATGAATTTGAAATTACAAAGCAGTATTATTTCACACTATAAAGTCGTTAAGATGACAATATCCTTTATGTCTAAGAACAAAGACATTCTCATCCACTTCATCGCTCAATTCGAACAGTTGGAACTTCATCATGTAAAATCTTCCTAAGAACCTAAAAGGACATATACAGTATGTTTTCATTTTTTACTATATCTATGCATCAAAATTTACTTCCTAAGTGGAAAAACACTACAGGCAGTCTACAAAGCTAACTAGGAGAAAAAAAAAAAAACATGCAAGAAGAAGAAATCCAAAATTTCCAATGGATTAGTCAATCCAATTGGTTAAATACAAAAATACATCAGGGCCTGAGATTTAGCTCAGTGGTTCCGCTGCCTGCCTCACAAGTGCTAGGTCCCGAGTTTGATGAAAGAAACAACAACAAAAATAGACCTAAGTATAACAAAGATGGCTATATACTTTTAATAAAATTAGAACCTACCTAGAGTTCCAAAATTTTTCAAGTATTGAATTCTAATTCCCTACTTTTGATATGAACCAGAACAGATCTTTTTAGACACACATTTAAATGTGATTATCAGTATTTATTAAGCTGTGTATATTCTATGATCATATATGACAGCTGGTAAATGGCTATATTTGGAGAGCTGTACCTATTTTAGGTTTATGTACCAACACCAAGAAAATATGAAATAAAATTTGAATTTATAACTGTTAAAATCTTGTTAATGAAATTGAAGTTAAGTTCACTACTATTTCAATGGGTGGCTACGTTGATCTTGATTTGCTAAAGACAAGTTCTGAAACCACCTAAACTCCTTTTATTTTATTTTATCAAAACAAAAGAGCCTTCAGGGAATCTTGATTCCTATGTAGCTTGTTCATTAAAAAAAAAAAAAAAAAAAAAAGGAGAGACACAGAATGAACTATTTTCAACTGTCTGAAGGTTTCATTTCTCAATGAATATTAAAGCCAGAGATTCACGGGGCTGGAGAGCTCAGTGGGAGAATACCTACCTAGCATATTCAAGACTGAGTTAAATTCCCAGCACCCCCCCCCAAAAAAAGGAATCAATTTTATACCTGATACTTATCTCTGTATTTCTGTAAGCTTCATTAATAACTTCACTACCGAAAGATAAAACTAAGCTAATTAAGACAACTAAATCTAAGTTCCTGAGGCTAAATCAAAACACTATGAATTAGGCTGACTCAAATTGACAAAATTTAAATACATGTCACACTTTAATTTTTTTTTTCTTTTTTTTTGGTACTGGGGATCAAACTCGGGCCCTTGTACTTGCGAGGCACCCGGCGGAACACTGAGCCAAATCCCCAGGCCCTCACACTTTAATTTTTAAAATCTCTTTAATGACCCAGAATTGAAAACTGCACCCTAGTATATATACTATGTCTAAAATGTTGATTGTGGAATCCATTTATGAATGTCACTGGAAAAGAAATTCCAAACTAAACCATGAAAACAATTCACATGCAAAGCAATTGCCCTCATTTCTCTAACGGTATGAGGTCTCTTCAAATCTAAAGAATTCAAAAATGCAGGAAAGACTAAGAAATGATAGTGGAAATCCCAAAAACACAATAGTATTCAAATTAAATACTGCACTACCATGTTTCATGGTGAAGGTTATAATAGAAGAACCTAATTCCAACAGTCTATTTCAAGATTCTTTCCAGCAAATGATCTCAAGTCAAATCCTGTTAAAAAATGGTCTCTAGGCCAGATATGGTGGCATAATTATAATCCCAGCACTCAGGAATCTGAGAGAGGAGGACGGCTATTAAAGAGGCCTCTGGGAGACACAGAGAACTCAAGGCCAGCTTGAACTGCACAGCAAGACCCTGTCTCAAAAAAAACCCAAACAAATTTAAAAATAAAGTCTAAAAAAATGGTCTCTAGGGCCAGGGATTTAGCTTAGTGGGTTCACCTCCTGCCTTGCAAGCGCAAGGGCCTGAGTTTGATCCCCAGTACCAAAAAAAATGGTATCTAAATTCAAGCACACAAGCCAAGTGTTCTATAAAGAATTCTACTGTGCCGTTCAAGTAACAGCCGAATATGTATGAACACCACAGACACTCACTGTGTTTTTTCTAAAAAAAAAATTTCCAAACAGCATCAAAAAACTGAACACTTATAATTTTCCAACATCAGATACTTTTACTGAGTATGTTCCCATGTGTCTGCCTTTTATTTTCTAATAGAGTAATTTACAAGAAATAGAAAATGCACATTAGAAAAGCTAGCTTAACATATGGAGTTCACAAATGTGATTTCTCTACCTACACAATAGTATTATCTCATTCATATTATGGCTGATACTTTGACAAGTGAGTTTCATCTTAACTTTATTAAGTTCCAAAAACTAGCTCTTCCCCTCAAAAGAGAGAAGAACATGCTCACCTCTCACGTGAGCACTTCCTAAATAGTAAGAAATAAAAAAATACAAAGTTCAGGGAAGGAAGAATCCTATCTTAAATTGATTTTTATTCCCTTCTTTATCCAACTGCTCTCAAGATGACATCATTTGAAATGTTTTTCTTAATGGAAATATATAGGTTTACAACCTGCTGACAATCTGCCACAAAGCTTCATATGAAAGGGTGTATGAAACAAAACAACAATCTACCAATTTTTCAATGGGGGGAACAGTTCTGAGGACTGAACCAAGGCACCTATTTCTGCAAGGCAAATACCTCACCATTAAACCTATATCCTGAGCTCTTTTTATTTGAGACAGTCTGACTAAACTGCCCAAGCTGTCCTGACTTAAAATCCTCCTACTTCATCCTCCTAAGTACCTGAGATTATATAGGTGTGCATCACCCCAACCAGCTTAATTCAACTATTGATACTAGACCAAACACCTTGCAGTCCAGAAACAATTTTCTAAAATTTCAAATACACCAAAGCCCAGAAAAAAACTTGGGAAAACTTTATAAAATTACTTATCAGCCTACTATGGCGGTGTACACCTATAATCTCCGCACTCTGGAGATTGAGATAGGAGGATCACAAATTCAAGGCCAACCCAGACTACAAAGGGAGTTCCAGGCCAGCCTAAATACAGACTGACTGGTTTCCAAAATAAATAAATGAATAAACTACATACATACCAGCTTAAAATGTTAGGCTTACAATACTAACATGTGTCTATGTATAGCACATTACTTCTAAACAAGGCATACTTCTACAGTAAAAGGAAAATTAATGTGAAATCACTTGGTGGAGTGGAAATTTCTGCAGTCCTTGAAACAGCCCAGAGTACCCGGGGTGCTCTACCTCTGTGCCACATCCATCACCAGACCTGTTTTTATTTTGAGACACAGTCTCACTAGTCGCCCAGGTTGGCCTTGAAATTGTGGTTTTCCTACTTCAGCCTCCCAACTAGTGTTTCTGCTCTTAGTAATTTCTCCTACCCTGAGGATGACTATAACTTAATTTAGATAATGAACGAGTTTGTGATCTATCTGATGTCCAGACACTAAACTACTGTTTTAGTGAACAGATTTTGTGAAGTGCCTTCTCTTTTAGCACTTTGAATTTATCATTTTGTTGACTTCTGACATTCCACTTTCCTGGATACAGGAAAGATCTGTTTATGTAGCTTGTTTTTAAACTGTGCCAAGGCCTGTACATTAACAAAATTTTTAAAAATACAGTTGCATAAAATAAAAAATTTTAAAAATAATCAGAATTTCTAAATGGTCCAGGTCATTCAGATAACAAAGGGTGACAAAAAGCAAACACACACACACACGTATACAATCCATGGGTATTAAACTTAAACTTTTTCCTTAAATTTTCAAACAGTAAGGCTGGAGATTTAGCTCAGTGGTTCTGCTGCCTGCCAAGCAAAGGTCTAGAGTTCAATCCCCAGTATCAAAAAAAAAATTTTTTTTTCAAACACTAAAAAAAAAAAAAAAAAAA
>NW_022900924.1:40872386-40883969 GCF_012274545.1 Fukomys damarensis | reverse complement strand
CAAAAAAAAAAAAAAAAAAAAAGGATGCTATCTTCCATTTTGATAATGATTCACAAAATTGTACAGAAGAAAAACAATCACAACGATCTTCAGTTCGCAAATCAGGAGGCAGGTACAGAGAACAATGCTGAACCTTCCCACACATGGACTAGGAAAAGAGCACTGTAACAGCTTCAGTCTACCAATGAGCAGTTTTTCCATAAACAGGAGACTCATAATAAAGTGTCTGAGCATGGACAACACAAAGTATAAAAGGCACTACTACAAAAATTGACCTCCACATATTTCTAATTCTACAACATTTCTGAACCAAAGGTGTTCCTTGCCTGATTTGATTCTTGCTGCCAGGCCTAGAATTCCAGAAGGAAAATGTTAATAAGAGAAATTAATTTTGACAAATGAAAATAAATGAAGATCTTTTTGCTATCCTCACAGAAAAAAATCACAGAAAGACAACACCAAAAAAAAAAAGAATCACCTTGACATTTCAAGTGCAAATGAACATATAGTATCTTAATTCCCAGCACCACAGCCATAATCCATAGTACCTACCAAGGAGCCTACTTCACACTCTAATTTACATCATATTTCCATGTGCCACCAATGACATTTTCCTCAAGAACATTAATATACTCAGACTACAGTTACAGGTCTCCTTACCAAAAAGTTTTAGTGTCCACTTTTGATGGAAGGTAACTCTAAAAGAAAAGGTGAATAAACTAAACCCCAATATTTACAGAGTCAACACAAGGTACAACGTAGTTTTGTCTTAGCAAAAATAAAATAGCACTGTGAACTTAAGAATAATTTAAATCAAAACCATTTTATAATATAAGTTTAAGTTATCACAGGTTAAAGTAATAAAATTATCTGGTTCCCCAGCATAAGGATTAAGACTCAAAACCTTATTAAAAGAAAATGAAACTGGCAGAAAAAAGTGCTTAGAAATGTGTGTCACATTTACCTACAAATGGCCTCAAGCTTATCCTTCTTTATGGCAGAGTAGTACTCCACTGTGTACAAATAACCAAGGTGAATATAATCATTACATACTGCATGCACTAATAAAGTCAAAAATAAAACAAAAACAAATTATACTACAAAGCTCCAGTAACAAAACTAGCATGATACTGCCACAAAAAGCAGACAGAGACCAGTGGAACAGAATAGAACTGTAAAAGCACTGACCTAGGGCTAGGTGGTACAACTCATTGATAGAGCACTTTTCCAGCATGCATAAGGCCTTGGGTTTTGATCCTTAGCATAGCCGGAGAAAAAAAATGCATGTATAATGACACCCATTTCATCATTTAAAAGGTTCTCCTACCCACTCCTATGTAAATTAAGTAAACATAATGACTTTTAAAAATCTCTTCCATCAAGGCAACTTCCTGTAAAAATTATATAGCATCTTTGAGCATCTAACAGATTAGTACCAACTTCTTGTAATGAAAACAAAATGTTCTAGACTCATCATTCTCACCATTGAATTTCTAACAATTACTTTTAAGTTTTCTTGTGTGTAACAGCAGGCATGTTACTCAACAGTTAACATTAAAGACAGACACCCAAGACCGATTAAGTTTGAAAAAAGCAAAATAAAGAGAAGTAGTAGAACAGGAACCCACAGGGAGGAGGGGTGTTCTGTTCTGATTTCTTTCGTTTCCTTTTTGCTTTCTGGACTTTTAAATTTTTCCCAGACATTTCTACAATATTCCACAAAGTTTGCCAATGATAATATTTCATATTACATATAAACCAGTTTATTAAGCTTACAATAGAGGGTGTTAATTATCAACATTTTGAAAGATAGCGAACCAAATCACTAGTCTAACCAGTAAAAATGAAAAATATTGACTAACACCATATTCTCTCAGATTCTTTTTAAATCAATCCAAATGTACTATTATTCTTAATTTCACTTCAGTGAAATCCACAAAGCCAAAAATAGAGCTGAGACAAGAATCCCGTTCTGACTCCAAATCTCAAGCAAGTCTACATTACACAGCCATCACAGAAAGAGTTAGGAATTATATTCTCCACCAGCTAAACAGATTTTCTAGAATATTTATTTAAAACAAGCCAGAGGTGCCATATGCCTCTAATCCCACCATTCTGGAAGGCTGAGACAGGAAGGATCCCAAATTCTATGTGCACCCTGGGCAGTTCAGACTTAAGACTCCATCTCAAAATTAAAAAAGGAATGAAGATGCAGCCTCATTGTGAAGGCACTAGGTTCAATCCCCAGCATCCTCGCCCACAATTTTTTTTTTTATTTTAAACAGTAGGTACTATAAGAAAAGAAACTTAACACATACCTCTACTTCGTCTCCTTCACTAATTTCTTTTTTAATATCAGGTGGTGGTGGTAATCTAACTTCATTAAATGGAACCTGGCGTTCTGGTTGCCAGCTGAAAGATCAGAAAGGAATTAATCTAAAGATGTACTATTCTAACAGCTCCTTAAACAAACTATACACAGAGCCTATGCCTAGTACTGTATATTTTTAAAATTAATTATTTAGTGTTCTTAATACTGTAATTTCTGAATAATAAATTGAGGTAGAACAGATTTTGCAGAACTTTTGGTAATGTCTACAAACAACACTGTATCAAATTACAAGTTAATCATCCTAAGAATGATACATACAGCATTCTATTAATGGAATCAGCTAAATTCACAGTGATTACTAACTTAGATTAAAATAAAGTAACATTTACACAGATGCCAAATAAAAATGGTGGGACCAACTTATCTCAAATACAACTACATGACTTGTGAAGAAAGGAACAAAAATTTCATAGATTTCAAAACAATAAAAACTGCGTAATTCTTTTTACTATATATATTCAAAGGAAAAAAAGTTAATTTGGGCTGAGGGTGCAGCTCAGTGGTGCAGCACATACTTAGCTTACAGGGGCCCTGGGTTTAATCCTTAACACCAAGGGGCGGGGAGCAAAAAAAGCAATCCTTTCAAAATTCCTTACCAAAGCTCTCTCACTGTTCTACAACAAACACATACATTATAATTAGAACTTACAAAACACTTGCTTTCTTTAATCTTTGTAGCAAATATTAATATATTAAACTGCTTTTCTGTTGTTTATGCATTCCATAAACTAAATTCATACATTTAAATTCTCGCTGGCCCTAAGTTAAACACCTGAGAGATAAATACTAACATATAAAATGTTTCTAAGGCCTCTATCTGCCAACACTGGGGGGTGAAGCAAAATGTGACAAGTAAAATGATTTCAGGCTGCTGCTTTCCACCACTATCGTCTAAATGGCAGCTGCTCAAAGAAAGAAATTATCTCAACACTTGTTTCTACACTAAAGCAGCTGTTGGGCAAAGATCTTTGCAGGCAGTTCCAGAGCAGCTCAAATGTGGAAGTTGAACAGTTCTTTGACCTTCAATTAAACTGTGCTCTTTTATAATCCTTCTTTCTCGACCCTACAATACTGACTGACCTTCCTTTTAGACTACCTAGCCCATGTATAGAAAACTGACCCTAGCCTCTCATTAATTAATATCAGGCAATTACAAGATAGTATATTAACTTCAGTCTGATTTCAATACTGTGGGCTTTTAAAAATTAAGCATTTTCAAACGTGTACTAATAAAAAATAAAATTTAGCATATTAAAATGTCATTGTGGGATCTATTTCTGCAAAAAAAATACTTGATACCCATATATGTTTTGAGAAAGGGTAATGAATAAATTGAAGAGAAAAATAGAAGTTATCAAAACTGAACTTATACAAACTCCTACGATGATCCTACACCCAAAGCATTCCCACTCAAAAGCAAAAGCATTTGCACACTAGCAGTAATACTAGAAACGTGTAACACCAGCAATCTTTAAAATTAAGATCTGTCAATAAAAATAACTTACTTATTTTCAAAAACAACTGTGAGGGAGTCTTCATGAACATCTTTGATAAATCCCTGCAAGAAACAAAAATTAAAAGCTTATCAACAGTAAGTTAAAAGTTACATATAACTATAATATGATAAAGACATAGAGACCATACAATAAGAGAAAATATGCTATACTGAAAGCATCCAAAATTTGTAATTATACAGATCAGTGTTTGATTTACATCACCACCATTCATGAGGTGTATAATCTTATAAATTTAACTCTGTGAACCTCATTTTTCACATGTACCACCTACCTTGAAATTTGCAAAAAAAACAAATGCACATTCTTGGATCACAGGCATTAGCTGAATGAGGCTGTATTTAGTACTGTGACTAAGAGCTCAAGATCTGGAATCTGACTGCAAGGACTCATGACAGCTTTATCTCTTGTACATTCTTGACCACACTTTCAGAAGAGTTAATTAGATATCATACTTCACTAATTAAGCTTCTGCCTTACAATTCTGAAAGTAATTTTATTATTTTTCTGACAAAATCTAAAAATTAAGAGTTGCCTTCTCCGGGTAAGGCTGTCTAATCATCTTATAGTGACATCCTGGCCCATTTATTTTTGATATAATGCACATTCACTCATATTAATCATTTGATCATCACTTTCATATTTATGTCACCAACAAATCCATCCGTATTATACTCTTCCCATGTTTTAAGCAAATAATTAAAAAAACTAAGACTCACCGAGCTCATAAATATTTGTAAATCTTCTCTTGGCTATCCGCAGTTATTCCTATGTTCAGCTTTCACTAACACTTCCTAGTCCTTCAACACTAGAGCTTACCAAGTTTCACAATAGTTAAATCGGTAGTGTCTGAATAATTCATATAATAGATTAAATCAAATCAGAATTTCAAGCCACCTGAAAATTTCACTTATCATAATAAAATTATTTTTATCTATCTAAAAACTAGTGCTTACCTAGCATTCATGAGACCATACCTTAGACTCCCCTGCACCAAAATAACAAAAACATGCTTACACCACAATGTCCACCATTAACTAAAGTAACATTACTTTTTTGTGGTGCACATTTTACACAACATATATACACAACTCTTTAAAAAAAGAAAAAATACACAGCTCTAGACATCTCACTGCTAATGCCTTTCCACTATAAGATATAATACAGACTTTACATTTAAGTCTTTAAAACTTATTTGGACTGTAAAGAGCAATTTCTAATGCCCTATGCCCCAAAATCTAATCCCTAGATCGTAGGTATAAGATACATCTAATGGCCAGATCTCTATAAAACTCAAGTCCATTTGATGATGGACAGGCAATACATTTAAGCTATTAGAATGATGGAGGGTTCCCATCTGCTTCAGAAATCCAAAATGGCAGTGCTAGATCCTTGCTGAAATCTATTACAAAAATATTTAAAATAATATTTGTTTGCACATGGTATAGGGAGGCTTTACGTTGTTAAGTGTCCACAACTTCTAGCTGACATTTGTTCCTACTCACATTCATTTGGCCTAGGACCCATAAAATAGTCCTTCTTTATCCTCAGTTTTGTTTTCTGCAGTTCCACTTACCTGACATCAATTACAATCCAAATATAGTAAATGAAAAATTCCAGAAATAAGCAATTCATAAGTTTTAAATTGTGCATCCTTCTGAGGAGCATGATATCTCTCATACATGATTCAGGGCATGAATCATCCCTTTATGGAGTATATCCATACCATGTACATGGCTACTTATTTAGTGACTTGGTAACTCTTCATTATCAGATCAACTATGGCAGAATCAGTGATTACGTACACCTCAAATTTACCTCATGGCCCCCAAAAGTACCAGTAGTGCCACTGGCAGTTCAGACACACCAAAGAAGTCCTAAAATGCTTTTAGTGAAATGGTTGGCACATGTAAGAAAAACAGCCAGTTTCAAGCCCTGCCTGAGGGGCCTTGATCATAGCACTTGAAGATTTTACTTCTCAAAATAAAACCTTTTCCTTCTTATTCCCATACATAAGCAAACTTAAAAGGTTTTAAGACATCATTAAATAACTGCTCATTTTATCCATTTGTTTACATTTAAAACTCAAGTATAATTTAAAAGAATCAAAAAAAGAAGACAGTACAGTACAACACATTTGAAGTGTGATCAATATCTTAAAATGGTATTCCCATGTATCTGACAAAATAGTAAACAGGGCATCATATAATAAAAAACAAAGGAGTACTGCATGCCTAAACACCCAGCCAGGTGTAGCGGTATATGCCTATGATCTCAGCCAGAGGACCCCAAACCCAAGGGAAGGACCAGCAGCAGTCTGTGAACTGTCAGGAACCTAACAGTAGGTTAACAGCAGGTGTGAGTAGATCTCAAGGGAGCAAAGCTACATCTGTATTTACAGCTACTCCCCAATGTTCTCAATACTTCCTGGGCTCCATCTCTAGTGAGAACAGTGGAGGCATCAGATTCTCATAGTAATTGCACATTCCCAAGATCTACACTGTGTGATCTTAATAAGAATCTAATTCTGAGGGGGTGAAGGGAGGGCAGAGGTAAGGGGAAAAAATGAGAATCAAGACTTGTCATGTAGAGGTACAAGATCCCAACAATGAATGTAACTGTACTGTATCTCTAAAATGTACCAATAAACTCAAAGCGGAAAAAAAAAAAAATCTAATTCTGCATACACGTGAACATGCACAGAATTTGTCTCCCAGAAAACAAGACCCTGGTGTCAAAAAGGTTCAGAACTGTGATTCCACCCACTTCAGTAGTTGAGGGCAGGAGGATCAAGGCCAGTCTAGGCAACTTAATGGAGCATCTCAGAATAAAAAGAAGAGCTAGGAATGAGGCTCAGTGCTCCCTGGGTTCAAACACAGAGAAATGCCATACAATAAATGAAATACTTGGCAGCACATGTTGGGGGTCGCAGGGGTAAAGGAAAGGAGGAAATAGCAAGAAACTGTTAACAATGCAAACACTATTTAACAAGCTGATTTTCAAATGTAATCTACCATAAAATAAAAATCAAGAGAAAAACTTTCCTAGTGGTTCAGTAAGGTGGCAAGATAACTATCAACTCACTTTCTGTTTGCAAGCAATAAGCAGTTCTAAAATAAAATGGACAAAAGATATTCTCATAATAGCAACTTAGTAAAATCAACAAAAATGTGTAGGACCTATGTGCAGGAATTTCTGAAAGCCTAATAGTAAAAATTTATAAAAATGTAAAACATCATCATAGTCTTGGGTTTTGATATTGTATACCCTACTGAGAGGGAAAAAGAAATCATAACAAAGCACAGTAAAACCTATCTCAAGGGGCCGGAGATTTAGCTCAGCAGTTCAGTGGCTGCCTTGCAAGCACAAGGACCCGAGTTCAATTCCCAGTACCAAAAAAAAATCTATCTCAAAACAGAAAACAAGCATTCAAGAAAGAAACTTTTACCTGAGGATGGTGGCACATTCAGGTAATCCCGGCTAGGGCAGGATGATAGCAAACTGGAGCCCAGCTTGGGCAACTTAGTGAGATCATATCTCCAGATAAAAATTTTTAAAAGGGCTCAGGATATGTAGCTCAGTGTGGTGTCGTTCGGTTCAATCCCCATTACCAACAAAGAAAAATAAAGAAACTTTTTAAATTAGGGGCTGAGGTGGCAGATGACAAGACCATACTGTACCTACCAAATGAGTGACTTTAAAACTGAAATAAACTGCAGACATTTATAGATAAATGGATGGACCCTGAGACCATACTCTTTTAAATGAAATAGAACACATGTTTAAATACCACACTGTTTGTCTGGTGTGAGAAAATGAATGTGGAAATAAGAACTCATGTACAATGGATGCTAGGAAACGGGAAGGTGTTCAAATGGGGAGGGGAACAAGGGAGGAAGAAAAGGAAGTAACAAAAGTGAAAATAGAAGGAAAAATGGAAACAAAGCTTTGGTACATAGGGAGGGAAGGAGGGTTGAGGGAACAGGATAAAATAAAATTTATTAAAAAGGATGGAATTCGTATCTTTAAAAAATAAAACTAAAATAATCACGATGATGGAAAGAAAAGACATTTTAAATCCAAAGAATACAGATTCCAAAAATATTTGAAAGTCATTTAGAATTTTACAAATGGGAGGAATAGATTGCTTTTAAGTTATATTGGAATATTTGGTTAATACATAATTTAGGAAAATAAAAATGAGTGTCTTCATCAAAACCAATCAGTGGATTAAGATTTAACATTTTTGAATCAAAAATTTTGGGAAAAGGGCTGGGGATTTAGCTCAGTGGTTCCACCGCCTGCCTTGAAAGCGCAAGGTCCCAAGTTCCATCCCCCGTACAAAAGAAAAACAAAAATTCTGGGAGAAAAAATGAGTAAGAAATGCTCTTCTAGGGCTGGGAATTTAGCTCAGTGGTTCTACCACCTGCCTCACAAGCTCAAGAACCTGACTGAGTTCAATCCCCAGAACAAAAAAAAAAAAAAAAAAAAAAGGAAAATGCCCTTCTACACCAAATAACAAAATCTGAAAGGCATACATTTATAGTACCGAAAAGATGAGCTATATTAAGTAGTACTCCATACAAACTCTTTAAAAAAGGAGTCAGGTGTGTGTTGTAAGAAACACAAGTTTGAGCCCAGCCTGGGCAACTCTGCAACTTAGCGAGACCATCTTAAATTTTTTTTAAAGGCAAGGGATTTATCTCAGTACAAAGGCTGAGATAGGGGTCAATAAAAAAAATAAAATTTAGGGCAAGGGATTTAGCTCAGTGGTTCTAACACCTACCTAGCAAGCACAAGATCCCGAGTTCAATCCCCGGTACCAAAAACAAAACAATAAAATAAAATTTAACAAAGACAATAAAGTGGGGGGGGCAACAAATACCTAGATACCCAATTTAACAATATTCTCTGGTAAGAACAAGCTGTAAAGTAACGAGAGATGTAAACCATGCAAGCAGTAATTTGGAAAAAACATAATTTTAATACATAACTTTTAAAATGTTTCCCTTTTCTCCTCACACTTGGTGTCTTGCAGATCCTTACCAGCATATAAATCTCAGCCTTATTATTTAAACATCTAAGTAGGATTCTTTGCAATTCTGAGATAGAAGTTAAATGGCTTCTGGAAAAAACAGGTAACTTGTGGATAGTGTGTGTGTGTGTGTGTGTGTGTGTGTGTGTGTGTGTACACTAGTTTAAAAGTCTTCTTTCTGATATTATTTTAATAATTATGAAACATGGCAAGATTAAGCATGGTAGCCAACACTCAATAGTATAAATGAGGTACCTTTCATAATTCCAAAACAAAACATCAACATGCAGTTCACAACCAGAAAGGCAAAAACATGCACTCTGGTTAAAATTTAAATGTTTAAAATACTAATCAGTATACAAAATGCTTGAAAACATTCTCACTAAATCCATTATGAACATTATTGTCCTCTCTAGAAAAATGTGATTGGAAAAGTTTATTACTTTAGACGGTTTTAAATAGTCAGTGACTCCCTATTATTTAATTCATTACAACACTAAATTTATACTCCACTTAAAGGGGAAAATAGAAACTGAAAAAAATACTCAGCACATGACTATCAGCGTAATCAGTAATCCAAAACTAAACCACTTGAATTCATAAAGTGAACTTCTGAATGGAAACCTAGAAGCAAAATCCAAGACTTCAAGATTTACAACCTAAAGCTTTAGGTTTGTTTTATTTTGTTGTTTTGGTTTGGCTTTTGTTTTGTTTTGGGACAGTCTCTTACTACTTTGCCTAGACTGGTCTGGAACATTTTAAGTGATCCTACAGCCTCAGCCTCCCACAGGAATTAGAGGTACACAAGGACAAAACTAAGATTTAACACTTACATTTCAAAATTATTCTTAAAAAAGTTTACTGATTACAAAACAAATTACTGACAGCAAAAGAACAGCTAGCCAACCCTCCCCCCGTAAATAATATAATCATCTTAAATGGAGGTCAGGAACTATACTTAGTAGAATCATTAGCTTTTTAATGATCCCAATCAGAAGTCCAACCTATGAAAAATTTTCATGGTAAACAAGGGATCTGTGTGTCAGAAAGTAAGCCTTTAGTTCACATTTATTCTTTTTTGTTTGTTTTTTGAGACAGGGTCTTACTATGGAGTTGAGACTGACCTGGAACTCACTATGCAGCCCAGGCTGGTCTCAAACTCACAGTGATCCTCGTGCCTCAGCCTCCCAAGTGCTAGGATTACCACCACACCCGACTCACATTTATTCTCTACAGCAAGCAAAAGAAACTATAAGACTCACAATATTGTTTACTTCAAATTTCACCATATTTTTACCATACTGTTTGAGTCACTCTCGCTTTGATGGTTCTATCAAAATTTTCCTTTTTACAGTCTTTTG
Organism: Fukomys damarensis; assembly: GCF_012274545.1. NCBI lineage: Eukaryota > Metazoa > Chordata > Mammalia > Rodentia > Bathyergidae > Fukomys > Fukomys damarensis. The sequence continues at coordinate 40,873,667 of NW_022900924.1, read as the reverse complement.
TCGTGGATATTGGCATGAAATTTAAAGATTTTTCTCCAGATTTGGCATGGTCACAAATACTTTTACATTTTTTATTCCTTCTCCAATGAGAAAAAAAAAAAAACCCAAAAAAACACTGCTTACTGAAGCAATTGTAGTATTACATTTCTAAAAATTAAATTCATTAACATGTTTTTTACTAGAAGTACTAGGCTCAGATTTGAGGCTGTAGAGCCTTTCCTCTCACTAAAGGTCCATTTTCAATCTCACTGTGTCATTTAAAAATTACTGCTGAGAATAAATCTAATCATAAAAACAAGCCATTAAAAAGGAAAACTTACTGGTGTAAATTTATGCAAAATTCACTACTTCACATTTTTAAATTCTCATGAACCACTATAATGCACGTGGTTATCTTTTGGTATCACTTGATGAATTAGTATATTTACTGCTTTTTCTCCTATCCTTAATCACCCTTCCTGACCCCAATTCCCTTTGGGGGGGGGGGTTTGAACCCAGTAGCACTGAGCTACATCCCTAGCCCTTTTTATTCTATTTTGTTTGTGTGGTTTTTTTGCTGTTGTTTTGTTTGGTTTGGTTTTTTTTGAGATAGGGTCTCAATATGTACTTGAGACTGAACTGGAACTCACTATGTAGCCCAGGTTGGTCTCGAATTCACAGAGATCCTCCTGTCTCAGCCTCCTGAGTGCTGGGATTACAGGCGTACGCCACCACGCCCGGCTTTTATTCTATTTTGAAACAAGGTCTTGCTAAACTGCTCAAGTGGACTCAAATCAGAGATCCTTCCACCTAAACTTTCTGAGCAGCTAGGATTACAACTGTATGCCACCACACCTGGCTTTCCAGTCCCAGTTCTAACAATTTAACATTGCTGAAATCAGGATGGTTCCTACAATTGAGGACATCTTAGAAGACCTGACAGTCAAGATATAAATATCACTGTTTAAAGATATTCAAACTTGGTTTGCCTGCAATTTTTCTGTGGCACTTGACTGTAACCTTTTGACACTTCCAGTCAGTAAGCCACTAAAGAACAACTTTTGAAAGGACTGAGCTTTCTTTCTTTTTTGGCACTGGGGAGTGAGCCCAGGACCTCACCCCTGTTAAGCAAGCTCTCCACCACTGAGCTACATCCCCAGTCTAGAACTGAGTTTTCTTACCAGAAGGTTGTACTAACCCCTTCTGATAAAATCAAAGTATTAGCACCAAAATTTGCACAGTGGATGAAAATTCTTGGAAGAAAATCCTGGCAATTAACAGAACTTTTTTTTTTTTTTTTTT
>NW_022900924.1:40856858-40871892 GCF_012274545.1 Fukomys damarensis | reverse complement strand
GGGGGGGGGGTAACCGGGGATTGAACTCAGGTCCTTGTGCTTGCGAGGTAGGCGGCGGAACCACTAAGCTAAATCCCCAGACCTAATAGAACTCTTTTAAAGTATGCTTACAGTGTTCTCCACTGCACTCAGGAACATACAATGAAAAGAAGCAAACGCATCTTAAAGTAAAGGCGTTTTTACCCACTTATACTCTGCTTCCATTTCCCACTTTATGTGTAAAAGTATTTAAACAAGATCTTTAATATAATAGAATAATGACAGAAAAAAGAAAAAACCACTGTTTGGATTATCAACAATGCCTCATACAACTAATTCTATTTTCACCAATTTCCCAAGCCTGTGTGTGGAAATAATAAATGCTCTGGATTCTAAACTCAACTTCTAATATTTAGGAATCTCTACCCATGGTTGACACTTCAAATCAATCAAAGGTCAACCTGTTGTTCCTTTGACACCACCAGATAACATCAAAAAAGCACCAGAATCAAAACTTGGCAGATTTTGTACATATGATCTATTTCACAATTTCTTTAAAAGAGAAAATTAGCCAGACATAGTAGTATCAAGGCATGGCAGTGCACACCTGTTATCTCAGTACTTGGGAGGCTGAGGCAGGAGAATCGCTGTGAGTTCAAGGCCAGCCTCATGTGACCCTGCCTCAAAAAAAAAAAAAATTAAGCAAACTTTTTTATAAATATGCATCTATAAAGCCCAATCTAATAAGGCATCCACTGTGTGTAATGAATTAACATGTCTCTTATACACAGTACTACCTATGTGTCAAGGTGAGTTAAAAAAAAAAATGGAGCACAGACAGGAAATTTAGACTGAGAAAGGCTGGATGAATGTCTCCCAGATCTGGCTGACTGTCCTACAAAAAAGTGTTTCTCAAATTGCAAGCAAAAGGAGTTGACACTTCAGAGTGCTCAATTATGGCACTCTAAGGAACTCAAAAGAATTCAGATGTGCTGTGGCTTTGTCAGGTAATTTTTAAAATTCATAATAAAACATTTCATTTCTGGACTATATATAGTTAAGATATTTAGGACAAAGCAAAAAGCTTTCCTGAAAGGACTGATATATAATGGTATCACAATTAAGATTATGTCTCAGAACCACTGATATGTGGTAGGGAAACAAGACATAAGGCAGCAAGCATGGTGGTGAATACCTGTGATCCCAGCACTCTAGGTGGCTGAGGTAGGATCTCAAGTCTCAGCCCAGCACAAGCAACTCAGCCAGACCCTGTCTCAAAATAAAAAATATAGGGGAAAGGGGTGGATGGGAATATAGCACAGTGCAAGGTCCCTGGGTTCAATCTCCATTACACCTCTTACAGAGGAAGCATGATACAGAGTCCTAACTAGCTTTACTTTCCAAAAGCAAATCACAATGCTCCCTCTTAAGGGCCTCTTTGTGAATTTCCCAGAGTAGCCCCAGAGGCTTTCTAAATCCTCTAAAGACCTACCAATTCCAAATGACACTCAGACCTCCTGGATGCCAGATGTCATTCCCTTATCCTGATTCTAGAAGTTAGTAAAATATATATAAGGAAGGAAAACTAGCTAACTGGGGGAGAAGGGGAGGGATTCATTAAACAGATGGATCATTATTTAATATAGGTTGGCATAACTATCAATATGAAGACAAAAATGATTCTCAATATAGTAATATTCAAATACAAAAATAAAACACTGCAAAATAATATAAGAAATTATAATCTGGCCACAAGCTGTCTAAACCAGTAATGAAAATCCAGAAGCCTTAATAGGGGGAAAAGAAATAGTTCAGTATGTGAAAAAAACTTCTCCAGAGTCAGGGATAATAGAAAGAAAGAAAAAAAAATAAGGGGGAGACATTCTTACATTAAGTCAAAGGATTAATATGCACAACAAAAAGATCTCAAAAACCAACAAAGCATACCCCAATAAAAAAGCAGGCAAAAGCCAGGTGTGATGGTACACTCCTATAATCCCAGTACTTGGGAGGCTGAGGCAAGAGGATTACCATGTGTTTGAGGCAAAAGACAGGGCAATTCATGGCAGAGCAAATTCAAAGGGCAAAGAAACCTTAAAATTCATTCAAACATGGGATATGAAAATCAAATTCCAGTGAGATACCCTTTCCTTTACATCCAACAGACAAAAATTAAAGATTACAAAACCAATTTCTGGAGTAGATACAAAGAAAAAGTTGCCTTTTGTTAATGAAGAAAACAGTGTTAAAACTTTTTGGAAAATAATCTGCTAAAGCAATCTGTTAACATTTATTAGAAATTTTCTTTTTTAAATACCCTTCCTCAAAGTTACCCCAATTCTTTGGAATTTATCCACTGGAAACACAAATGTGGAACAACCAAAAAAGAAAAAACAAAAAGAATAAAGTATCTATTAACTGAGGAATAGCTAAATTTCATATGTTCTTATGATATATTATGCAGATGTGGATAATTGTTTTTTCTAGAGCACAATGAAAAACCCTACATTTGTATCTAAATGTGTGTCTACATAGTTCTTCGAGCATAAAGAGAAATCTAGAATCATGTATAGAGGATATGTGAAATAGAAAACAGATTAAGTGTTTAATGAAAGCCAGGAAAAAGACAAGGGAAAAAAATCATAATAAACAACTTGGCAGCCAAGTATGACACACAACTGCAGTATCAGTACTCTGGGAGGCTAAGGCAGGAGGATCACAAATTCTAGCCCAGCCTGGGCAACTTACAAGACTCTGTATCAAAATTAAAAAGGGGGCTGGGAAATGTAATGGCACTGGGTTCAATCCCCAGTACCACACACATACAAAAAAAGTAAAAATAAATTGAGTTTGACTATCACAACTTTATATGTATAAAACTATACACAAATATATGTAAAACACAGTTTTTTTAGAAACAAAATGCTGAGCTGGGCACAGTGGTTTATAACTATAGTCCCAACACATGGGAGGTTTTCAGACAGTTAGAATCCAAGTTTAAAACTGGGCTACAAGCAAGACCATGTCTCACCATTACCCCGCTCCCTGAAAATGACTCGGCTATATCTCAAACACTTTCCTAACTGGCCCTTTTTGCATATGGCACATGCATACACCACCAACACTCAATGCATGTCTGTAATTGCTCTATCTCTAAGAATTTCAAATCTACACTTTAGAACAAACACATTCGATGTTTACAACACTTAAAAGATGTTAGTGACAATTTGGTAACAAGCACCAAACTCTCAAGACTACTATTACTGCCATCAAAAACTTTCTTAGTGAGAAATGGTGGTATACCCTGTACCAGCTATTAAGGAGGCTGAGGAAGAAGGATGACTTGAGTTAATAAGATCAGCCCAGGCAAGCAACACAGTGAACCTCACTCAACTCCCTCCAAAAGGACACTGTCTACCAACATAAAGACCTATCATTGAGGCTGGGAATTTAGCTCAATGGTTCCAGCGCAGGCCTCGCAAGCTCAAGGACCTGAGTTCAATTCCCGGTACCAAAAATAAAGACAGACAGACAGACAGAGACAGACGCACCAACGATAACTAAATCTACAAAAAGAAAATTATTTCAAATTAATGATACATGGTCTAGAAATAAAAGTCCACAAATTTACTAATTACATATTACAAAATTATAGAATTTTTTAATAAATTCTAACAAGCAAAAAAAAAAAAAAATCACTCAAAGCAAGCTTTCAGCATTCAATTTATGGGTATTTAACTGCCCTGAATTTTAAAATTATAGGACAATGATAATATGAAGAGTTCATAACAATCCATAAACATCTGCTATTATTTGCATGCTAGTAATGTTCTCAGCTTGTTAATTTCACAAATTATAATACCCAACAGTTCTTCACATGGGATAGCTTCATGATTGCACATAGCCACCCAAAACAAATCCAACTTTTGCAATGCAGAAGTTCCATATATGTCCCTGCAAACAAAGTTTTGTGACAATCTAAACTTGAACACAACTGATACAACCCTAAAAAAATCATTTAATTCAGTTTGAACCTAGCTCTGAAAAGGATATAGCAGATATATACATACACACAGATATGTACACACACACGTCTATATGTATATACATATACATATATATATGGTCACTAAGACAGTATGATTAGTGTCCAGAAGTCAAGACTGAGATTCACTTATTCATTTATATATACACAGAAGACTACTAAATACACCTATCAATTCACAAGAAAATGTAAACTCTTTAAAATAACAAGACCCTAGGGCAGGGGATTTAGCTCAGTGGTTCGCTGCCAGCCTCTCAAGCACAAGGTCCTGAGTTCAATCCCTGGTACCAAAAAAAAAAGACCCTAAAACAAAAAAATTATGAAAATGGAATAAATTACGATTAATTAGCCAGATTAAGGGGGAGAGAGAAGTCTGAGACATGCGGTACATAATCCTTAAGAAACCTTAACGAAAGGGCATATTCCTTTGCAACAATGACTGCAAATCTCATCAGCTATTACTGGGGAGACCTCTCTCTATTCATACCCCCCAAAATAGATGAGCATAAAATGCTGAGGCTAGAGTATTTCCGACAAGTTGAAAGAAGTGATACCATATATTATCTTAAAAATAAATAAATAGCAACAGGGACAAAAACTTGCTAACTTTGAAAATGAAATAGTTCAATTTTACCATGGCTTTTACTCTTTAATGAAATGAAATAAACTGAGATTAATATATGTATATATGCAATACATGCCTATCTGTAATGTTCAGATTAACAAAGCAATGTCTGGCTGTTTTATTCCAGCTATTCTTTTGAAAATCTGGTTCTAGAAAACCAGCCTAGAAAAGTCATCACAGGCCCCGTTTCTTCCTGGTGAGTGAAGTACAAAAGGAATGTACAAAGCCATTTTCAAAATTTATTTAGCAGTATGGAGCATAGAACCCAAAAGTGCTCTACCACAAAGCTACACCCTCAATGTGCTTTAATTTTGCTTTTGAGACAGTCTCTCACACCAAGAAGCCCCCACTTGCCTCAAAATTGTGATCCCCCTATTCAGCCTTTTGAGTAGGTATTGTGCGAGCATTCTAAAGTTTTCTGATAGTCAAAAATAAAAAAAGATGCCACATCATAAAAAAGTACAAGAGCTGACAACATCGCTCAGTGATAAGAGCACTTGTCTAGCATGTTTAAGGCCCTGGGTTTGACAACCAGCACCACACAAAAAAATAAGCAATTCATGTAACTGCATAAATACACATAAAAATTTATGTGTAATTCAAATATTTCCCAAATATGTCATATAACCAACAATCTAAAGGTTAAAAATTGAGGACCAATAAATCCACACCATCAAACAGAAACATAATGTGACTCATATATTTATTTGAAAAATTTCAGCCCGGTGTGGTGGTCCACGTCTGTGATCCCAGCACACAGGAGGCTGAGGCAGGAGTGGTACCTGGAATTCAAGGTCTACTGGACTAAAAAGCAAAATCCTATTTAAAAATAATAACTGGTTAATTAACATTGTAATAGAGAACTCACTGCATTTTTTTTTTTAAATGTACTGGTACGAATTAGGTATACAACACAGTTACATTCATCATTGGAATCTTGTACCTAAACATGACTTATCAGGTTATTTTTTCCCATTCCCCAGTCCTTCCCTTAGCCCCTCCACCTGTTTAAAAAGACATTGTTTCCATGTTTTTCCTTTTCACAAATTTTTCCTTTTCCCTTTTTACCTTGCCCCATCCCTACTTCCTCTACTCTATAGACTTTTCTTCCTATTACACAGTATCACTTATACATTATAATCCTTACACTTTTACTTTTTCACACCAGAGAAACTATTTGGTATTTACACGTGTAACTCTGTAATTTCATGGCCTCGATATGCATCCACTTAGCTATAATAGGTTTCTTGTTCTTTATGGCTGAGCAGTATTTCATTTTATATATATATGTTAAAAAGAAGGTCTCTAGTTGATGGGCAACTGGGCTGTTTCCAAGTTTTAGCTATTACAAATTGTTCCGCTATTAACAGGGGTGAACATATGCTGCTGTGTTATGATTCTTTTAATTCTTTTGGGAAGATACCCAGCAGAGGAATAGCAGGGTCAAATGGGACTTCTAATCCTAGTTGTTTGAGGTTATCTCCATATTATTTTCCACAGTGGTTGCACCAGTTAGCACTCCCACCAACAATGAATAAGGGTTCCTATCTCCCCACAACCCCAATACCATGTTATTGGTTGACTTCTTGATAGCAGCGATTCTTACTAGGGTGAGATGGAATCTCAAGTGTTGTTTTCACCTGCATCTCTTGAATGACCAGTGATGTTGAACATTTTTATCTATTGTTGATTTGCTGTTTTTACTTGTCTGAGAAATGTGTCTTCATTTCAGATGCCAATTTTTTATTTGGGTCTTTATATTTGGGGGTTCTGATATTTTTGAATTCTTTATATATTCTAGACAGTAGACCTTTGTCTGAGGAACAGCTGGTAAAAATGTTTTCCCACATTGTGGGTTGTCTCTTAGCTCTGTTTGTGATTTCTCTGGCAGTACAAAAGCTTTTTAAAAAGATGAGATCCCAATTGTTCTTTGTGCTAGTTCCCCTGCAACTGAGGATTTCATAAAGTCTTTTTCCTATGCAGATATTTTCAAGAGTTCTACCTAACTTATATTCCAGTAAGTTTAGGTGTTTGTTTTAAAATTTATATCTTTAATCCACTTGGATTTTAGTTTAATGCATGGTGAAAGATAGGGGTCTAATTTTAATCTTTGGCAAGTTGAAATCCTGTTTCTCCAACACCATTTATTAAAGAGGCTATCTTTCCTCCAGAAAGGGTGTGTGGCTCCTTTGTCAAAGATGAGGTAATTGAGTACATCCCAGAGATGTTTCTCCATCTTCTAATCTATTCCACTGATCCTCGGGTCTGTTTCTTTGTCAGTACCATGCTGTTTTTAATCACAGTGACTCTGTAGTATAGTTTCAAACTGGGGATTGTGATACCCCCTGCCATGTCTCTGTTGCCTAGAATTGGTTTTGCTATTCTAGGTCTCTTCTGGTTCCAAAGCAATTTTTGGATTGTATTCTCTAGTTCTATGAAATAAACTGTTGGGATTTCAATAGGGATTGCACTGAATCTATATAGCAGTTTTGGAAGTATGGACATTTTCACTATATTGATTCTTTCTACCAAGGAACAAGGGAAGTTTTTCCATTTTCTTATATTCTCTTCAATCTCTTTTTTTTTAGAGATTTCTGTAGTTTTCAGTGTAGAGGTCTTTTGTCTCCTTCCTAAGATTGATTCCTAGATATTTCATTTTTTTGGATGCTACTGTGAAAGGGGTTGTTACCCTAATTTGACTCTCAGTGAGACTGTTATTTGGGTACAGGAAGGCTATTGATTTATGAGTGTTTACCTCATATCCAGCTACTCTACTGAATCTGTAAACTAAGTATAAAAGTCTTTTGGTGGAGTTCTTTGGATCTTCTATGTAGAGTATCATATCATCAGCAAATAGTGAGTTTCACTTCTTCCTTTCCTATCTTTAATGCTTTTCTTTCTCTTGACTAATGTCTCCAAAACTATATTGAACAGGAGTGGTAATAATGGACACCCCGGTCTCGTTCCTGATTTTAGCATGAAGGTTTTCAATTTTTGACCATTTAGTATGATGTTGGCTGTTGGCTTTTCATAGATAGCCTTTATCAAGTTGAGATAATGACCATCTATTTCAATTTATCTATTGAGACACAGATTGCATTATTGAAAGGATCATACGGTTTTTGTCCTAATTCTGTTAATATAGTGTATTATTGATTTACCTATGTTGAACCATTCTTGCATCCCTGGGATACATCCAACTTGGTCAGAGCGTATGATCTTCTTGATACTTGTTTTGTATAGGTGGGGGCATTAGCACTGGGTGCAATTATATTCATGATTGTCACCTCTTCCTCTTGGATTGATCCCTTTCCAAGAATGTAGTAACCTTCTTTGTCTCTCACTCAATGAATTTAAAGCTAGTCCAATATGGGGACCCTATCTTCCTAAAAAAACATTAAGTTTACTATCCTAAAATTTTCTTTAAAAAGAACCTCAAATACTATGCTAAACTAAGCAACTAGAAATGAAAGCCCTAGAGTTAAATGCTATTTCAGCTACAGTGTAATCTTGGACAAAGTCCTTCATCACTAATATCTGCTTCCTATTACTTAAAATGGGAATAAAAACATACCTCTTGCAATCCTTGAAAGAATATACCTGAAATGCATTTAGAAGCTTAATAAGGTATGCTATAAATAACATGTTCTCATATGGAACTACAAACTACTTATCCTACCAAAAGGCACAAAAACATCTGGTGTAGTGCAGCTAGTCATGGCTTCTTCTAGTCACTCCGGCCTAGCTCATGGCCTGGTTCTGGCAGGATTGCTCTCTGGCTCAGGATTCGCTTTCCAACATCACCTTTAGGGTGGCAGTCAGGGCCTCCCTGGATGAGCTCGTTATCCTGACATTCATGTCTGGCAGTCTCACTTCCTGGAAGAACCTGAAGGGGGCTTTCTAACCACAACAGATTTACCCAGATCAGGTGTCCCTCCAATTTCACTGGCCTGTCCTCCAACACTGCCCAATTAGTTCAAGTGCCAACTAACTCTTCGCTTTCTACACACTCGTTTGTGGTCTGTAAATTGTTTGCACTTCTAAATATTCATCAGACTGCTTCCCCAAGACTGTGAGCTTATCACAGAGAGGAACACAACTGTCTCGCAATAAACATGCTGAAAAATGGAAGAAAAAGATAAATAGGTACATAAAAGAAAAAATGTGAAGTATTCTTTAGATACAGTATATAAAACCAAAGCCTTGGCCGGGCATGGTGGCACACGCCTATAATCCCAGCACTTGGGAGGCTGAGGCAGGAGGATTACTGCAAGTTCAAGACCAGCCTGGGCTAGTGAGTTCCAGGTCAGTATAAAACTATATAGTGAGACCCTGTCTCAAAAAACCAAACAATAAAAAATAAAACCAAAGCCTTAATGATATATAAAGGTAGAACTTGTTTTTAACTTTTCTGCTTTCAGATACTTCATGATTATTGATTGCTCTTGTAATAAAAAAACCAAAACTTTTAAGCTGAGCACATTCACAGGCCAAGCAGCACTATAGGAACCTGGAGCAGGACGAGTACCAGTTTGGGTCTTATCTGGGCAACTTAGTGACCTCCTAAGACTCTCTAAAATTTTAAAAGGGGCTGAGGATGTACCTCGGGGCAAATCTTCTCAATACAGAGATTTAATGCTTTCAATAGAGAGGCAGACAGACCACAGCCACCATTATTTTTCTCAATTACTAACTTCTACAACAAAAGACAGTATCTGATCTTAAGAGTCAGTATGTCCTCAGAACCCAAGTACTTCACTATTATTCTATACTTCAGCATTAGTGATATTATACCTACTATAAAGTTTAGCTGCTACTCTCAAATTTCACTTAATATTAAATTAAACTAAAGAGCTAGGTGTGGTGCACACCTATAATCCCAGCACTTGTGAGTCTGAGGCAGGTGGATTGCTGTGAGTTCAAAGTTAGCCTGGGCTACATAGTGAGTACAATTAAAGCCAATCTGAACTATATGGCAAGGCCTTGTCTCAAATAACTCTTATAAAGTAAGCTTAAGAAAGCCAGGCATGGTGATGGAGGCCTGTAATTCAAATCAGCTGGGAGGCTGAGGTAGGTCAAACTCAAACCCAACCTGGGCAATTTAGAGACTTAGTGAGGCCCTGCTTAAAACAAAATAGGCTGGGATGTATCTTAGATGAAAAGTCTTGGGTTCAGTTCCCAGTACCACCAAAAAATAAAAGCTAGATACAAGGAAATTATAAATACATACTTGAGATTTGTTTAAAGCAGAAATTTCAAAGCTCTAAAAGCAATTCTACCTTTTATAGAAAAGGCCTAAAATTTCATTATCTTAGAGATCACACACTTCCTTTGAACAGCATGGAAATATCTCTACATGACCCAGAAACTGAATTATTACTATTATTATTTTTTGGTGATAAACAAGGAGTGCTGATCTACATCCTGAGCGCTATTTTGAGATAGGGTCTAGCTAAATTACCCAAGCTGAGCTCAAACTTGCAACCTAAACAGCAAAGTTTATACCATTCCCTGCTCTAAATGACTTACTTTTAACTTCTATTTAAAATTATGTGAAGGGGAACAAGGGAGGAGGGAGGGAAAAAGGAAAAGATAAGGTGAAAATACAAGAAAAAAATGGAAACAAAGCTTCTGTATATAGGGAGAAGAGAGGGGTTGAAAGGGGAAAAATGGGAAAAAATTTAATTAAAATTATATTCAGTCATGGCAGCACACGCCTGTAATTCCAGAACTCTGGGACGCTGGGAGGATCCACAGTTCCAGCCTTGTCTAGGCAATTTCAGAAGACCCTGTCTCTAAAGTAAATCAAAAACAGCTAGGTACAGCTCAATGTGAAGATCCTGGGTTCAATCTCCAGCATCACAAAAATATTTAACAAAATTTTTTTAAAATATTAAAGGTGGAGGTGTAGCTCAAAAGTACAATGTGTGCTCAGCACAAACAAAATCTTGGGTTCAATCTGTAGCACCCCAAAATAATAACTATATTCAACACAAGTCTATCACTGTAATGGCATAAGGTTTACAAAGATACATGTTTGTATTTGCAGCTACTCAGAGGACTGAAGCAGGAAGATTCACTTGAGTCTAAGAGTTCCAGACCAATCTGGACAACATGGTGAGACTGCATCACACCCCTCCCATTAAAATAATAATAATAATAATAAACTTAGTATCATATATGCTAGTTTAAAAGAAAAGAACCTTTAATGAAATTTGGAATGTATCTCAATGGTACTTACCTAGCATGCAAAAGGACCTGGGCTCCACCCTCAGCATTGCAAAATAAAATATTAAAAATAAAAACCTGAAGGCCGGGGATTTAGCTCAGTGGTTCGGTGGACTGTCTCTCAAGCGCAAGGACCCAAGTTCAATCCCCAGTACCAAAAAAAAAAACCCTTGAAAGATGAAAATGGGCACAAAGTTTTGTTTTGCAGAACTGGTGAATGAGTCCAGCACCTTTGCACTGAACTACATCCTCAGTCCTTTTCTTAATTTTGTATTTTGAGATAGGATCTCAATAAATTGCTCAAACTCAAACTGGGATTCTGATCCTCAAGTTTCAGTCTTCCAGAGTGCTGGAATTACAGGCCTGCACCACCACACCCCCAGCACAAGGTCTCGTGTCAGGTTATGGAATATTCTAACAAAAGACTGCAATAATATACAACCATACATACACTTTAAAAACCATGCAATTGGGCTGGGGATTTATTTAGCCTAGTGGTTCCAGCGCCTGCCTCTCAAGTAGAAGGACCCAAGTCTGATCTCCAGTAACCAAAAAAAAAAAACACTCAATTGTTCAGGTAGGTTTTACAAAATATACATGCTCATTCCTTCTTGGGGTTATGACTAAAATAAAGAAGATACCTGAAACAGGACTTCGTGGTGCACACCTGTAATCCCAGCACTCTGGGAAACTGAAGAGCACCAAGTGTGAGCCCAGCCTGGGTAAATGAACAACTCAGTGAGACCATATCTCAAAATAAGAAAAATTAAAAGAAATTGAGAGTGTAGCTCAGTGTTAAGGCCCTAGGTTCAATCTTGTACAATAGTAAATCCTAAGATGCTGTTCCATGTAGGAAAGGCACAAAAAGCAGTTTTTTCCATCCTTTCTCGTACCTGCAGACACATTATCTCCATTACAACTACAAATCTACTGGGTTTTTTAAAAAATTGCAGAATACATTTACCATGTTTTCATTTATACAAATATTTTTTTAAAAAGCTACCCTAATTTTACGTAAGATCTTCAAATATTCAGCTCTTCGCTGTTTCTAATTATTTTGTGGAATACAGTTTCAGTTCATTGAGCACTGCCTCAAGGGATATTACTGGCTACAAACACAAAGCATGAGGATACCTCAATTTGAAACTCTTCAATGATGATTCACATACACCCAAGTATGTGTGTTAGGGGGGAATTCAAAATCACTCATATATGGAAAAACACCACTAAAAAGAAAAAGCATATCAAAATGTTAATAGTTCTTGAGGGTTTCTGCTTGACCTCCAAACGTCCCTCACTGATCATCTATTACCTTCTAATTAGAAAAAATATTGTATTACTCCTATGCTACAGGGAAGAAGCCAAACCCAAAATACTACACAGTATATTGTATGATTCTATACACAGCTTTCTCGATAAGACTAAATGAAATGAGGGCAGTAAACACTCTAGAACAGTGACGGCGAACTTTTTAGCGCTTTCAATGACACTGTACAAATGGCCCAGGTGCTCTAGGTTTGCCACCATAGCCCAAGCGGCTTAAAAGGAGCATGAAAGAAATCTGGAGAATGGTGAAATACCCTAATTCTCTCATTGTGATGGTGGGGGTAGGGCAGTGGTCACACAACTTCAAGCATCTATCAAAGCTCACATTAAAAATTAAAAAAAACAAAAACAAAAAAACAAAAAACCTCATTCCACACCTGGCACAGTGACACATGCCTGTAATCCCAGCTATGTGGGAGGTTTAGGAAGAGGATCAAGAATTAGACCAACTTGGGTAACAAAGCAAGAACCCCCTTCTCAAAAAAACAGCTGTGGGGGGGATTACTTACTATATACTACAGTATAAAGCTCAATTTAAAAATTCACAGTGGCTAAAAATAATAAACTGCTTCTCATTAATCCTCTTTTCCAAACAGACAATTTCAATGGATTAAAAAAAAAACAAAAAACTGGGGACTACTAAACTACCTCAAATTTATCAGTTTACACAAAGAATAGACTAAAAGAAATTTGCTCAAGGGTCTATTGCAAGACAATGATATGTTAAAGCACATATCTACACTTCCATTTCTTCACTTCAAATCCAGGGCTCATTTTTTTTAGACAGTATTTCCACAAAGTGCACATAAAAGTGTATTGTGTCAGGACAAAACGCCTAACATTTAAACACAAACTTTTAGCACACATAAATGTGGTTAAATGTATCTTTCCCAAATTTTGTCAAGCCACTTCACTTTACAAAGTAAAACGAGTTAATGGGAATCACTGCCATGTAGAACCAAGCAGATCTGTAAGGTATTAAGAGATCAATATTACATGCTCAGTTCCAATATGGGGGCATTTGATTTATTGTGAATTGACTGGGGGGGCAAAAGTGTGAAATCAATGCAAGGCTGTAAACAATCTTTACTAAAACATCTTAATTATCATATAAAAAATGAAAACTAAGCCAGGTGTGGTGGTGCACGCCTGTAATCCCAGCTCACAGGAGGCTGAGGCAGGAGGATCACTGTGAGTTTGAGAGCAGCCTGGGCTACATAGTGAGTTCCAGGTCAGTCTCAACTACATAGTGAGACCTGTCTCAAAACAAAACAAAACAAAACAAACAAACAAAAATATTCATTTCATGAGGACATGAGGATTACAGCATATTATCAACCTAACATGTGCTACAAAGAAATGGTTTTCTAACAATCTACATGATGCGAAATAATTTGTTAAAAGCAAAATAACCATTTTCTGTTTTTCATTACACAAGGAAAACAGCCATACCTCCATCACACAAAAACTGCAGAGGTGAAATGAAACTTTTGAGAGGTTTAAGATGCAAAATAATGAATTCTACCTATCTATCCCACACAGGAAAAGTATGGGGAAGTAAATACATTCCTTGTGCCCCAGCTAAGCATATCATCTCGTCTTTCAGGGAAGGAAACCACTGGGTTTTAATAGGAACAGAAGTCAATTAAGTCTCTACTACAATTTCACATAGGTCAGCCACCTAAGTTTTAAACCTAGAATGCTAATGTAACTAGTTACACATTAATAAGTCACACTAAAGACTCTTTTCCAACAGACAAGAAATTTAAAATAGTAAAAAGCTCAGGAGAAGTCGCACACCATGCAAACTGTGATTTCCAACTACACCATTACCACATGACATTTAAACCAAATCCAGAGCTGACCAGCAAACTAAGAAAACAAAAGCAGAACGATGGAAATAGGAAGTACAGACCAGTAAACAAATCCCATAAAATAAAAAATAAAATAAAAACCTTTGAAAAATCATTCTGTGCACGCACAATATTCATGTATTAGAAGGCCTTTCATATAAATAGCCAAGACTCTCAAACATTTGAGATCCTGGCTTAGTGAGAGTGACTGACAGACAACAGCTGGGGAGATTTTGTATTGATCTCGTAACAACATGACATACTCTGGGAGAAAGGATCCAAGAGATCTTTACAATGGCAAAAAAACTGTGAGGTTTTCATTTTGAGTTATGTGACACCCGCCCCTTACAATGGAAGCCCCTAACAAATTCCTGTACCCTAGTGTCCCTCTTTCTTTTGCCAGCCTGATTCCACAGTAACGCATCTCCTTCCACCCAAAGAAAAACAAAAACCTCGTGGAAAAATTAAAAACACCTGACGGGATAACTGACTATAAAGAAACTAGTCATCTCCCCACCTGTCTGCCTGATTCATTTCCCATTTTGTCTTACTTTAGAACTCTCGCCTTCAGTAATAGAGGGGGTGAGGCGACGCCCAATTTAAGAGGCCGCAAAAAATATTTCGACCCGCCACGTTTCCAGGTTATCTACTTTTTTCCCCCCTCCTCCGTAAACCTCAATCCGGTATCCGCCCCCAACCCTGCAGACATTAAAGATCTGTTGGTCCAAAGCCCTAACAATACAAAGGTGAATTCCTAAGATTCCGCGAAGGGCTCCCCCAGGGGGTGGGGAGAGTTCGGGGCAGCGGGCCGAGGCGCTCCGCTCTGCACAGCCGAGGGGCGGGGAGTGGGTGAGACCGCACAATCCCACCGCCGCTCGCACGGCGTCCCCACGTCCAGGCGCTCAGGCCTGCTCCCAGGGAGTTCCCCGCCACCCAGCAGCCACTTGGCTTGTCCTCACCGGCCCGCCACGGGGCTCC
>NW_022900924.1:40853393-40854016 GCF_012274545.1 Fukomys damarensis | reverse complement strand
CACGTTTCCAGGTTATCTACTTTTTTCCCCCCTCCTCCGTAAACCTCAATCCGGTATCCGCCCCCAACCCTGCAGACATTAAAGATCTGTTGGTCCAAAGCCCTAACAATACAAAGGTGAATTCCTAAGATTCCGCGAAGGGCTCCCCCAGGGGGTGGGGAGAGTTCGGGGCAGCGGGCCGAGGCGCTCCGCTCTGCACAGCCGAGGGGCGGGGAGTGGGTGAGACCGCACAATCCCACCGCCGCTCGCACGGCGTCCCCACGTCCAGGCGCTCAGGCCTGCTCCCAGGGAGTTCCCCGCCACCCAGCAGCCACTTGGCTTGTCCTCACCGGCCCGCCACGGGGCTCCTTGGCGTCCAAGAAGGTGGTTCATTAGAAAGGAAAAAGCAAGAGGTGTCCGACGTGTTGTTTCAAAACATAACGGAGTCCGGGCCCCTGAGACCGTTAAACCGCGGGTAGAGGGGGGAGAAGCGAGGAACCCTGAGGCCTGTGGCTTTGGCATGGCCGCCCTTTCGACTCCCAAGTTCACTTTCCGGGAACACAAACACTCCTCCCAACACACTCCAACCCCCAGAACACCGGACAACGCGGCCAAAGGGTCAATACCTTGTAGAAAGCCCCGTT
>NW_022900924.1:40844357-40853004 GCF_012274545.1 Fukomys damarensis | reverse complement strand
GGCTCGACCTGCTGGGGCAGGTAAGTACCTCCCGCCGCCCGCGGGGAACTGGTCCCCGTGTCCGGTATCCCAGGGCCAGCATCCCGGGAGTGTCTTCCTCACTTAGTGAAGAGCAAGTTTTGGGGCTCCCGTTGCCCCCGTGTAACCTGTGAAAAGGAAAGAAGAGCCTAAAAGCATCCAAGCCCCTCTCTCATTTTTTAAAAGACTTTCAAATTCCACAGTTGACACCCCCTCTCTTAGTTTAGCCAAGCCCTCTGTTCACCTGTTACCCTTTTAGCTGTTAAAAAGTCGGACTAAAAGCCAGGTGTGGTAACACATACCTGTAATTCCTGAGCTCTGGGAGGCTGAAGCGGGAGGATGGCAAATCCTTGCCCAGTTTAAGCAATTCAGCGACTTTAGAGTCCCTGTCTCAAAAACGAAAAAAAATTTTAAATGTCTAAAGGGGGGTCTGGGGATGTAACTCAGTGCAGAGGTCCTGGTTCAATCCCCAGTAGTGCAAAACATAATAATGCGGGGGGCCAGGGATTTAGCTCGGTGGTTCGGCAACCTGCCTCACAAGTGCAAGGCCCCAAGTTCCCTGCCCTGGAGCAGGAAGACTGCAAGTTTAAGGCCAGCCTGTGCAACTTGTGAGGCCCTGTGTCAAAAATAAAAAGGGCTCCAGCCAGGGATTTAGTGCAGTTGCACCGCGCCTACCTCACAAGCAAGAGGTCCTGAGTTGGAAATAAATAAATAAAATAAAAAGGGCTGGGGAAATTTGGGTTCAATCCCTGTACTCAAAAAAATAAGTAAATATAAATATAAAATATAATAAAAATAAAGGGTTGAAGATGTAACTCAGCAGTATAGTGCTTACCTATCATGCCCAAGGCCCTGTGGGTCTACGCACACCCACCCACACACACACACAATATTTTCAGGGCAACCTTACAGTGTTCACAACGTGGAATAGCGTAGGCCAATACTTATTATTAGAAGTAGTTAGGGGAACTTAACATAGGAGACCACGGTTTCCCCTGCTGTAACACCTTTGAAGTTTGACAAACAGGAGCAAAGTAGAACCTACCCCAACTCTGAAAGCAGCACGGCACAATAGCTTTGAACATCTGTTTCAACAATTTAATTCAACCTTTTTTAAAGCAAGGCCTTCAGAGGTGACAGTAGAAGGCCTCCTTTATGTATGTGTGCTTCTTATATTTGTATTACCCTCGTCACAGTCAGACTTTTATTTAAAGGACGCTACAGTAGCGCTGGATATGCCCAAGAAATGTCCCCAGTGGCTGCAGTGGGGAAGGGGATTTTAAAAAAAAAGGGAACTCAAAGAATGCTAGGTGTTCAGTTATGTATACACCATTCTTTTGTTTGTCTGTTTGTTTTGTACCCGGGTATGAAATTCCGGACCTCACACTTGCCAGGTAGGTGCTGTGCTGCAGAGTATATTCCCAGCCCTCACTGTTCTTTCAAAAATGTCCCCAAGCATGGGTGTTGTTTTGAATGAGGGAGATGCTGACCCCTCAGTTTTGGACTTTCTTTCCAGCTTTCAGAACCATAACCTAATAAATTTATGTTAATCACCAATTTAAAAATAATAAATTACAAAGTGAAAGTATTGACAAAAATTAAAACTAAAAATGTTAACCATGGCAAGAAAAACCACAAAGCATCGATAAGTAATAGCCACTTATTTCTACTTCCTCCTCTTCTTCCTTGGTTTTCTGAGACAGGCTCTCACTGTGTAGTCCAGGCTGGCCTTGAACTCACTACTGTAGCCCAGATTGGCCTTGAACTTGTGATTCTTATGCCATAATGGCTACTTTTTATGGCTTCTGGCAGCATGTGACCATTTCATTGTGATCTTTCGGAACTATAATTATTATAGACAGCTAACCTAGTTAGAAGTATTATAGGCAGCCTGACAGGGCTAGGTCCTCGGAAAAGCCAGTGCAGACGATAAGAACACATGTAGTGGGTGGAGGCCCATTCATTAAAGGCCAAACCTCAAAACAAAGATGAAATGACTACACCTGCTCCTCCAGGGATGAACAGGAATGACTGATATTCTAAACAGGCACCAGTCATCTGGGTGGGGGACCAAGACCTTGACCCATCCCTTCAGGAAAGCTCTTTGTTCTTTATATGACTTACTTCCTCATTGGATCAATATTACCTGGTAGTTGACTGTACTAGTTGACCATAATTTTGTCCCACCTTTAGCTCACCTCGTGACTTCCTACACACCTTGTTATTTTGCTCTACAAAGCCTCCCTCACGAGTAGAGCCCATGGCAACCCATTTTCCAGTTCCTGTGCTGTCTCTCTTAGAAGCTTTCTTTCCCTCAATAAATACTTCCTACACTTAGCCACCACTGTTCCTCAGAATTCACTCTTTAGTTTTGGGCAACATCACCTTGGTATATCAGAAATCTAGCAGGCTGGGAGTTAATAGTGTTTTCCTAATATTATTTGGCTTATTGGAAGGTCCTATATCGGAATGATCAGAATGTCCTAGTTTGCTTTTTGTTTTTTCTTTACTGTACTGGGAATTGAACCCAAGGCCTTCTTTACACTGAGCTGCATCCCCAGCCCCCACCCCCTCACCCCTTTTTCTTGAGACAAGCAAGGTCTTGATGAGTCTTCACGTGGCCCAGGCTAGGTTTGAACTTGTGGTCTTCTCAGAGTGCTGTGATTATAGGCCTACACTACCACACATTTCCTTTTTTTGTTTTTTTGTTTTTTTTTTTCCTGTCCATTTGCTGTTTTTAAGTAGGTTCAGTGGTGTATACCTATGGTAAACTGAGGCAAGAGCATCACGGTTTGAGGCCAGCTGCTGTATAACAAGATCTCTCGAAAGAAAGAAGAAAAGAAAAGTAAAAAAAAAAAAGAAAGAAAAACTTTTTGTTTTGTTCTGTTTTGACCAGCCCAGGCTGGTCTCAAACTCACAGTGATCCTCCTGCCTCAGCCTCCCAAGTGCTGGGATTACAGGTGTGCACCACCACGCCCGGCAACAGCTGGATGGTTTTTAAAGTTTTGCATTTCACCAGAAAGGAAACTCCTATGAAGTTGAGGCTGGTAAAGTTGGAACAGAGGACAGTTAGTTGCTGAAAGTTTAGCATTAAAAAGAAGCAAAAATACTCTAGATCAGGACAATAGAGTAAACTCCTATAATCCTGGCACTCAGGAGGATCGCTGTGAGTTGGAGGCCAGCCTGGGCTACATAATGAGTTGGATGCCAGCCTGAACTATATAGAGACACCTTGGCTCAAAAAAAAAAAAAAAAAGCAACCAAATAAACAAGCAAAACAAACAAACAAAAACAAAACACAGCAATAGAAAAAAAAAAAACTCCCAAGCCAGGCATGGTGGTGCGCACCTGTAGTCCTAGCACTCGGGAGGCTGAGGCAGGAGGATCACTGTGAGTTCGAGACCAGCCTGGGCTACATAGTGAGTTCCAGTTCAGCCTCAACTACATAGTGAGACCCTGTCTCAAAAAACAAACAAACAAAAAAATGGCTTGCATACTCAAGTGAAATAAATAGAATACATATGTGTAAATGTCAAATAGTTTCTCTGGGGTGAGAAACTTAAAGTATAAATAAGGATCAAAATGCAGAATAGATAATGTGAAACAGGAAGAAAAGGCCTAAAGGGGAAGGGGAAGTGGGAGGAGTAGGGGAAAGGAAAAAATATGAGAAAAGGAAAATAAGGAAACAAAGTCTTTGTAAATAGGGAGGGGTGCAGGGGTTGAAGAGAGGGCAGGGGAATGGAGAAAAATAAGCACTAAGATGTATCATGTCAAGGTACAAATTCCTAATGATGAATGTCATCATGTTGTATACTTAGAATGTACCAATAAACTTAACGAATTAAAGAAAAAAAAAGTATTGGGCAGTCTAAAATAATTTCTAAGTTTTAGAAAAGCAGTTATTTCAATAAACTGTGCCTGACTTTATAAATATCTAATGAATGACTCAAGAAACATAATAAAAACTATTTCAAATTTTGTTGTATAGGCACCTTTGATTTTTTATTACCATATATTATCAGATATCAAAATACAAGAAAATTATTAAAAATTACATAAAAACCAACTATTGATTTCAGTTGAATTCGGGCAGTGTGATCTTTTTTTCCCCCATTAAGTTTATTGGTACTTTTTAGGTATACAGTACAGTTACATTCATCATTGGGATCTTGTTCTTTTAAATGATGTTTCTTGGTTCTTATTTTTCCCCCATTCCCCTGCCCTCCCTTCACTCCCTCCACCCTCCCCTATTTACAAGGACTTTGTTTCTATTTTTTCCTTTTCTCATATTTTTTTCTTTTCCCTTCATTCTCTTTCCCTCCCCTTCTCACTTCCCCTACTCCTTTAGCCCTTTTCTTCCTGTGTCACCCTATCAATTATACCATTTGAACCTTATTTACACTTTTCGTTTTTTACACCAGGGAAACTATTCAGTAATTACACATGCGTGTCCTATTTATTTCACTTAAGAGTATCACCTCAATGTGCATCCATTTAGGTATAACTGTCCCTAGTTTCTCATTCTTTATGGCTGAGAAGTACTCCGTGTTGTAGAAAAACCGCATCTTCCTTTTCCAGTCTTCAGTTAATAGGCAGTGGAGCTGTTTCCAAGTTTTAGCTATTACAAACTAGGCAGTGTGGTCTTGATATTGGAAAGAATCATTTTTTCCCATGATATAGGCAACCCAAGATGGAGAAAGAAAAAAGAAAGAAAAGAAACCACGATGGCTTTATTTTACATGTCAGAAACTGAGTCGCAGTTATGCCTATCCCAGACCTGGTGTGAAGTTGAAATTTAGGTAAAAAAATATCGGCTGGTACATCAGTTACATTCTTCATGTTCATTACCCCCAGTTTTTGCCATGGCTCTTAAAAGCCTTGAAATTAAAAGATAGTGGTGTCATTTTGTTGTTTAGCATGAGTCCCTTAGATCACACATTAGTTTATCCTCCCCCCCAGTTTTAGGGGTTGAACCCAGGGGTAATCTTCCACTGAGCTAAACCCTCAGCCCTGTCTGTCTGTCTGTCTGTCTGCCTGTCTCAGCAGTCTCACTAAGTTGCTGGGGCTAGCTTTAAACTTCTGATCCTCCTGCCTCAGCCTCCAGAATAGCTGGAATTGTAGGTGTGCACCATTACACCCAGCTTAGTTTGTCTAATGAAGTGATTCACAGAGGGATCTCTAGACTGCCTCAACTCAGGATAAGGATAATCAAGTAAATGATTAGAGCATTAGGCTTTTCACCCCTTTCCAGGGACTTACAGAAAGGGAATGAGGGGCATGGGCAGAGGGACAGGTGGAGGAATGGAGATTAAACACCATTTCTGTTTTCATTAAACACTTTTGCACCATGGGATTTCTTTTTTCCATACTGGGAAATGAATCCAGAGCCTTTCTGTTGAGCTACTGTAACCTGTTGAACCTAGAAAAGGGGTCATAGGCACCCCATTTCCTAGGGGATCTGTGGGAAGCACAAGTCACAACAACCTGGGGTTTTCCAATTGGCATCTGAAGTTACGGGCAGTCTTGTGGGACGGAGCCCTCAGCTGTGGGGTCAGGATTAAATCCAGTTAGTGTCACAGTTGAGTTAAATTTTAGGATTTCTCACTTCCATCTGCTGAAGAGTTGCTCGATGTGTGAGGGAAAATTCCCATCTATCTGCTGCAGGAACTGTGTTGTGCTGAGAGCGTAAAAGAGAAAAAAAGCCATTGTTTTTCTTACTTTATAGACAACAACACGTGCTTACTAAAAGAACTAATAGGATCAAACTCATTGACCTGGGTACACATTGCCATCCATAGTTTTCTAGATTGGACTATGTGGAACTAGAGAAAAATTTTTATTAATCTTAAGCCACAAAAACTTAAATGTTTTTAAAAAACTATAGCAGTTAGCATGAGTTTGACAAATGCATATCCTTACTACTACACAAAAAAGTATTCCAATAGGAACAAATATTTACATATGAAAACAATCATTAATACAATACAAAACAATGCAGTAGTGCTTTAGTATCCAGTGAGATACTAATTCCAGGACCACTGAGACACCAATCTGCAGATGCTTGTCTCTTATATGAAATGGTACAGTTGTGGCATATCTCCTATGCATATCATCCTGTGTACTTTAAATCATCTCTATGTTACTTATAGTATGCAATACAATGAAAATACTATGAAAAGAACAATTACACTTTTTGTTTGTTTGCTTTTGGTAGCAGGGATCAAACTCCTGCAAATGCTTGTGAGGCAGGCAGCAGCACTACTGAGCTAAATCCCTGGCCTTTACACTGCATTTTTAGAGAATAATGACGAGAAAAAATTGTGTATATTTAGTACTGATGTCATTTTCTAAAAATATTTTTGAACCCCCAAGACCTCTCAATTTGGAGGGGCTTTTTCCCCTTTGGTGGTTGTGGGCTTTCGTACATGAAAAACACATGCTTTTAAGACTATGCTATATATTCCCAAACCTGTTCGGTAAATTTTAGACTGTCAAATCATTTACACCATAACAAAATACCCAGAAGCCAATGATGAAAGATTTATAAACAAATACCTAAACATTAAAAGCTTTCCACAGGAAAAAAAAAAAAAAACCATAAATATAATCAAAGGATAATCTGGGGACATATGAAAGAAAAAAGTCTGTGTTTTTTATTAAACAAAGATGTTATAGGACGGGCGTGGTGGCTCATGCCTGTAATCCCAGCACTCGGGAGGCTGAGGCACGAGGATCGCTGTGAGTTCAAGACCAGCCTGGATCACTTAGTGAGTTCCAGGTCAGTCTCAACTACATAGTGAGACCCTGTCTCAAAAAAAAGAAAAAAAAAGATTAGGTCATGGTGTATTCTATTTACCCTCTATTTGATAATTTCATACCTTTGTAAAAATGGATTTTCAGTAACTGATATGAAAAAACCAAAACTCGATGTGAAACGGGAAAAGAAGGTGATGTGATACAGGGACATCATTACATCTGCAAAATCCCCAAAACCTTTCTCACATTCTATTGGTTGGAAGCGAGTTACAGGAGGAGTGTCTTAGAAATCTGTCTACAACAATGTAAAGAACTCACTACTTCTTGTAAATCTGCAAAGCATAGCTTTAAATAGCCACTTTCTCTCTAGACTATTCATTTTATTTATTCATTTATTCATCGGACATGTGTGAAATACTTAGAACTGATCCAGGGCACATAATAAATGGTACATAAATGTTGACTATTATCAGTTTTATTTTTATGTTTTAACCAATTGTAAAGATGGTGTATGCTCAGTGCTAAGTATAGTAGAAGGAAATGCAAAGAAAAATAAGGCTGATCTTTGTTTATAGTCTGGAATTGAAGTAGGGGACGGCTACATAAGTAAGCAATGACTACTGAACAGGCTGCACAGTGTCACCACTGCATTTAAGGAGAAAAGTGTTCAGGGAGGGATGCCAGTTCTGCAGTGAGTAGCTCATGGTGCCCCTGCACATACTACTGCAGTTTTGTTTGTGCCCTGGTTTTTCCACTGATAAAGGCAAGATGAAAATAGTGGCTACTTTAAAAGGGCCAGTGTGTGGATTAAATGAAATAATCTATAAAGTACTTAATAAAACGTAGTATATATTACATGCTCAGTAAACTTTTTAAATGGTGATATGCTGGGTGTGCTGGTGCACACCTGTAATCCTAGAATTTGGAAGGCTGAGGCAGGAGGATCGCTTCAAGTTTGAGGCCAGCCTAGGGTACATAGTGAGTTCAAGGCCAGCCTGAACTAGGGGGAAACCCTGACTCAAAAGTCCTAAAAAAATTTTTTAAATGATGACAATACCATTGGGATAGTGTCAGATTGAATGAATAAGCTATCACTGGATTAGATGTAGACAGAAAACTGGATGATGGTTGAGTTTAGTAAGAGAATTATCAGTAGAGAAGATGAAAGATTGAAAAAAAGCACAATAAAGAAGGCAAAACCCAGTTAAAAGGCAGCAATACTGCCAAGCATAGAGAGTAAATGAGCAGAAGCCGAAGGAAGGATTGGAAGTTCACCTCAGTAGTGGAGAGTTTGCATAGCACATCAGAGGTCCTGGGTTCTAATCTCAGTACCACGCAGAGGAGAAAAGAAACTGAAGGAAAATAATGAGGGTATAGACGAAGAGATTAAAATGAGATATTTAAAATGTTAAAGCAATGGGGTTTGGGAGCTAAGAAATGGAGAGAGATTTGAAAGTATTTTTACTTAAATAAATTAGCAGGTAATGATACTAATTAATACAGGATTCAGAGAAGGATGCCTGGATTTGTGGAGGGAGCTGTGGAGCTTGGTTTGGATAATATGTGTGAGGTGTCTTAAAAACATTTAGCGAGATTTTAGAAAGATGTAGGGTACAGATAAAGTATTGGGAGTTCTGGGTATTTAGTATTTAAGACCTAGACCTAGAAATTTCTAAGAAATTATTAGGAAGTAAAATAAAAGTAAGTGCAATTTACAGATGGGATTATTTTGAAAAAGAAAAAGCCACCTATCATAATTTAAGTAGCACTGGAGAATGCATTATCTTGGGCCAGGGATGTAGCTTAGTGGCACCATTCCTGCCTGGCAAGTGCAAGGTCCTGAGTTTGATCCTCCATACCAAAAAAAAAAAAA
>NW_022900924.1:40828736-40843466 GCF_012274545.1 Fukomys damarensis | reverse complement strand
ACAAAAAAAAAAAAAAAAAAAAAAGGAATACATTATCTTATTTATGTCAGCTACTATATTTAATACTAGTACTAATAAAAGACAATAATAAGCTAAATACTTGACTAATGTAGAGTAGATATAAACTTCTCTAGAAAGAGATCTATTTCTGTTTCTGCTCTCATTGTCTTGCCCAGTACTTAATCCGTTGTAGGCTCTATATAAATATGAATAAATAGGGTAATAAAAAATACTTTTTTAAAAAGATGATAAGAAAGTAGGAAGGAGACTATTATTAGACAATAGGAAGGGAAAACAGGAATAGGAGGGCTGAATATGAGCAAAATAAGTATATTATACACAATGAGACCTCCTCCAAAAATGTAAAACTGGGGGGAGGTGATCAAAGTTTGTTAATTGCAGATATTGATCTACCAAAATAAAACTCATTAATCTGTATTTTGGGGATTGAACTTGGGACCTTGTGCTTGTGTGGCAGGCAGCGGAACCACTGAGTTAAATCCCTAGCCCCAAAAGAAAGATTTGTTTGTTTGTTTGTTTTTTGCGACAGGGTCTCACTGTGTAGTTGAGACAGACCTGGAACTCACTATGTAGCCCAGGCTGGTCTCGAACTCACAGCAATCCTCCTGCCTCAGCCTACCGAGTGCGAGGATTATAGGCGTGTGCCACCACACCCAGCTCAAAAGAAAGATTTTTAATGTGGAAGCAATGAAAAAAGCTTCTAAAATACATAAGGTTTTATTTATTTATTTAGAGACAGGGTGTCACTATATAAGTCAGGCTAGCCTTGAATCAATGATCTTCCTGCCTTGGCCTCCCAAGTGCTGGGATTACAGATGTATACCATCACACCTGGCTATGAGTAAGGTTTTAAATCTTAAGACAATGGGTTCATGAGTTATTGTATTTATTTTCTAAACTATCTTATTAAATTTATATCATTTATGAATAAAAATAAAACACTTAGACTGTATACTTAAAAATTTTAAAAAGAGGTATTTTCAATTTTACTTTAGAATTTTTATGTTTTTGCACATTAATTGCCTTTGTTGATTTTGACTGTACCATCTCTATGAGGCCTTTTGAAAGATAAGTACTAAAAAAAACAAAGAAAAAAAGAAACAAAAAAGAAACAACTACAGATGATATAGACTCTGAAGTATTTGTTTAATATATTATGAATAAGTAAAGCTAGTTAGAAATACAGGTGAAATTTACTAGTATTTTCTTCAATTTCCAATATAAAGCAAAATTTAAAACCCAAAGAAAGGAAAATAAACAACTTCACAAATTTTACTAATACTTTCAAGAGTTAATAAGATAGGAGAGGGAGTTGGTTTTATAAAACATATTTTTAAACAGGCTATATCATTTCATAATGATATGAAATGCACATCAAAGAAAATTACTCTAAAACTGTATGAAGCATGGTAATACCACCTTTCTGGTTGATTAGGATAAGAGGAATTGGACGGAGCCCATACAATCTGCATGTGAATATGATTAAAATTGTTTTGCTCTCTCTCTCTCTCCATATATATATATACACATATGCATATACGTATACATATATATGTATGTATACACACACGCACACACACACACACACACACACACACACACACACTTGGTGATACTGAGAGTCAGATATTTCTGTATAAAAAGTATAAAATCAGGTAGATGCTGTTGAGCAAAAATGAGAAAGAAGACATCTGCTACAACTAAGGGTCCAGAGAGAATTTTGTTTTTTCGGATTTAATGAAACACTTGACCTGTTTAAATTGTTTTGTTTGTTTTTCTTTTTGATATCTTTATTATATTCCTAGTAAATAAGGCAATATTTTGTTTGTTTGTTTATTTTTGTTTCTGCAGACCTGGGGATTGAACCCAGGGTCTATGCACTGACCTACATCCCCAGCTCTTTTTATTGTTTTTTAATTTTGAGACAAGATTTCATAAAGTTGCTGAGATACCCAAGCAGGACTGGAACTTGTGATCCTCCTGCCTCACCTCCCAGAGTGCTATGATTACAGGTGTGCCCACTGTGTTGAACTAAAGTAATGGTTTTGTAAAGTTATAGTAATAATAATGATACACTGCTGTCAAGAAACTCCAAAAGCAAAGAAAGTGGGAGGAATACTGAATCCAGGGCACTGAATAAAGTTTTGACTATTACCTATATGTAGACATGCTTCTTTTTCCCTCTGATAAACACTATCAAATATATTGATTACCATAAGAAATGTAACCAAAGACATATATATGTGTGTGTGTGTGTGTGTGTGTGTGTGTGTGTGTGTGTGTGTGTGTGTGTGCAGAATAAGAAAAAGGTTCTCAACTCTACTTTTTAGATTTTTGAAATTGTACTTGTGATCTAAATTTAGGAATAAATGATGCTTAAGCCAGGAATGTAGCTCAGCAGCTCAGGGCCTGCTTGGTAAGTGCAAGGCCCTGAGTTTGATTCATAGAACAACAACAAAATTCTTATAAAAGCTATTTTATTGAACCAGGTGTAGTGGAGATGCCTCTAATGTCAGCACTCCAGGAGGCTGAGGCGAGAAGTTTGCAAGTCTGAGCTCGGCCTGAGCAACTGAGCTATTTGGTAAGACTGTCTCAAAAGAAAAAAAAAAGGCATGAATCCTCAGGAGGATAAGACAAGTTCAAGCCCAGCCTGGGCAACCAGTAAGACCCTCTCTCAAAAATAAAAAGGCCTAAGGATATGATTCAGTGGTAGAACTCTTGGTTTGCATTTCGAAGTCCCTGAGTTCAATCTCTAGTAACACACACACACACACACACACACACACACACACACACTCAGCAGTTTTCTATTCACTCATCAACATACATTTCTGGAATACATACCACATTAAATATTTGTTTCAGTGCTAAGTATGTTTGGTACAAAAAAAGACATAATCAGTTTCTTTAAATCTCAGGGTTTTTTTTTTTGCACTTTTTATTGATTATACAGATTAATGAGTTTTATTTTGGTAGATCAATATCTGCAATTAACTTTGATCACCTCCCCCCAGTTTTACATTTTTGGAGGAGGTCTCATTGTGTATAATTATACTTATTTTGCTCATATTCAGCCCTCCTATTCCTGTTTTCCTTTCCTATTGTCTAATAAGTCTCCCTCCTATTTTCTTATCATCTTTTTTTTTTTTTAAAAATCTCATATTCTTTTGTTGCATACACTGAGTGAAATTTTAACACATTGGGTAAAATTTTAACAATTATGTAAATTCAAATCAGGGGTGATAGTGCCTGACTAATCTCAGCTATCCAGAAGGCTGAAGCAAGAGGATCGCCACTTTAAAGGTCAGCATAAGCCTACACAGAGAGAAACTAAAAAAAGGAAATTCATTATCCCATTTCCAGAGAGTAAAGAACAGAGGAAAAGAGGAGAAAGAGGAAATAATGCTTGACTCCTTAATTTTCCTTTAGTTTTTTTTTTTAGTTGGGTCTTTCCCTGGTTTTGGAATGAAAGTTAACACTTGCTTCCAGGAATGAATTTGGAAGTATTGTTTCCCTTTCAATTTCACTGAAAAGTTTAAAGAGTAGTGGCAGTAGTTCTTGTCCTGCAGAATTCAGCAGTGAAGCCATCAGGACATGGGCTTTTCTTTGTTGGTAAACTTTTAATTACTTTTTCAATTTCACTGATTATAATTAGAGTGTTTAGAATTTTTTTATCTTCTTCGTTCAAGTATCAAACAATCTGTGCATTTCTCCTGTTTTCCATTTTATTAGAATACAGTTTCTCTAAATAAGCATTGATGATCCTCTGGATTTCTACTGGATCTGTTGTGACTTCACCTTTTTTATTCCTAATTGCATGAATCTGAGCCTTTTCTTTCCTTTTTTTGACAAGGTTGGCAAAGGGTTTATCGATTTTATTTATTCTTTCGAAAAACCAACTCTTCAATTCATTAATTTTTTTTGTATCATTCTCTTAGTTTCCATTGCATTGATTTCTGCTCTAATCTTTATAATTTCCTCCCTTGTACAAGCAATGGGTTTTTCTTGTTCTTCTTTTTCTAGGAGGTTAAGATTCATCATTAGGTTGTTTATTTGAGCTCACTCCTCAATTTTCCTTTAAATCCTCCAGTTTATTGATTAAGTTTTGTGTGAACTTTTACATATCAAGATAGTAAACATAATACTTCTAATTAAATGTTGTATTGTTTGTTTAAATGTAGATTGGCTTGGCATTTAATATAAATTCACATGGAAAATGATTTGAGAACATAAAATACTTGTAAATACAGTACTGATATTTCATTACAATTTATTTTCTGAAAGTTACTTATAAAGTTAATTGATTTTTATTTATATCTTGCTTTATAAATCTCCTTTGCCCTGGCTGAAAAATAGAAACAATTTTTTTTTCTACTAAGAATTAAATTCTTAGGGAAAATTTTATCCTTGGTAAAATAACATTTCTGGAGAAGGACTTAGAGAGACTGAGCAAGCAGTAACTCTGAATTTCATCCTCTTGATAGGGCCTCATTCAAATACAAAGGTTTTTGGGGCTGGGGATTTAGCTCGGGGGTACCTGAGCCCACCTCATAAGCTCAAGGTCCTGAGTTCAATTCCTACTACAAAAATAAACAAATAAATAAATCAATAAAGTGCTTGCTTTGGCAGCACATATACAAATACGTCAGTTTTCTAGGTAAAAATATTCTGAAAACATTTTACTGTCATTTATTTGTTTTTGTTATCATTATTATTGCATTTTCAATGCAAAAATGTTCACACTAATGGAAGAGCGGTAAAGTGATCAGCATGTACAATGTTAGGGGATTGCATTAGTAATTTCTGTTGTTTCTGAGAGGGGGAATCTTGCTGTATTGCCCAAATTAGTCTTAAACTCCTGGGGTTAAGCAATCCTTCTGCCTCAGAGTCGCTACTAGCTGGAACTACATATATACAACACAGTGCCCAGCCTCTATTCTTTTTTAGAGCAATAATCCTTAATACTGAAAATAAAATGTTAGATAATGTAACTCCCTATTCACTGTACACTTAGCAGATTTCTGTATAAAAGACTTATTATGTAATTCAGGCTGCCTCGAACTCAATAGGTAGCCCAGACTAGGCTCAAACTCCCAGTGATTCTCCTGCTTCAACCTCCCAAGTGCTGGGAGTACAGGAGTGTACCACCATAGCCAGCATTTTTATGAGTATATTTATAAGAGTAGAGCAGTTACAATAATGGAGCTGAGGAAATCACTCCCCTCCAGCCATTTGAGTTTAAACAGTACTCTTGGGCCATTCCTCCTTCCATTGTCCTAAGAGGGGTAGAGAATAACAACAAAAGTCCAGAAAATCTTTGACACCCTAGATGAGAGCTCTTGTGCCATGGATCTCCTGTCCTGACCTTCTGTAACCTTTATTCTACTCCCACCTTATTAAGGGTTTGTGAATGTGTACTACATACATCTCATACACGTCATTAAGACCAGAGTGAATCTGAGACTGGCATGCATGGTAAAAGCCGCCCCCCAGATGACAAAGCACCCTGTCGATCCTACCTAAAGACTCAGTGGGAGGACCTGGATTACTGACCTTGGTGCATGTCCTTTGAATTCTTTTTTTTTGGTACTAGGGATTGAACTCAGGACCTTGCGCTTTCCAGGCAGGTGGCAGAACAGTGGCAGAACCACTGAACACCCCAGCCAGCCCTGTCCTTCAAATTCTGAAGGTCTACTTTACCACACCCCAGCATCACTTTTCTGTCCTTGCCATATTTTTTGTAGACATGGACTTGCCCTGAACACATCTTCCCCAGATGTTCAATAAATATAGCTCCTTTTCATTTACCATCAGATATGCTTGTCATTCACAAGAGCTTGGGATCTATCTGTTATATCCAGCAGGCAGTCACAAAACTACTTGTGTGACAATCCCTGAAGCAAAAGCCAATTTAAAAAATTTGGTTTTAGCAAGTATGGTGTAGTATATGGTGTAGTGGTACATGCATATAGTTTCAGAGAGAGAGAGAGAGAAATTCCCCACTGGACTCTCCCAGTTTTTTCTAGTGTAGGAAGGAGCAGGTACGGCTTAGCCTAAGGCTGTCACCCCACCCTCAATGGACTGGGACTACTTGCTTCAGGGTCCTCCCTGGCTATCTAGTAGTCAATGTCCCCTACTCCTCTCCAACATGCTATAGTTGACTACAAGCACTGTGCCCCTTCCCTGCTCACACCACTTCACATGCTGCTGCTGCTTTTTTGAAGAAGGGATGGAAGCATTCCGGTGTGGCTAAGACCAAGTAGGAAGAGATCTGAACCCATGGTTAACATTCCCAAGCTCCACAGATAACCTTCCATAAGATTCCCTGGGTTTCAATCCTGCCCCTCACTGGATCATTGCATGACAGCTGAGGCTGTCCACGAGCCCTGCACCAATCACGGACCTGTACGTGGGCCAATCACAGTCCCGCAGCTGCTATATAAGCAGTACTCTCCACACACTTCAGTAGTCTAGTAGAGAGCTCCTTCCAGTGTAGGGATAACACTGTGGTATAGCACAGGGCTTGTTAAAATAAAAACTTGCTTTAGTGGACCTGTAAACCTGCATGTGATTTATTTCTTAGGTAGCGTGGGCTCCAAGAGTCCTTTCAGTCTACCCAAGATGCTTATTCTGAGTAATGTGGACAGAGCAATCAGCTCAAAACAAAGAACAATAAACTTTACGGGCTGTTACAACTGAAGGGCTCCAGAGAACAGCACTACACACAGATCAGCGCCTACAGCGTGTCTGGCACAACCCATCCCCAGGCAGTGGCAGTCAGCAGTGGCAGTGGCCAGTAGCTGGCTGTGTCAGCTATTGGCAACTAGCATTATTTGGTGTCATCTGGTGACCTCAGGACTGCTAACAGAGCTCCACTTTGCTGATTCATGATTTCTATCTGAATCAAGCAAAAGAACCCTACCTAGGCTGATTGGCAACAGCCAAGATAGTTTCTGACACATAATAGGTCATAACCTATTATTTGGAAAGTACTGATCTTATTAGATTACTTATGGTGAACCCTCAAATTACAACTAGCCTGACATATGAACAACTTGAACTAATTAGGCTAGTGAAAGATTCATTTACTTCTTGTTATCTATAGCATGTACCCAGGTAAACCTCCAGATCTCAGCTGTATTGACTAATAATCAACTTGAGTTACAACCAGCCCTCAGGAACTAACTGATCGAGTCTGTAAGTTAAGGATCCAGTGTAACACTCTTTCACTAATCTATGAGAACATGTCCACTATGCTTTTATTTTGGGTCCATCAAAATTCTAGATGATATGTAAAGTGAATATTCACAAGTCATCATTCTGTGGGAGGAAGTAACTGAGTGATCAGCTACTAGTATCTAGGCAGAGTTGACCAAAGAACTAGGCAAAGTTAACCAGAGAATTGTGGGAGCAAGAATGGTGGTGAGAGCATCGTGGCTAGGAAGAGGGAGAATAAACTGCCCACTGGAGACGGAGAGGAAAAGCGGCTGGGGTGGGACATCAGAAATGTGGGATCTATAAAAATAAGCCCCCTGGGGAGGAAGCAATTTGACCAGAGCTTATGGACTTGAAATGGCTTGAAAATACTTGTAAAAAGTATTGTGGAATGGAGGAAATTTCATAATCAACGTAAACATCAAGATTTGATGTCTCAGACCCCAGATTGCCAACTTAGTTTCTGAGATTATCTCTACCTGTAAATGGGATTTCTGACCTGATGTTTCTGTAAGTGGTCTTGAGGTCACTTTGAGTTGCTTTTTTTCTTGGTACTGGAGATCGAAGTGGGGACCTTGTGCTTGTGAGGCAGGCGGCGGCACCACTGAACTAAATCCCCAGCCTTTGGGTTGCTTTTTTTTTTTTGTATGGGAGATCGAACTCCTGACCTTGTGCTTGTTGCAAGGCAGGTGGTGGAACCACTGAGCTACATCCCTGGCCTTTGAGTTGCTTTTCTAACAGGATTTTATATCAACATAACTTTCTCTGACTCAGTGACTCCTTATAATCAGCCAATGTGTTGTGTCAGACCAAAGCTTTTTATTTTTGAGATTAAAATGAAAGCTAACATCTGCAACGTTTGTGGGCTGTGTGTCAGCCATTGTTCTAGTCACTTTGCTAATTCATCTAACCCTCCGAACAGCATTTGAGGTAGATGGTGTCAACACTGCCCATCTTGCAGATGGGTAATATGTGCAGAAATCTTCACAGTATGACTGGGCTGGTGAGGAACAGTCTAGCTTCAGAGTGCTTCCTTTTCAGCACAGCGGGGTAGTACAGTCTGGGGACACAGTGGCTCTCACCCTGCTATTTCCTAGCGTGGGCGCCTACTCTTTGACCAGGAGGCCCCAGGCCTGCCTGTTTCTAAGATTTGGTAATAGCATGCATAACATACGTATAATATAAAATTGAGGAACAACAGTAACATAAAAGAAATGATAAAGGAAGCAGGTAGAAGTAAAATATTCAATGGTATTATAATTTATAAGGAAATCGAGTTCTGGTGAGATTTATTTCGGATATTAGTTAAAACGATTGCTTTGAAGAAACAAATGCTTCCAGTGGACACAGGGGCGCAGTCCCCTCTCACCACAGTGTGTGCCTTCTGTTTACCTCTGCAGCGTTTCCCGCCACTCTTCCACAGCCTGCTGTGTGCCGGTGGTGAGCTGGCCTGCGTAGATTCTTCTTCTGTTCTTTTTGCCCTCTGGCTTTGGTGGGTACAGCCAGGGAGGGCCCCAAGCAGAGACAGTGGGAGGACAGACAGCCGTGGAAACTGGCTGCACCACCTTACCCGTGTTCGCATCCCTTGAGTGAAGGTCAGAGAACCTGTCCGGAGGCCTCCTCAAAGTACTTTTGTGACTCCAGGTTCCGAAAGCCACAGCTTCCCCCCTCTTCAGGGCTAACAGTGGCAATGCAGCCCAACTCGCAACGCACTGTCTCCTGTAGTTTCTTCATCTTCTGATCTCATATTCAAAATAGAGCCAGGCTGGGGATTTAGCTCAGTGGCACCACTCCTACCTCGCAAACACCAGGTCCGGAGTTTGATCCCCAGTACCAAAATAAAATAGGGCCATTTAAGATGTGTCTCCTTAAATGATCCTCTTTGAATATGTCATCTATTTCCTGACAATCATGATAAGACCCCTGAGTCTCTGATGCTTTTTATGCTTATTCTAAAGAATCTGAAAAATAATCTAGTATATCCATGATGTATTTTTCTGACACTGAAGTAATATTTGTTGTTTTCTTGTGTTTTTCCTTATGTTTTGGGAAAGGAAAGAAAGAAGGGAAAGGAGAACAGGAAAAAGCATGAAGATAGAAAAATTAATAATAAAGCAGGAGACAAAAGGAAAATAAGATCATTCAAATGGGTAGCAGAGTATGGTCTATGTTTTGTTTTTGTTTCAGTACTGGGGGTAGAACCCAGGGGCATGTGCCACTGAGATTTTTTTTACTTTAAGACAGGGTATCATTAAGTTGCCAGACTGGCCTCAAGCTTGTGATCCTCCTGCCTCAGCCTCCTGAGGAGCTGGAATTAGAGGTGTCTACCACTACTCACCAACAGGCTGAGCTTTTTATCTTGGTGTAGTGACACATACCTGTAATCTCAGCACTCTGGGAGACTGAGGCAGGATTAGTGAAAAATATATCAATTCTTGGCAAATTTAGGTCTTTAATAATTGTTATTTTTCTTTTCCCTATCCCTTATCTTTTACCGATTCTTCTAAAGCAATATGTAATTTGTTTGTAGTTTGTATATTTTTTGTTGATAATGACTTAATTTAGAATTTGAAAGAGTATTAAAACCTCTTCCTTTATTTTGATGTTTTCAGGCAGTGTCTTGCTATGTAGTTCAGGCTGAGCTTGAACTCACTGTGATGTCTGGGCTGGCCTTGAATTCCTGGTGATCCTCTTGCCTCAGCCACCAGAGTGCTGGGATTACAGGCACATGTCACCAGGCCTGACTAAAACCTCTTAGTACTACAAAAATTAACCACTCCAACCTGTTACAATTAATTCATATATTATAAATTCAGAATTTTAGGCATAATTCCAAGATTTTCAATATTAACTTAGTTTATGTTTTATAAAATAGAACTTATGGTTTGTGAAAGTGAAAACAAAATAGAACTAAACAATAAATGTCATAAAGAATTCCAAAAAATCATAACCCACCAGTTCTTGGATGACTATTTGATTTTACCAAGTAGCATTTAGAAGAGCTATGTATAAAAGAGTCTAGAATAGGGCTAGGGATTTGGCTTAGTGGCTCTGTGCCTGCCTTGCAAGTGCAAGGTTCTGAGTTCAATCCCTGGTACAAAAAAAAAAGTCTAGAATACTTGATTCAATTTGTAATATGTACTTCACCCTGCAATGGTTTGATTTATAGTTTTTCAACTTTACAAATAGTGCAAGAGACTTATATAATATATCCGTGCAATAGAAACTGTACTTCAAATTTTGAATTGTAATCTTTTCTTAGCTACCAGTATGTAGTATGATATTCTTTCCCAAGCTCACCAGTGGCAATGACCAGTTTCATCAGCTTTGAGATCAGAAAAAAAGGGCAGATCCTCTGTATTGCCCTGTGTTGCTAAACTGTGACATTCAGTAGGTTAGGTGTTTTTACATGCACGTTCCATTTACTATTTTTCTTTTTTGTGTGTGATTTTGGGAATCAAATTCTAGACTTCCAGTATTCTAGGCAAGTGCTCTACTACTGAACCATGAGCCCATCATGAGTCAAGGAGCAATATATATCTATAGATATATCTATAGATATATGAAGACATATATGGAAAAATACCTTTTTATATATTTCAGAATCC
Source organism: Fukomys damarensis (assembly GCF_012274545.1). NCBI lineage: Eukaryota > Metazoa > Chordata > Mammalia > Rodentia > Bathyergidae > Fukomys > Fukomys damarensis. The sequence goes on along the minus strand of NW_022900924.1, from coordinate 40,832,622 downwards.
AAGATTAACAGAGTGACTGTGGAATGAATATGTGATACAGACTTTACCTTCAGATGTGCAATGGCTCTAATATGGGTGAGTACTTGGATATTGGCCTTTCCTTCAGTGTGACTGCTAACGCACAAGGTATATGAAGCATTTAAGAAAATTTGTTGTAGCATTCAAAAATCAAATCGAATCAAATCTAAAATGCATTATGAAACAGAGAAAAACTTCAAGATAAATTTAGCAACAATTAAACTGGATTGAAATTTCTGCCATAAATAGCATGGTATTCATGTACACATCTGAAAGACATTTCAAAAATATGTAGTTGCTCATGAATAAAAATAAGTGTCTTCTAAGGGTAAACAACTTAATCTGCCTTTTCATAATGGAAAAATATTAAATCATAGGTATGAGTAAGTCTTGTAAGAAGGGAATCAATTTTTAATTAAATGGAGATTTTCAATCAGTCACTGGGCCACTGGGTTTATTCAGTTAAAATGCAGTAAATGTCCTTGCTCTGACATATTTACAATACCTTGTACAGCAAACTAGCTGAAGCTGTTGGTCTAAGATTCAGAGGCTTGATTCTGTTTGAATTTTGTTATACTTTCACTTTTCTCATAGATTTTCTTTTCTGCCATCTGCTACCCAAGTAACAAAAGGACAAAAAGCTCTAAAACGTGTATAGAGGAAGGGGAAATAAAAACAATTAAGGTGTGTTACATACATGTGTCAACTCCCCACAGTGAATGCAATTATTATGTACTATAAACACATACTAATAAAATATATAATAAATTATAAAAGCACAGGATGAGATGAAAATTGTATTTAGCTTTAAAAACGTGCTAAGAAACCCCACTATGTTACAAATGCAAACCCTAATCTGTATTTTTTGTTTAGATAATTTTCTGATACCATGAAATGTGAATAATCCTGGAGGTAAAAGTAGTTTATATGTTGTATTATCTGTCACTGAATTCTGTTTCTGTTTGTTTTGTCTACTTTTCCATCTTCACTTGAGTCTTCTTTTCTCTCAGTCATTGAAAACAAAAACAAAAAACACTTTATTGTTACTTAAATAGCTTAAGAAAACAGTTTGCTCTGATAACTTTTCCTATAGCTGTTGTTTGAATTGAAATGAGGCATTTTTGAAATTTGCAGTAAAAAAGCTGAAGATCAGCTTCATGGCAACAAGAGCTTTTGTTTTGTTTACTGATTTATTACAGATATATTGCTGGTATGCTGTAGAAATTTAGTAAATAATTGTTGACTGATGTACTTTTCAGTACTGGGAATTGAACTCAGGGGTGCTCTACCACTGATCAACATCCCCAAACTTTCTCCATTTTTATTTTGAGACAGTCCCCCCGAGTTGTCCAGGTAGGGCTTGAACTTACAGTCCTCCTGTCTCGACTTCTCTTAGTGCAGGGATTATAGGCATGTTATACTTTTTAGTTGAAATAAATATAAACAATACAAAAATGTTTACATTTAAAATCAAAATATTTCACAGTTCTGTTTCCCCCAAACCAATTATTGCACATATATCTATGCAGAATTTTTTCACATATATCACTTTTCTGTGGTTCATAGAGAAAGAGAACATATCTTATATGTTCATTTGCCATTTGTATTCCTAGACTGTTTAAATATTTTTCCCTTCTGGGAAATAGCAGAGCTATCTGTACCATTCTATGGCACCAATTACAATTCATTTCTAACTTCAGAAACTGCACTAGTATTTTAAGATTGTTCGGTTCATTGAGTAATACCCTGAAGTTTCTAGAAAGTGAATTCTGCCTTGTTACTAAAATGTTGTGTGGGCTTGGACAAGTTATTTAACATTTCCATGCTTTGAATTTCTTGTTGATGAAAGGGAAAAATTCAAAAGTTTCGTGGTTACTACTTGACCAAACTTGATTATAGAAAATAAGGAGTAGTTAGGTGTGGAGGCACACACCTATAATCTTGGCACTCAAGGAGGCTGAGGCAGGACGATTGCAAGTTTAAGCCTATGCTCTCTAGGCAACTTATTAAAAAAAGAGAGACAGAAGTTCTCTCTCTCAGGAGCCCATTCTATGCCACACTGAGCAGGAATCAAATAAATTGCCTATGTCACAACATTAACAGCTAATGACAGTCATTTATTTTTTTACTTATGTGAAAATAAAATCATTTGAAATATACAGTTGAAAAATTTGAAGAATATTGGAATACTACTTCATCATGCAATCAGTATTTGTGAAAGCACTTATGACTCATAAGTGACAAAGGGATGTAAAATACAATGGTTACCTAGATTATTTAGAATAAATAAGAATTATGGTGAATATTTTCTCCTGGATATACTGGTGCATTTAAAAGATTCTAATTTTGGAAGTGCATTTGCAAATACAAATTCCATCGTGTTCCATTTTATTGCATTGGTTCTGGAGATAGGCTTTACAGCTGAACTACACCCTCATCCCCTTACTGCATTTTAAAGCAATTGCCAAAATACAAAGAGGTTACTCTGGATATTAGTATGAAAATGCTGAGACAATATAATTAATAAGATTTTTTAAAAAAGACTCAACTGAGAGACTTAACCCAGGCTTATAGTCTTCTAAGAAATCTATTTACAAAGTTTTCTTTCTTTAGTATGATTACGTTAAATTCTCCCCGGCAGGCAATTTTGTTTAGCAGAAGTTTCTTAGACACCCTTAACATTACCTGTTGGTACTCTCGACTGATATTTAAGCTGGCATTTGTGCTACTTGGCAATGAATGAATGTTCTTTCCTTTATGGCTCTTGCTCTGCCAAATCACAGAAGCCTTTTACAGCTAGCAGAGGCACCCAGGACACAACAAACAACACTTTGAAATACTACTAAAAACAATATTGGAATTAAGTTTTAAATATTTTGTTAGTAGTAACAAAGGAATCTTTTGGAATGCCACAGCTGTTTTTCATTATGCTATTTGCCCTGAGGGCTTTATGAAGTTTGGAAAACTAGCTACTGAATTTTAATATGTGAAATCCACACCTGAAAAGAACAGATCATGACCTCACAGAAGACTAAAAATACACTCTGATGCCTTCAGACCTTGATTCTATTACAATATTCTTCTTGAGTTGCCAAATTAAGAACTACTGCTAATTTAGACTGTAATATATAAGGAAGATTTGGTGTCATTGTGCAGTTTGTTGACCCATGAACCACAGGAAATTTTAATACCTTATGTAAAACTTATCATATTTCTGCTTCCTTTCTGCTGAATGAGAAAACCTATTTAAAGACTAGATAACATGAAAAGCATGGCAGGGTTTTCAGGCAATAAAAATGTAATGCAATCTCCCCTTGTAGTGAAAACCAAGTGGTTTGACGAGTGTAACTCTGTAACAGCTAAGAAGAGAAGCACTTGTGAAAACAGATCTTGTAGCCTTCTAACAGGTTGTGAAAATTAGCAACACCTCTTAGACTTTGTACATATACATGATTGTTACAGACATGCTTTTGTGGGTAACGGAAGTAACAAGGTATATTTCGACATACCAAATAAATGGTGCCTGATATCTGTGAGTGTGAGACGGGGGAAAGGAAAGATGGAAGCGGGGGAGAAAGTATAGAGGAAAGAAGGAAGAGAGAGGAGGTAGAGAAAGAAAGGGAGAGAAGGAGAAAAGAGGAGTGGAGAGAGACCAGAAGGAAGGAAGGAGGAATAAACTATCTGAAATTGGCGTACATTCACAATTAGACTGGTTATCTCGTGAATTTGTTGCAGTTTTGAGACATATGACATTTACCAAGGGGCATTTTTAGGCAATATCTACTTTAAGCAGCACGCTGTAGATGTGAAATACTATTACCAATCTCTATATATAATTGAAGCAAGGAATTTAAGTAAGTAGATATAT
>NW_022900924.1:40804874-40828331 GCF_012274545.1 Fukomys damarensis | reverse complement strand
ATATATATATACACACACACACACACGTAGTAAAGAGAATATTAGTAGTACATATATACTACTATATATTCTACTAGTAATATATATATATACATATATAGTAGTAAAGAGAATATTTTATTGTCTCAGTATATGTTCTTTCAATTTATTTGAAAAAGTGCTATAGGTTAGGGCAGGGAATGTAGCTCAGTGGCACCATGCCTGCCTGGCAAGTGCAAAGTCCTGAGTTCCATCCCTGGTACTGGAAAACAAAAAACTATATAAACATTACTAAAGGAATTATTCATTGCAGTATTTTTTATAAAAACAAAAAATTGGAAGGACTCTAAATGTCTATTGATAGATATGGCTGAATGAATTACACATTCTCCACAATTGAATATTATGCAGTTGTTGAAATGTATACTGCTTGGAAATGTTTCAAAATAAATTATTAACAAAAAATGCAAGTCATAGAACAATATGTTTACAGTGATTGATTTATGTAGAAATTTATATATGTATGCAAAAAAGGAAAAGAACTTTGAAATTGTTAAAATCTATTGTGAGAGTATATTCATGATCTACTTATGAAAATAAAAAGACATCTGAAAATAGCAGCTACATTTTTATTCAAATTGGCTGACTGTTTAGTATGCAACTGGCTACAAAATTATTACTCTTCATTCTAGTTCTTTTGGTTTCTTGTCAGTTTTTAAGGTATGTGTGTTACACTTACTGCCTAAAATGTGGGGATTTCATCTAATTTTCTAAATATAAAGAAAGGAAATCTTTCACTTTCAGAAAAAAAACTCAAGGAGGTTTAATACTCTGGGAACTCTAGCTTGGGTTGGTCTTGGGATAAGGTTCTCAATATTCATCAGAAATAATACAATTTTTGTTCACAATTATAATCAGTTCTGTAGGTTTTCTCAATATTCCTATTTGTAAACCTTTTCTCTGAGGTTCTGAAGGTGCTAAGATCCAGCTTCTGAACCAGGAACACCAGAATTTCCTAAAGACAAATCAGACACACAAGCAATCAGCAACTCTCTGTCTAAAACAGCCAGGATACCAGGAAGAGAAAAATAGAATTTAACTATTAGAAAGAGTGTCTGACTGGAGATAACCTAAACTGTGATTCAATTGACCTAAACAATAAGAAAATGCAAAATTCCACTTGGCAAAAAAAAAAAAATTTTCAAAAAGATTGCCTGGGACTGACTTCAACAGAGATTCTGAGAATGTGCTCTTGTTTCTAAGCAGCAGCTAAGGGTGGATCAGAAACTATAAAAACAGAATGTAGGCCCCATGTCCTGAGTGTTGCAATTGGAAGGGTCTGGTAGGATGGTCTCTAAAGAATTTGTGAAACCATCTTTTAGAATGACTCAGCTTTAAACATCTGCCAAAACCAGAGTGCAAAGCTGTCTTAAAATAGTACCAGTCAAGGAAGAACTTGCTGCTTCCCTTTGCTCTTCTGCCCCTACTGTTCCAACCAAGAGGGTCAGTAACAGCAGCTGAGAATGTGAGAGGAAGAAGCTTGCCAGGTCACCTTTTACAAAGGCAGGTGGCCTGCCCACCCTGATGGTGTAAAGCAGGGAGCAGGGAATCCTGTCTTAAATTAAATTACAATGTTGATTAACTTAATGGTCTTGGGCTTTTAGTTCCACCGAAGCATGAAGAGGAAAGTTAAGGGAGAACATGGGTTATCTTCTAAGGAAGAACTTTTTATTGAATATATTATTCTGTGGGAAATAATGATCTCTTAGATCCACAGACTGAGCTCAGTTTATTTTGTGTCTGTAACTACTCTATCTCTACTTGCCTCTAGGGATCTCTTGAATAGTTCAAAGTTTTGTTGTTGTTGTTTTTTAAGCAGTACTGTGGATTGAACCCATGCTAGACACGTGCTCTACCATCAAGCTACACACCCAGCTCTTCTTGCTAAATTTCCCATGTTGACCCTAAACTTGAAATCTTCCTTAGGCTCCTGAGTAGCTGGGATTATAGGCATTCACCACCATGCCCAGGTCGTTCTACTAGTCTTGATCTTAAGGAAAAGCACCCAGTATTTCACCATTAAGTTGATATTAGCTGTGGGTTTTGTAGACACCTTTTATCTGGTTGTAGACGTTCCATTCTGTATCTACTTTGTTAAGTGCTTTTATCATGAAAGGGCATTTGATTTTCTTAAATGCTTTTCCTAAATCTCTTGAAATAAACACGTAGATTTTATTCTTTATTTAGCATGTATATTTTACACTTTGATTGCTAATACTACATCACTTTTCAACAGCTATAGTACTGTGCACTCTTTAAAACTTATTTACTCACTGTCAGCAATGTTTATTATTAAGTTATTGTCAACTTAATAAATGAAAAATGCTCTTATTTTACCTCATGTCAGTTATATAAGTATCATAGATATTTTCCCCGTCGATAAAATATAATTTGAAAAATACAACAAATAATTTACTTTGCCTCAATCACTAGATTAAAATTACCTTTTATTTTAAATTATAAAAGTATATAAAAGGGCTGGGACTTTAGCTCAGGGGCACCGCAACTGCCTTGCAAGAGCAAAGTCCTGAGTTCAATCCCAGGTACAAAAAATTGAAAATTGAAAATTAAAATAAAAATTTTAAAAATTTAAAAATATTTAAAAGTGAGCAACTTCTTGTTTTTAGATTTTAAAAAAGGTCAAGTGTTTTCTGTCACATCTTTGACAGTTAAAACTATATTCTCAGACTCTTGTGAGTTATTTTTTGCTAAAGATCTGATCTTAAAGGAACTAAAAATTTCTGGGTGTTAAAAATTATCATTATAACTATTCTCTATGATTTTTCATGCTTGCTTTTGGTCTCTTTCAATTATGTAACAAACTGTTTTTGCCTGCTGTTCAGAATTGCTAGTTTCAAAAGGAATGCTTTGACAGTTTGTGACTTTCAAGGAATTTTAATATTTCATCTAAGTTGTATGAACTTAATGGCACGAAGTTGATTATATTATTTCTTTGTTATACTTGTAATGTCTATAGAATCTTAAATTAGTTTATTTCTCTCATTTCCCATCTTGGTCATTTGTGTCTTCTCCCATTTTTTTTGGTGATCAGTCCTGATCAAATTATGGATTTGTGAATTTTATTGATATCATATAATGAGCTTTTGTTTTTATTTAACATTCTTTAATGTTTTTCTGTCTCCTATTTTATTGATTTCTGCTATGTTTTTATTGCTTCCTTTATTATATTTACTTTGGGTTTAATTTTATATTCTTTTCCTACTTTTTCAAGGGAAAGGCTCATCCTTTTTTAAACCTTTATTTTTCTTACAGATGTATAATGCTACGAATTCCCTTCTAACTATTGCTTAGAATGTAGCCAACAAACTTTGGTATTATATTTATATGAGTTCTTTAACAAATTGATTATTTAGAAGTATGTTTGTTAGTTTCCAAGTTTTGAGAAATTTTCCAGACACAGTGGACCCTCAGGCTACGACCAGCCTGACATACGAACAACTTGGGTTAATTAGGTTAATGGAAGATTCATCTGCCTCTTGTTATCTGTAGCATGTATCCAGGTAAACATCCAGATCTCAGCTGTATTAGCTTACAACCAACTTGGTTTACAACCCGCCCTTGGAAACTGATCAAATTCATAAGTCAAGAGTTCACTGTATGTTATCAATATTAGACATGATTATATTGTATTCATAATATATCATATTACATTTATTATATTGCAATGTATATATGGTTATAGCATAGATTTACTATTATTTATTGTAATAATATAGCACAACATTATAGCAATGTTAATATAATATATTAATATTAAGCATTAATAAAATATAATATATTATTAGGATTATATAATATAGTTTATATTATATTTTGTATAATTATATATAACCATCATAACTGTAAAGTATATTTATATATTATGTTAAAATTATATTTACTGCATGATTTCAATTTAGTTAAGTTAAAATTTTTTGTTTTATGATCTGGGATATATGGACTAGCTTTGTCAGTGTTCCAGGTACAATGAAGAGAATTATTTCATCATTGTTCATTAGATCGTTCTGTGACAACAGGGCCAAAACAGACATTGTTCCAGTTTTCTGAAAGTTTACTGATTTTTGTGTCTACCTATTCTATCAGTTATTTAGAGAAAGGAATTGAAATCTCTGACTCTAATCATAGGCTTTTATTTTCCCTTTGGAGTTCATCGATTTTTGCTTCATTTATTTAAAGCCCTATTATTGTGTATGTAAATATTCGGGGTTATGTCTTCTTGACAAATTGACTCCTTTATTATTTTAAATTATCTTCATTTCTGAAAGCATTCTTTGTCTGATATTAATAAAGTCTTTATAGCTTTTATAATGTGTGCTGGGGATTCAACCCAGGGTCCAGTGAATACTTCCTACTGTTGACCCTTATATAGCTTTAAGTAATATGTTTGCATGGTGTATTTACCATGGTTTTTAACATTTAACTTTTGTGATTTTTGTGTAAAGTAAGTTTGTGTGTGTGTGTGTGTGTGTGTGTGTGTGTGTGTGAGTAGAATGCTGTTGAGTCATTTTTTTCTAACCTAACAATCTCTACTTTTTAACTAGGATGTTCAGATCATCTACATTTAATGAGAGTATTGAAATGTTTGGGTTTAAATTTGTCATCTTGTTATTTGTATTTGCTTTCTGTTTTTGCCAACTATTTTTGCTTACTTTTAAACTTTAAGGACTATTTTGAATTAATTAAACATTTTTATTGTTCTATTTTACCACTGATGTTGGCTTGTAGCTGCAATTCTTTGGCACTTGTTTTAATGTCTGTTTCACCACCCCAGTCCCTTGGTACTAGAGATTGAACCCAGGACCCTCACACTGAGCTACATTCCCAGCCATTTTTAAAGTTTTTAGAATTTTGAGATAGGGTCTCATTGAGTAACCCAGGCCTCCTCTACTATCCCTGGCTATCATGGTCAATTTTTTTTCCAGCGGTAGGGATTGAGCCTAGGACCTCATGCATGCTAGGTAAACTTGTACCATCGAGCCACACCCTCAATTCTATCACAGTCAATCTTAAGGTGATATTAAATGACTTTTCATATAATACCTTACAAAATTATACTTCCATTTGTTTACTCCCAGCCTTTGCACTATTTTCATACATTTTACCTTCTTATCTCTTACGGACCCCAAAACATGTTATTTTGGCTTTAAATACTGATCTTTTAAAAGATTTAAATAATAAGAGCTTCATAATTACCCACGTAGTTACCATTTCTGGTGCTCTTCATTCCTTTGCATGGATACAGATTTCCATCTGGTATAATTTTCCTCCTGTTTGAAGGATTTCCTTTAACATTTTTTATAATATGGTTCTGCTTGCTGGTGATGACTTCTTTCAGCTTTTGTATATATGAAAGATTTGGGTTTTTCAATTTTAATTTTTTTTTTTGGAAAGAGGTTTTATTTCTCTTCATTTTTGACATATTTTTCCTGAGTAGTGAATTCTAGATCAACAGTTTATTCTTTTTAGTGTATTAAAGATCTTATACCACTATCTTTTAGCATGTATTGCTTCTGAAAAGAAATCTGTACTTTTTATACTTATTCCTATCTAAATAATTTCTCTTTATCAAGTGACTTAAACAATTTGTTTATAACATGGTTTGCTATAGTTTTCTTCATGTTACTTGTGATTATAACCCTAGCAGATGTTTGAATATATGATAAGGTTTTAACATCTATCAAATTTAGAAAATGTTCAGATTTTTTTGTAGTGTTTCTTTCTTCCCATGTCTCCTTTCTTTTGGAGACCCTAGTTATACTTGTATCAGGTTGCTTGAAACTATGTCCTGTTGTTTTCTTTTACATCTTTTATTCCCACTTCTTTATTTTGCATTTTAGATAGTTCCTATTCCTAGGTTATTTCATTCACTAATTCTTTCTTCTGCAATGTCTTCCTAAGGTGAACTGTATCCAGTTCACTTCCAATATTACAGCTTTCATACATTTTCAGTCTTTCATTAAACTTATTGAACATTTGGGATATACTTACAATGTTTACAATACATTCAATGTCTTTCTCTAAAAACTCAATAATTTGTGAGATTTCTGGATACATTTCTATTATTTTTTTCTTCTCATTATAGGTTATTTCTCTTCTTATGTTCATACTTCATGATTTTTTACTATGTGCTAGGTAACAATTCATCTTGTTTGATAAAACTGGTTATTTTGCCATCTGCACAAAAATTCTTGAACTTTGTCTTGGGATATAGTTAAATTATATGGAAGCAATTTAATCTTTTTGGATCAAATTTTCTTAGGTGATACCAGAGTAGCATTTACTCTAGGACTAATTTTGCACCACTTCTGAGGCAAAATTCTTCATACTGTGTGAATTATGTATGAGGTTTGCCAACCTAATCAGTGAGAACAGGAACTGACTTCAGTTCTACATGGAGTCTGAGGATTGTACTTCTAAGCCTTTGAATGCCCACCCCCATGGGTTTTTAAAAACCTATTCTCTAGTATTTTCCTTACATCTATGTACTGATCAATTCTTGACTTAATATTCTAGGAGCACCTTTTGCAAACTTCGAGTTGTTTCTTGGTGAAGATTTCTTCTCTCTAGTAATTTGTGTTGTGAATTCTAGTTGCTTTTGTCCCTAAAATTCTCAACTCCAACTCTTCAAATCTGGAAAATTGGGTTCCTTTCCTTGCTGTGCAGCATGAACACTCTGTGAATCAGTAAGATGGGTAGTTGTAAGGGTGGTTTACTATACATTTTATGTCTCTCAGGTATCATTATCAGTTTTTTACCTCACATTCAATATCTTTTAAACTATCTCATTTAACTAAAAAAAAACTCTGCCAAAGGAAGTAAATGAAAGAATGATGAAAGAACTTACAGAATAGAGGCAAATATTTGCAGACCATACAGCTAATAAGGGGCTAATATACAAAATGCATAAGGAACTCAAAACCATAGCCAAAATCATAGCCAGAAAACAAATAATCTGGTAAAAAAGACTTAAATGATATTTTTCGAAAGGAGACATACAAATGGCCAATATGACAATGTATTGAACACCACTAATCATCAGGGAAATTCAAATCAAAACCATAATGTAAGATCACCTCACACCAGGTAGAATGCCTATTATCAAAAAGGCAAAAGATAACAACAAATATCAGTGTAAATGTGAAGAAAAGGGAACACTTTTATACTGTGGGAGGGAATATAAATTGTTATAGCCATTATACAAACAGTATGGAGTTATCTCAAAAAATTTAGAATAGAAGCGTCAGATGATCCATCAACTCATTCACTGTTAAGCATATATCTGAAGGAAATGAATTCAATATGTCAAAGAGTCATCAATATTCTCATGCTCACTGCAGCACTACTCACAACAGCTAAGACATATCATCAACCTAAATGTCTGTCAAAAGAAGAATGGACTTTAAAAAATGTGAATGGTGTATTATTTAGCCTTAGATAAGGAAGGAAAGCCTGATATTTGCAACAATATGGATAGATCTGGAGGACATTATATTAAATGAAGTAAATCAGGCACAAAAGAACAAAACTGCATGATCTTGTTTAGATGTGGAGCGTAGAAAAGTCAAACCCAAAGAAACATAGAGTAAAATAGTGGTTATCAGAGTTTTGAGAGTTGGGGAGGGTTGGGGAGATGTTGGTCAAAGGATGTAAAATTTCAGTTAGGAGCAATAATTTCAAGAGACACAATGTATGTTACAGTGACTACAGTTAGCAACATATACCATGTATTTGAAAATTGCTAAGAGAATAGATTTTAAATGTTGTAATCACAAGATGATTAGTATATGAAATAATACGTATGCTAAACAGCTTGATTTGTCCATTCCACAATGTACACATATATCAAAATACCATGTTATGTACTGTAAACTTGTTTATACATGTTAATCAAAAAGGCTCAGTGGTTTTGCCCCCTGCCTCACAAGTGCAAGAGCCCGAGTTCAATCCCTGGTACCAAAAAAAAAAAAAAAAAAAAAAAAAAAAAAAAAAATTAATTTTAAAATCTAATCAATCTGCTTGTTGATCCTTGGTAGAATATAGAACTTGGATATGTTATAAACATGGCAGCTCTTTAGCATATGATGTGTAGCCTGGGAGAATAGATAGATATACTTAAGATCAAGGGGCTTCCAGTCTAGAGAAAGTGAAAGTTGACACGAAGGCCAGTACTTTCGAAGGACGTTCACCTGTTCACCGCTTTGCCTTCTAGATAATTTTTTGTTAAAATTAGGCAAAGTTTGGTAATTTTAGAAAAGGATTTTTCCTTTCAGTGAGCCTATCTTGACAATGTTTCTGACATTAAAGTTATTATTCATTGACATTATGATATCCTGTGATGATTTATTTTAATATTTATCTTAAGGAATAAGAAAAAGAGGCTGCGATGAAACTCAGGAAGAGGGTCTGCCTAAAAGAAAAATACAGTGATTGCTCTTTATACAGGTCCTAAAGTCAGGAAAAGTATAAGCATCTAAGGATACAAGAATTTAAATTATAAGTGCAGAAGGCTTGCATCATAATGTACCTGCAACATGCCATACTACCTGCCTTTCAAAACCTCTAATCTTTCTATTGGATTAGAAGTTATTCATTTTGGGACATATAAAGAAATTCCAATTTGAACTATCACGTATCTTTTAATCGGAATTTTCCCCAAAGCATGAAAGTAAAAGTGTAAAAGTTGCTGTGTTTCATTAGTTTCATTCTTTTGAATGTTGCTTTGCTAAAAGCTCTGTGTGAAATTATTAGAAGACAAGTTTTCAAATGGTTGTAAAAGAAGATGCATATGTGGGAACTCACTCAAAGGGCATTATTTAAAAAAGAAATTTTCTAGCCACCCAGATCTCAGGGTAGCTATTCCCATTCAAGGATAGAGAATCTGCTATCTGTATGATTATTTTTACATCTGAACTTTTTTTTATACACCAGAGGGACTCAAAACTTTCAGGGTCATTTGCCCAGCATGTAGTAGAATATCCTGTGCAATAGATTCCAATTAATATGGCCGTGTTCAATGGCCCTGTATCACCAATGATGTACAACTTCTTTCCACTTGGCTTTATATGGCACTTCTTTGTTGCAGCTGCAACCAGGTCTATCGTCCCTTTGATAAAAATTTCAGTTACCCCAGAGAGAAGCTTTCAACTTTATTAACCATTGAAGTCTGCACACTTGTTCTTTTTTAGAAGAGTAGATCAAAGCACACTTTCTAAGGAAGTAATCTGATAAATTAGGATAGTACTTGTGGACTTTGGCAATAATGTTTTTCTGTGATTGAAACCTAAGAACTTGTATCAACTGACTAGACTATTATGAACTTTTTAGCATTTAACAAAAGTTTTTATCTTTTATTTTTAAAAAGTAAATAGGGTTCCTTGATTCTATTTAACTAGTTCTTTATCATGCTGTGTCTTTTGGTTGTCGTTAAGAAAATCTCAATCTAGGTTCAGTGATAGGGAACTGACAATCAAGGAAAAAAGCAATTAGATCACCCAGTTATGGTATAAGAAAAGCCTGTGGTTTTCAGTCCTATCTGTGGCATTAACTCCCTATAAAAATATGGGGGAGATACTAAATCTCTCTGGGCCACAGTTTCCTCATCTTTGAAGAGGAAAGGTTGATTAAATGATGTGTAAGACTTCTGCTGAATCTGAAATTTTCTAATTCTAAATCTTGGGCAGAATATGACTCGACATTCTCTCTCTCTCTCTCTCTCTCTCTCTCTCTCTCTCTCTCTCGACCAGGAATCGAACTCAGGGCCTTACACTTGCCAAGCAGGCACTATGCTACTGAGCTATATCCCCAGCCCGACAATTGCATATGCTATTTGCATATAGCCATTTTTTCTTTGTGTCTCCTGTGTGCTTCCATTCTAGGTTTGGTTTGGCAATGGAATAATATGGTGCTGTTCTATCTATAGATTGGAATGAAACATTATTGGAAAGCTGATTAAACCCAGAGTAGTACTGCTTCCCATAAATAAAGTCCATATCTCCCACTATGAGAATTTTAGAAAGGACACTAGACAGATTCCTTTTGAGAAAAAATTGTCGTGTGTGTGTATGTGTGTGCACACCCACACACTTGATTTCTTCATAGCTATGAGGACAAATGGTGTCTTCTGTGTAAGTCTGAATTTGGGTGATGGCCCTGTTATTAGCACTTTCAAAAGCTTAGACATGAGATCTTTAAATTTCAAATTGTGGGATTTTGATCGTTGGAGGTGGAGGGCTGACTAAAAATTGCACACCATATTTTTTCTGTAGACCAAATATAATTCCTTGTAGTATTTGTTGGTGGATGCCTAAAAATACAAGCACTACAGCTAGAAAGCCTCAAAATACTTTAGCATTAAAAAATTGTAATCTATTTTGAGTATCAATTCTTTCTAAATTGGGATCTAATAATTGGGAATCAGGTTGGTGTGACAATCTTAATAGTGTAACTACCACCAATACATGAGTAAAATTACTAGAAACATTTTCTTGGGAAGTAGGGATTTAGAAATCAAGTTTCTCATCTAGACTCTTGGTACTTTCTTTTATATATTAGGCAATTCATTTGCTCTGTGTCCCTGCTTTCTTGTTTTTTATATTATGTCAAACTCCTACAAGTGCTAGTTTTTTAAAAGTTAATTTCATCATGGAATCTAAAAACATAAATAAATCTTACATACATGGTTATATTAAAATTCACTGATGTATCTTGGACTTTGAATAGATCTTTTACTAATGCACAATTTTGTAATGTCATTCATTATTCATTACGAAAATACTGTTTTTTTAATTCAAAATTTCTGAATGCTGATTCATTATACAATAACATCTTTTTCTTAGTATCAAAATTAATCCTATCAGCTAGGTGTGGCAGTACATTCCAGTAATCCCAGCACTGAGGGAAGCTAAGGCAGGAGGATCACAAGTTCAAGTCCTGCCTTGGCAACTTAGTGAGATCCTGCTTCAAAATAAAAAATTAAAAAGGCTGGGGAAGTAGTTCAGTGATGGAGTGCTATTGGGTTCCAACCCCACAGAAAATAAACAATTTTATCAGACAAGCCTGTAAATGTTGAAAAACATTTACCATCAATCTACTGTGACAGGTTCAAGTTCTCTACAATTTAACCTTTTTTTCTTAAAAGGTGAAGTTTTATCATAAGCAACTGTGTCCATGATGGCGGAATGCCAGCTTGATCAGCTTTGGGGTCTGCCCCAGGAATTGATGGGAGACACTTGTGGATGTGTTTGGGTGGGTCATGGAAATGAGACTTTGTGAACTGCATCAGAGTCTGCTCCCTTGCCCTTTGTTCTCCTTTGGAGCCGGCCAACCATGGACTGAATCCCCCCAAATCATGAGCTAAATTAAACATCTCCTCCTTTAATTTGTGGCTATCACGTATTATAGTCCAGCAATGGGAAAGCCAACTAGTACAGCAATGAATACCATTTTTTTTTGTTTTCTTTGAAGTGACAGGCTTATTTTGTTAATTTAATAAAATGTGTATTTACTGCTCAATCAGAAAATTTGTCATTTGTTTATGTTGTTTTTCCAACTAAATATGATGTTCAGTGGAAACATAAATTGGTTCCACTTGTAGCTCAGTTGCATAAACTGCTTTTTCTAGAGACAACCATCTCTTCAGTCTGCAGCAAAACTGCTTTATGTGCATTTCCCATTTCATCACACAGAATATTAAGACATGGACTTGAGGGTCTAGATTTCATAAAGTTAATTTTTTACTAGCTTTATAAAATCATTCTTAGTGGAATTGATGTTTTCTTTTTATTGTGAGAGGATGGTGGTGAAAAATGCTATAACCATCATCATAGTATCACTACCTTGATTTTTCTCATGGAACCCACAGTTTTACCCATCATTGCTTTTGTAACACTGATAACTAACACAATAAAGAAGAAAAATAGCATCTTAATTTTGTTATGAAAACAGCTTTGACTTTTCAGACTTCTTAAAATGGTATTAAACACACAGAGGATATAGGTTGCATTTTCAAAGTTGCTGGAGTAGAGTTCAATATCATGATAGTCTTGACTTTTCTCCTGGCATAACAACAGCCAGCTTCTTTCTCCATTTTCCACAGAGTTGCTTCATCAGAAGTAAGAAATTATTGCTAGGAGTAGTGGCACATGCCTGTAATACCAGCACTCTGGGAGGCTGAGGCAGAAAGATTGCAAGTTTGACCCTAGGCTGGGCAACTAAGCAAGACCCTGTATCAAAATAAACAATAAAAATGGACTTGGGGATGTAGCTTAGTGCAAAGGCCCTGGGTTCAATCTTGCATATCCAGGACTGCAGAAAAAAATTGGCTTTGCCCCTATATAAAAAAAAGAATTTTGAGACAGGGTCTTGCTGTGTAGTTCAGGCTAGCCTTGAACTCACTATATAGCCCAGGCTGGCCTCGAACTCATGGTGATCCTCCTGCCTCAGCCTCCCTAGTGCTGTGATTGCTGGCTGTGCCTCTCTGCCCAGACCCCAAGAATTTCTTAAAGATCTGCTTATTATTTTCCCATCTTAGAAAAAAGAGGCAAATAGAATGAGAAAAAAGCAACCATGTACTGCTTACCAGGTACCAACTACCCTAGTATGAGTTCTAAGAGCTACAAAATTCTGTTTCTGCCACCAAGACAGTGCAATCTAGTCATTAAGAAGTGAGTACCTGTTTCTAAGGAGTCAGCTTCAGTGTTAATAATTCCTTTTTCCTCCCCCTCCAATTCCTCTTTTTTTTTTTTTTTTTTTTTTTTTTGTGGTACTGGGAATTGAGCCCAAGGGCTTCACACTGAATTATGTCCCAGTCCATTAAAAAAAAATTCTATTTTGAGACAGGGTCTCATTAAGTTGCTAAATTGTACATGCTGGGCTAGAATTTGTGATTTTTTACTTTGGCCTCCCAGAGTGCTGGGATTACCAGCATGTGTTACCACTCCCA
Organism: Fukomys damarensis; assembly: GCF_012274545.1. NCBI lineage: Eukaryota > Metazoa > Chordata > Mammalia > Rodentia > Bathyergidae > Fukomys > Fukomys damarensis. The sequence goes on along the minus strand of NW_022900924.1, from coordinate 40,815,331 downwards.
GCAAGGCCAGCATGTGACTCTAGCCTGAGGCCAGAACTCACATACTTGGGCCACTCCTGGGTTATATTTTCTTCTAAAGTCACTGACTTTCAGGCCTGGTTACCAGCACAGAGATCTGTACAAAGGAGTGGCCCAGAACCACTGTATGTAGTGATCTGTTGTGTGCTTATGATCACATTTTACTTAACCTCTCTGTGCTTTGGTGTGCTCAAAAACAGGGAGAAATAAATTGAAATGATGACGAAGGATGATAATATTGCTGCCTGTGGAGACTCCATTAGTAATGGTCTGATAAGTAGGATAGCACATGGTAAACAGAAGTGAATCTATTATTTTAAAAATTTGTAGTACTGGGCAGGTAATCACCATGCAGTACACATTGGCTGTTTTGACTGAATGCACTGCCCCCCGCTTTTCAATACAATACAAGGCAAATACACACTTCATTTGTTATTTATGTGTTTGCTCATTTGTTTTTTCTGCAATGTTTTACTGAATACAAACTATAACAGTCACTGTGTTAGGTGATGAAGCTATAGTTGGTAGCTCTAAAATAACTAATATTTCCCTACAGATACTAGAGAAGTAATGTGGTTATTTTCCACAGGACTCCTCTGTTCAGTTAATGCCAACTACTCTACCATTTTCCTCTGTTCATTTTTTTTGTTGTTGTTCTTTCCTGAAATAAAGCCAGTCCACTAATGGTTGCATCTCGATTTTTAGGTCAACATTTTAGTGTTTTATTTTTATTTTTTTCACATGCTGGGCTCAATCCTAGGGCTTTTGACATCCTAAGAAAAGCGTTCTACCCTAAGCCACACCCCCAGACCAAGGCTAACATTTTAAATCAAACAAACATAAATGTGGAAATCAGTGTCTACTGTTTTCTGATGTTGTCAATAAGGATTTAGAAATTCAAGCCCAAGCCTACCTTACACAGTTGTCACGGCTTGTGTTTAGATGTCCCCCAAAGCCTCATGAAGTCATGGCTGTCTATTTCAGAGGTGACCAAATCTATGTATGATTTAGTGTATGATGCTGGGATTAAAGGCGTGTAAATTATTAAACCAGTACACTAATTGGTTTAACGTTGCCCTAACCCCCATTAGTCTGGATAAAAGGGGCAGAAAGCCGCCATTAAAGTTTCCTTGCTGCTTTTGCTGTATTCCAACACCATGAACTGTGTTGCCCCTCTTCCATGTGCCACCTTGCCTTGCAGCCAGCTGATTATGGACTGAAACCTCTACAAACTGTCAGTCGAATAAATCTTTCCTCCCTTAACTTGTGGGTGTTGGGTATTTTATTTCAACAATGAGAAAGTAGCTGACACAACAGTACAGGGTTCTCTTATAAAAGTTAAAGTATAAACTAATATTACTCTGATTACAAATAGATTTTTTTTTTAGATGAAACTAATTCATTTTCCAGCAGGTACGATGAAGTTGGTGTTTGAAAATTTCTTTTGGTACCAGGGATCAAACTCAGGACCTTGCGCTTATAAGGCGGGTGGTGGCACCACTGAGCTAAATCCACCCCCTACCCCCCCCACCTTTTAAAGACAGGGTCAGGTTGGCTTTGTACTCATTATGTAGCCCAGGCTGGCCTTGAACTGGTGGCAATCCTCCTGCCTCAGCCTCCTGAGTGCTGGGATTACAGGCGTGCACCACCACGCAAAAATTTTTCACGAACTGTACATATGCAGATGAAAATGCAATTCATTATTACCTTTACCAAAAATGAAATTTTCAAGAATGCGAAGATCCTAACTGAAGAACATAAATTTTAACATGTATTCACAGGAACTGAAAGTAAGATTTGAAATTTAAAGAAAATAATCTTTGAGTGGTAGGAAAACTAATCTTTTTTTTTGCGGTACTGGGGATCGAACTCAGGACCTTGGGCTTTGCCAGGCAGGTGGGCCCCACATCCCCAGCCCTATCATTTTTCTTTAACGGCGCTTACACTTCTTTCCTTCTGAAGGATTGCATTCTTCCTAATCTTAGGAGACAGCAGAATATATAAAAATCACTGTACAGGTATACAGCAAATTTGTCTTTAAAATTTCATTTTTGACGATTTGAAAATTAAATCATATTTTAAATGAAACAGAAGAAATTTTCATATGAAGCTTCTAAGATGAATTCTACAAATCCTAAGGAATTCTAAGGAAAAAACTTCCCTAAATTATTTTCAATATCTGGATTTGTGTATTTCATGTATTTTAGGGCAAAGTGTGTGTTATAGTAGAATCTATTGTATTCTTTTTTATTTGTCAAATTGAAATCATACTGTGTCACTCTATTAAGTATCTTAGAAATAAAAGTATAATGTGAGTCATGAGCTGAGTATGCTAACAACAATACAATTAATGCTAATATGAGTTTTGCTTGTTGTCTCAGCACCATTCAACACCGCTGGCCATGCCCTGTTTCTTTAATGTGATTTTTTTTGGCTTATATTGACATTTCCTTCTCTTCTTTCTTTTTCTTCTCTAACTTTAGATATCTGTAGCTCTACATAGAGCTTTTTAGATCATAGTCCTGGGTCTGTCTTAATTTTACAGAACCAAACTTCATGGATTCACATCCTGACTAGAGTATTTGAACTTGCTATAGACAAGACTTAAACTGTCTGCTTCTGTGTCCTAATTTATTAAAGGAAATAATAAAAATGTCTGCTTCACTGAGTTATATTGAAGGCTGAGTAAATAAGTTTAAATAATTTAATACCTGATATATAACAGGCATGCAATATATCTTATTGTTTTTATTCTGTAATGAAGCATTATTCTTGTTTCCTCAGTAATTACATCAATTCCCACCCAGATGCTGACAAATCCCAAATTTCTATCTTTAGTCCAGATCCCCTCTTTGAGATTCAGACCTTATGTATCTGAGCCTTCAGTATCTTTCCTTGAATGCCTCAAATACTTTGAAATGTATTCAGAATTGAAAGTTAAGTGATTAATCTTCCTTCTCCACCTCCAACTTGGTCCTCAAAACATTAAATATTCTTAAAGGGCATATTCACCTTCAAAACAGAAACTGTCAATTCTTTTAGTATCAACTTTTGAATATGGCAAATTTATAATACAGGTATAAAAAGAGAGTTCTTAGCTTATTCGTTACGGTTTAGATCTAAAATGTCCTTCACAAGTTTCCCATGTTCAGAAGTGGAGTTTTCTGAATGGGATCAGATTGTGAGGACTCTAACGTAATTGGGGTAATGAGATCATAATTTGGTGGCATTACTGAGAGATGATGGAAAGAGGAAGAGGAACCCAGTTAAAGGGAGTGGATCATGGGGTGTGACCTTGGGGATTATACCTGGTCTTCAGCCCTTTCCTCTCGGCTCTTTCCCTCTCTCGACTTCCTGGCTGCTTGAGTTGAGCAGCTCTCCTCTACTACCTGGTAGAATACTATTGTTCTGTGTCATCCTAGGTCTAAAGCAATGGAGTTAACCTACCATGGACTGAAAACTCTGAAACCATGAGCCAAAACACTGGTGAGTATTTTACCACAGTGACGGAAATCTAACACAGCATGGCTGATCTTGTTTCATTTATGTTGCTGATCACTTCACCATGCCCCACATTAGACTGCAAGTGAATCTTGAACACCATATTATCTCATGCATATATGTTTTTGTGTGTATCTCATAATTAAGGACTCTTTTAAATACTTTATCAAAATATCGTGAATTGTCTCAACTATTTTTTTGTTTATTTTAATCAGAATTCACAAGTTGTAAATGTTAATACATCTCCTCTTCTAATTGTCATTTTGAATCTTCCTTGTCCAAATATATTTGTTGAAGCATCATTTGACTTATTGTTTTCTTTGTTTTTGTTTTTTGTCTCCTGAATTTTCTGTGAATTGTTAGATCTAAAGATTTGGCATGGTTTTGTTCAGGGTTTTCATCGCTTTTCTTTTATCTTTAGTATTGGATACTGAACTCACCACTTCAGGTTAGCCATGCATTCAACCACTACAGCTAAGTCTCCACTACTCCGCTACCACCGTTTGTAAATTTTATTTTGAGACAAGGTCTCATTATGTTGCTCAGGCTGCCTTTGAAGTTGAGAGCCTCCTGGTTCAGTCTCCTGGCGTAGCTAGAAATACAGCCAGGTTTGCCTTTCTGATAAGGATTCTGCATGGGAAGTATCAGGCACTTTCATCAGGAAGCATGTAAAATCTGGTCACATCTCTATTTTTTTATGTTAACACCCAGTGTTGGTTACTGTTTAGAATATATCTGTTATAACATTGGTGGTTACATAATATTAATGTACTCTGTTTATTACTCTTTCACTTACTGGTTGAAATACTGTTGTTAAGAGAAACTTCTCACTGCTTTGGATACCTAGTAGTCACTTCCATTTAAAAAACACAACATACTTAGTTCTTTCCCCTTGTTTATCAGCATAATGTTAATCCTATATTATCTTTCATAGGTGATCCATGAACTTTAGAAAAAGTTTTGAGTATTTCAATCCATTATAATAATTATTTTTATTGATGTTCAAATAATGACATCTTTAAGTAACAGGAGCTTCTTCACTTTGACTCTTGAGTCCTTTTGACAAACCTCCGTAGTCTTTCGCAGCTTCCTTATTTTCTTGTAAGCCAGCCGTTTCAAGATCATTTTAAACATCTGCTGCTCAAGTAGTGAGGTCGTCCATTTCTCCAAGGAACTAACTGCTGTTTAGGAGCCACAATCTGAATTTTTAGGAGTGGTCATTGCTGCTGCAGTGGTAATTCTCTGTAGGCTTGTTCAGTGGGCACAGCTAAGAGTACGTAAAACTTTTAAAAGAAAAAAATAGGAGTTCCTAGCATCTTAAACATAAATTTAAAATTGCAATATGTTTTACTTAACTTTTTATTTGTTAATTTGTGTCCTTTCTACTATTGTTAAAAATACTGGTCCTTGCTTGGGCGTGGTGGCACACACCTATAATCCCAGTACACAGGAGGCTGAGGCAGGAGGATCGCTGTGAGTTCAAGACCAGCCTGGGCTACATAGCGCGTCCCAGGTTAGTCTCAACTACATACTGAGACCCTGTCTCAAAAAACAACAACAACAAATAAATAAAACTAAACTAAAAAAACCCAAAACAACAACAACAACAAAAAACTGGTCCTTGGGAAGGGGATTTAGTTCAGAGCTGCTGCCTGCTTTGCAAGTTCAAGGTCCTGAGTTCATCCCTGGTACCCGCCCACCAAATATACTGGTCCTTAATGGTGTAAATGTAATTACTTTTTTTTTTTTATACTGGGCATTGAAATCAGGGCCTTCACAGTAAGTTGTGTCCCTAGGCTTTTAAAAAAAACTTTAAATGTTGAGACAGGATCTTACTACATTACTACATTGCCCCGCCAGGTTTAAATTTGTGATCTTTCTACATCAGCCTCCCTGAGTGCTAGTGGTATGTGTCACCATCTGGCTAATTACTTCTTTTCTTTTCTTTCTTTCTTTTTTTTTTGGTACCGGGGATCAAACTCAGGACCTTGTGCTTTGCCAGGCAGGCGCTGTGCCTCTGAGCTAAATCCCCAGCCCAGATTACTTATTTTCTTTATCATAGATTATATAAAAATGTTTCAGAGCAACACAACCAATGTTATCACTAACGATACAATTAATGAAAATTACTGTATTTTCAATTCATTTGAAACAGTTCTCCATGTGACTTAAGCGATCAACTCATTGCACAGATTTATTTCATTTTGCTTTATAGTTTTAGAGATTCAGAAAAATTAAATCTTAATTTTAATTACATAAAACAGTGGAATAATTCCAATGAAACCTATCAAAGTGTATTCAAAGAAGGAGGAACAGGGAATGAAAGAAGAAATTAAGATGTTTCATGTGCATGTACCAGCTCCATACAAGGAGTGTCAGATTATGTACTGCAAATGTATACTAATTAAAATGTGTCTTTAATTAGCTGCATATAATAAGGTCTGTCATTTATGTTTGATGGAATGACTTATATGCTTGTTTACTATTTTAATTTAGTAAACTATGCTTATTATCTTAATTTTTGTTTTATTTGCCTCATATATCTTCTGTCCATTTTTTCTTCTTTCCTGATTTCTATTAAATATTTCTGTAGGGCCACCTGCTTTCTGGGTCCTCTCCTGATTCTCAGGTGCTGCCTCTCTGTCAATAAATTTCCTACTCTCAAAATACGAAGGAAAACAAAACAAAACAAAATTTATGTAACCTTCAAAAAAGGCAGTCTATCATCTATCCCTATCTTTCTTGCAATTTCTTTCCTCCTACATATAGTCATTTAAGAACCTTTATGCTTCATCTTGCTACTGAAAAAGTAAGCAAAAACATGTTTTTGTATCCTCCCTCCTTTTAAAAATAAATGGTAATATATCGTCATTCAACTCCCCCTTTTTTTTTTTTTTCCGCTGCCTGCATATTCTGGAGATCACTTTTATAGCAGTATATGAAAATAGACTTACTTCCTTGTATAGTTTCATAATACTTAATTGACTGGGTGGATCATGGTTTATTCAACCAGAACTCATGATGGAGGTTTGCATTGTTTCTGGTTTCATGTTGGTAAATGTTTAACAATCAGTTCTCTAGTAAGGAAAATTTTCATTAGAAAAAAGTTTTTTTCTTTAGTCACCGTGAACTCTCTTGCATCATGGCTGATTGATTTCAAGCTACCAACAGAATTCACTGACTGAAATTGGGAAATGATGCACAGTAGCATATCATTAGATGGAATTTCTAACATTCAAATATTATACATGTAAAGAACCTTAAACACATAAATAATAATAAAGTATTATGAATAATTAGGAAATGAAGGCTGGGCATGGTGGCGCACGCCTGTAATCCCAGCACTCAGGAGGCTGAGGCAGGAGGATCACTGTGTTCAGGACCAACCTGGGCTACATAGTGAGTTCCAGTTCAGTCTCAACTACATAGTGATATCCTGTCTCAAAAAAAAAAAAAAATTATGGATTTTGGATATGTATTACCTTTGTTTTTAACATTTATTGTGTTTATATAATTTAATTTCTAACAATGGCTATGTTTAACAATGAGCTTACTAAATTGCTAAAAATTTAACTGCTAGGGGCCAGCAATTTAGCTCAGTGGTGCTGCACCTGCCTTACAAAGCACAAGGTCCTGAGTTCAATCCCCATTCAAAAAACAAAACAAAACAACAGCAACAACAACAACAACAACAACAAAAAAAAAACGGTTCTTTCAAGTGGGTGCAAGTCAGCTGTAATAGATTCACTGGTTGCTATTACAGATATTTCTAGGCTGAATATTTTATACATGTGTCAATTTTGTATATTTGCCAGTTTATCTTTAGGAGATGTTTTAGAAGTGGGATTGTGACTCAAAAGATAAATGCTTGTGTTGTTAAATTGTCTTTGAAAGAGGTTGTACCATTTGGCAATCCCTCCAATGTTAAGTAAGAATGTTTCATCAAGTCTCACAAACAGAAAATGTTGTCAAGATTTTGGATTTTCCCCAAATAGGCGAAAAATGTTACCTCACCATTGATCTCATTGGCACTTTATCTTATGTATAAAACTGGTCATTTTTTATACCCTTTAAACACTTCCTTCACTCCTCCCCTGTTGCTCATGTTTCACATACAACCAAGGATTTGTTTTTTGTTGTCAGCCTCACTTGTAAGGATTCCAGATAAATCTACAATCCTCTTATCTGGATTGATATTTAGGCTTCCTATTTTGTCTGGCTGCATCCACTTTTGCCTTCTCTTATCCATTCTCTAGAGATCAGGCGGAGGAATCTTTCCAAGATAAATGGAATCACATCACTTATCTGCTCCTGATACTTTAGTGGCCTCCTGCTGTACTTTAGAATCCAAATACCTTAGTCTGGTCTATAGGCCACCGGAGAGAACTTTGTCACAAAAATACACTTAACTTTAAAGGAGTCTGGCAAATATAGTATGGAAAGTAGAAGAAGGAGGAGAAAATTTTTCTTATACTAGCACAAGTTATACACACAATCAATTCGAAAATGATTAAATGCAGTTGTAGTTTATTTAGTAAGATGTCTTAGGGTAGGTAATAAATATGACATTGTAGAGAGAAAGTAGAAGAATACATGTAAAGGCCAATAGGCAGGAATAAGAAATTATTTCTGGGCAATAGGAAGCAAAAGACAGTCCTAAGTGGAGGCTGAGTGGTTGAGAATGATCTATGCTATTTCCAGTTGTTGAGGTTTCCAGCATATTAAAATAGAAATAAATTTCAAAACAGGGCTGAAAATTTTATGGTAAATTTCAAAGAGATCTCTCACACTTGCAACACCAAAGAAAACCAAAACCAAAACAAAAAACAAAAAATCCATAACTGTACCATTCTCAAAATGACTATACAAGCCTGGTGTGGTGGCGCACACCTGTAATCTCAGCAGGCAGGAGGCTGAGGTAGGGGAGATCACCATGAGTTTGAGGACAACCTGGACTACATAGTGAGTTCAAGACTTGCCTGAACCACATAGTGAGACCTTGTCTCAAATGACCAAAACAAAACAAAGCACAAGAAAGAAAGAGATGTCTATACATAAGATATTAATTTATCATACACCACAAATGAAATGCTACAGCAATAGAGCACAAGTTTTAAAGTCCTATGATGTACGATGTATGTCTCTTTTCAATCTTACTAGGGTGTCTGTCCTTGGGACTGTTATGAATTGAACTGCGTTGCTCTCTATGTTCATCAGGGTTCTCTGGAGAAATGGCCTATAGAATGTTCATGTTTATGCATGCACGGGCAAATGTGTGAGTTGTTATGAAGAATTGGCAGATACAATTATGGAGGCTTCCAAGTCTAATATCTGCAGCACAGGCCAGCAGGCTGGAGACCCAGAGAGCTGATGGCGCAGATGAAGTCTGAAGCCTCTCTGTGAGAGAATTCCCTCTTTCTAGGGAAGGCCAGTCTTTTTGTTCTATTATTTGCTAAGCCCCTCTCACATTAAGGAGGGGAATATGCAGTACACAGTTTATTAACATAAATGTTAGTCTCGTCCAAAAACAATTTTCAAGATGACACATGAAGTTAACCTTCATAATGTCCAGCCCCCACAGAGACGTTAAGGTCCTAATGCTCAGTACCTCAGTATGTGAACCAACTGAACTAACACTTTGGTTTCAGACTTAGAGACTCCCAAACCATGAAATAATAAATCCCATGGTTCTAACTAAGCTGCTGATAGTACCTTGTCACAGCAGCCTCAGGAAGCTTAATACATACTGTATGGATGACTACAACTGCAGGTAAAACAATTATTATAAAGCTGACACATGGAATAAATGTCTCTATATCAACTCACTATTAGTCAAGGTTCTAAAAATTGTCAGGGACAGTTTAATGCTAATCATCTCACCAGTGTCAGTGGTGAGACTGAGCTTTTGGAAATTGTTAAACAGTTTTCCAAACTGTCCTGTGTCTATCCCTCCTCTCCAGCCATCAATAGGATCCGTCAGCTGCCTATATTAATGCTTACATCTTATAAAATAAGTGTGGCCATTTATGGGAGAAACTGGTCTGAGACCACTCCAATCCATGGTAGAGGGAAGGCCCCCACTAGTTGCAAAATGACTGGTGTGTTCAAGGACCCATCAAATAGCTTAAACAGACTTTGGGAGGGGAGATTCTGCTTCATGTAGCAAATTAGACCTTCTTAAAATGAAAATAAGTTTTATTACTTCCTTCTGATCTAGATTCCCACAGAAGCTTTCATTTGTAAAATTCTGGCTTTTTCTTTTGTTTATCAGCCATGGGCCACTACAGGATCATGGATGCTGTCGTCAGAGAGGCTGACACCAAACGGTGCATGCTAGGTACTGTTGAAAGACTAACCCAGAAATCCTGGAGTCAGGCAAGTTTCAATCCTAGCTCTGCCACTTTCTAGGTGATGGACACAGAGTCAGCCATTGAGTCTTTCTGACTCAAATTTCTCCTTTAGTAAAGCCGTGGAGAAGAGCCCTTGACTTCTTCTTCATTCTATCTCCCACAGTATTTGCAGGAAATCTATCTTAATTTGGTAACCAGATAAAAACTGATGTTATTTTTAAAAAATATATTAATTCTTGTTATATTTACTTCATGAAATTGTGGGAAGATCAATGTGACAGTAAATGTAATATTAATAGACAAAAATATAACAATATATGGTTGTGATAGATTATTGTCTTGTGAATGACATCAATTACCTGAAAACATATTTCTGATTTAATATTGTGAATGCCTGTGTTTCATTTATGGCTTTAGATGATTTGCTGGTGATTTGTGCATGTATATACATGTTTCTATTTTAAAATCTAGAACTGCTAGTGTGTTTAATTTGAGCACATGACCGCCATCAGCTAGGTGTAGCAGTGTATAAATGTAATCCCAGCAGTGTGGGAGGCTGAGGCAGCCTGTACAATTCAAAAACCCCCA
>NW_022900924.1:40744091-40804722 GCF_012274545.1 Fukomys damarensis | reverse complement strand
AGGGGAGGGAGGGAGGAAGGAAGGAAGGAAGGAAAGAAAGAAAGAATGAAAAGGAAGGAAGGAAGGAAGGAAGAAAGGAAGGAAGGAAAGAATGAATGAATGGAGACCCAGTTCAGAAGGAAGATCCTGGGTTCAACCTCTACTCTGAGAACAAGAACAATAAGAACAACAACAAAACGAGAAAGGAAAAGGTAAAACTTGTCTGTAAATAAACAGTGTTACAGATCCACAACTGGTACCTATTAATCCTACACGTGAAAATTGCATTGTTTAAGTAATTTGTAGTAAAATTTGGCTTGAACTATTTAAAGTCTATCCCATTTAATGTGACTATTCATACATTTCACTGAAAAATGTGTGATTATTTCTTCCCATATAATGCTTAAGAAAGTAAGATTAAAAAGACGAGGCAATTAAAGAACAGTACCCATGAGATATTTAAGTTGTATATATTCAACAGTTGAAGTGCATGGTACAAATAAATTCTATGTATTATCAGGGCAGGAATAAAATAACTGTGGAATTTAGTTCTACCTTTCAGAAAGGTGAAAATAGTTTACTGACTGATTCATTGTATACTCACATTTAGCACACCTCCTTTAATGGGGAAAATACAGTTTCTGAAATGAACTCTAATTTGCTTGAATAAAAGAAGGTATCTCTGATTTTTTAGAACTTTTCTTTCATCAAATTTAAGCCACTGAATAATGAAAGTTCTGTGGCCTGGATGCTTCCAACATCTTATCATGCCATGAACTGGCCTCGAGATGTAGGTGATCATTGTTATATAAAATAAAGAATTCAGGCCAGGCATTGTGACGGACGCATGCCTGTAATCCCAGCACTCTGGAGGCTGAGGCAGGAGGATCACTTTGAGTTCGAGACCAGCCTGGGCTACATAGTGAGTTCCAGGTCAGTCTCAACTACATAGTGAGACCCTGTCTCAAAAAACAAAACAAAATAATTCCATTTCCAGGAGTTGGATTGAATTTAAAACAAGATTCACTTGAGGTCCATGACTTTAATATTTGCTTAGCTGTCTTTGCAGGCTGCGGCTTATTCCATTCCATTTTTACTAGCCACAGCTTCCCAACCCTTGATTCCTGCCTGGTCTGGTCTGTTTCAGGCAAGGTCAGAGTGCCCTGTGTTGAGGCTGTAAGCGCAGTTCTTGCTGCCAACTCCTCTGTGATGTTTTACTGTTCTGTCCCTAAGGGGGGAGGGTGAAAAAGAAAGAGGAGGAGGAAAAAAAGAAGAAAAGGAGGAAGAAGAAAAGGAGGAGGAAAACACCTTGAAATTTCTAGTCCACCTGTCCCCCTTCACAAAGTACTTTTACACTACTAAAGAAAGAAATATTTTTCTTCAGTACCTGTTGCATTGCTGTCAGAATACATGATGGTTAGAAGAAGGAACTCTAAGAAATGACTCAAAGTCCAACTCTGCCACACTTACCAGCTTTGTTAACTCTGAGCAAATAATTTGAGCTCTTTGCCTCGACTTTCTTATCTGTAAAATGGGGGCAATAGCACAGCAGTAAATTATTCTTGGCAATGCATAGACAACATTTAGCAAAGTTATTTCTGTTTCATGGAACAACTCAAGAAACATTAGCATTTTGCCAATATAGCAGTGAATAAACCTGTAAAACTCCGGAGTTTTAGTTTGCAAAATTTTCCTCCATTGTGTGACCTATTTTCTACTGTGTGTTCAGTGGCTGCCACATATCTAGTGTGCCACATATCATACTAACCACACAGTCACATGTCTATGGAACCGTGTCTTTCAAAGTCCCCAAGAATTGTGAGGTTTCATGATTCCCTTATTCAAGTGTTCCTGGCCAGTTATGACTGCGACCCGGAGTTTATCATGGCTTTGGAGCTTTTAGCCCTTCCATTTTATTATCTTTTAAGCCTTCAGTTTTAAAAGTCCTATTAAATACATTGCTGTTGAGTCATTTTACTTGAAAAAAGTCCCTTTCCCACCTCCATACTAGAAATAGACCTGATATGGCTTGCCTGGCCACTGATAGTTAAAACCTGGCCTTATCAGTGGTGAATGAGAGAAACACAGTTTATAGGCATCGAGTCTTATCATACTGGGGATGACAGCTTTCAAAAAATGAGTATGAAATTTAGATTTACTGTATACACTGGCACTTTCATTTTTGAAGAACATGACACAATGTCTAAAGTGAAAACTCACTTCTGTATTTTCTTATTACCTACTATGTGCTAGGCATTTAAATATTTTTAATTAAGTAGAGTAATTTAATCAATCAGGTACAGTAGTGTTTAATTTAATTAGGTACAGTAATATTCACTGTACAAGTTTTGATGGACATAAATGCACAACTAAATTGTGGAACAGCCCCATTGTTCCAAAGAACTCCCTAGGCTCCATAAAGTTATCTCTAGCCTTGACAAAACACTAACCTGCTTCTGGATTCTGTAATCATTTTTCACATACATTATGTCAATTAATATTGCATAAAATAATCTGAACAATAGTTTCCCTGTGCCACAGAGTTCACTGAATATTTTTCATTTATTACTATTGATGATAAATGTTTTGTATCCTCTTAGGTTTAAAAAAACAACACCTACATCAGGTCAAGTGATTGGCTTCCCTTTAATTAAAACTGATTGCTTTCTTTCTTTTTTTTTTCAGCTTTAATTGAGTTTATTGGTACATTTTAGGGATACAGTACAGTTACACTCATTACTGGGATCTTGTACCTTTACATGACAGGTCTTGGCTCTCATTTTTTCCCCTTGTCCCTGCCCTCCCTTCCCCCCTCCTCCCCTCCCCATTTACAAAAACTTTATTATTTCCTCTCCCTCTCCCTCTCCCTCTCCTTCTCCTTCTCCCTCTTCTTCTTCTTCTTCTTCTTGCCAGTTGTTTTAGTCAGGGTTTGCAAGGTAAATAGATTTAATGCAGGATACATAATTTATAGGATCATTTTATAACAGTCACCCAAAAAGTCAAATGCAGGGGAGCACAAGAGACCTAGCCACTCCCAAGGAATCTAAAGACCCAAAGAATCTGGCCAAGGGCCTGAATCCTACAGCCCAGGTCCAGCTGAAGGCCTACAGCCCAAGGCACTGTCCTCCAAGAGTCCAGCCAGTGTCCTAGAGCCCACGGCAATGTCTCACGCAGGCCCATATAGAGGATCTGCTCTGGGAAGGTCCAAAGGCCAGTGGTAGAAGCTAGAAAGACTGTGCCAGCAGGGTGAAGAATTTGTGCCACTAAGCTAAGGGCACTAACAGAGCGCTCCCTGCTGGAATAGCAGCCATTCCCAGCGATAGTAAGGACCTAAGTTCCTCCTCTGACAAGAATAGCCAAGTTCACATCAGGAAAACAAACCACAGCACACTTCTAGAAAATCAACATCCCAGGATCTTCCCTTCTAGTTTTCTTTTTAAACTGTTGGCAGAAGTCCTCAGGTAGGTCTTCCATGCCCAGACCACACTGAGTCAGTTCAGCTGGGTGTCCCAAGCTGACCATTAGTTATTCCACCAGAGCAGTGTAGACAATCTTTGTATAGTCAATATCTATGAGTGATTTGTTCAGTTTTGGAGCACAGTTTCACGCAATGTTATTGTGGTCAGATAACTGATGAATGGGTCAGTGTTATAATATAGATTACATATGATCAATCAGACAGATAGATAGAGACAGATACACATAAACAGACATAGAGATCCATATGGGTCTACTTTCTTAGAACTTATTCTGACAGATTCTTCAGTTTCTTCTTCTCCTTCTCCCTCCTCCTCCTCCTACTCTTCCCCCTTCCTCCTCTGCCTCCTCCTTCCTATTTTCTTCTTTAATTTTCAGTGTCCATTGCTGATTCTAACAAGCAATAACATGGTATCCATAAGAAGCCACTGAAGAATTTTAAGTTTTGGAGCCCAAAATTATATATTTTGAAAAGCGTCCAAGTAATACCAATGCTAGTCATGCATATAATACATAACAATAAACATACTCTTGCTAAGTTCTAAAGTACTTGGAATTCCTGGTACTAAAAAGAAAAATGAGGAAGAGATCATCTCAAGATTACTTATTTGGGCCAGAGATGTAGCTCAATAGCATAGCATCTGCCTGGCAAGTGTGAGGCCCTAAGTTCAATTTCCAGTACCAAAAAAATATAAAATACAATAAAGCATTTGGAGATTGACAAAAAAGACTTTTAGCATAGTTTATTATCTTCTAAATTGTGCTTGCCAACACTTTAGAACTGCTGTCACTTTCTTTCCCAAGAATTCTACACCCTTTCAAATTTATTTTCAAGGTAACATCCACCAATCCACTTTGTATTGCAATCATTTTTTGTTCCCATCGATTGTTTGAAAAAAATCTCTCTCTCTTTCTCTCTCTCTCTCTCTCTCATTGTGTTTATTGGTACAATTTAAGTGTACATTATGATCACATTCATCATAAGGAATTTGTACCTGTACAACTGAGACATGAAGGAAGTAATAGAAAGAAAGAATGCTTTTGTAAATAGGGAGGAGTGGAGGGGTGGAAGGGAGGGAAAGGAAATGGGAAAAATGTAGACTTTTAAATTCAATTTCTATAAGATCAAGTCATTAATTGTTTACCTGCCCCTGACCCATGAAACCTTAGGCTTGGGTAGTAAAGGGAAAGCAGTAAAACATGAAATTTTAAATAATATTTTTGTGATTGTATGAGACTCCTTTCAGGGACATTTTCTGTCTGATGGACTTGAATGTTGGCTCAGTTATGCAAACAAGTTCAGAACTGTACAACAAATATGATTTGTCAAAGTTGAGTTTCTTTTTTGAAAGCTAAAGTCTTGACCTGTTAAGTCTTACTGTGAATAGCCACAGTAATGTATGAACAAAAAAGAAAACCTCGCAATTTCCCACAGTGAGAGGCTTCTATTGATTCATTTACTGTCTGGAGCTCAGCCAGAGGGACTCGTGCTGCAGGTTTGGTGAGGTTAGGTGTCTGTAGGGTGGTGGAGGTTTGTGCTGTGACTTTTGCCATCACTTTTACACTGGAGTCACAGATGTGAGGAAAGCACACTTGTTTTATTTTTCAGTAATATTTACTGGTTCCAATTATAAAAGTAATTCTTACTATTACAGAAAATTTATTTGGAGATTTTGATTATTCATAAACAAAAAATAAAGAGGATATAGCACAGTTTCTTTTAGTCTCTCTCTCTCTCTCTCTCTCTCTCTCTCTTTCTCTCTGTACTAGAGAGTGAACCCAGGATCTTGGCACTCTAGCCAAATTTTTCATTTTGAGACAGGGTCTCACTAAGTTGCTGAATTGCCTAGGCTGGGCTTGAACTTGGAATCCTCCTGCCTCAGGGTCCCAGGCGTAGGACCTATGCCAAGCTAAAAATGCAATCATTCTTTTTTTTTTCCCCCAACATTTATTTATTTATTTATTTTGAGACAGGGTCTCACTATGTAGTTGAGACTGACCTGGAACTCACTATGTAGCCCAGGCTAGTCTCGAACTCACAGCAATCCTCCTGCCTCTGCCTCCTGAGTGCTGGGATTACAGGTGTGTGCCGCCAAGCCTGGCTCAACTTTTTTTAAAATTAGTACATATTTGTCATACATATTGATCACATTCATCATAGGGAATTTATTATTATTCAGGTTCATATGTCTCCTAGGAAAGGACAATTGACTGGTAGCCATCTTGGAGAGGGGCCAACTGAGCTCAGAACTCAGCAACTTTTGGCTCCATCCAGCAGCCCCCAGTGTCAGGGTAAGGCAGAAGCAGGTTCAAGTCTGCAGGAGGTCAAGGAGCCAAGTCCAAGCCAGCAGGAGGCACATTGAGTGTTGTAAGCCATAGGAATTTGGCTCCTCCTCAGAGCCAGAAACCAGCCTGAGTTTCCGTGGAACTAAAGGTGCAGCCTTCTTGGGATCATCTACTCCTGTGCCATAAATCTAAAGTTGGTTTGATGAGGTTAATCAATACGGATCTTGGCTCTGTCTGTCCTTGCTGTCTACAAGTGAGAATAGAGATACACTATCAAGTGGACATTTTTCTTCTTCTTTTCGTTTATGTTTTTTTTAATTCTTGAGTTTGTTCTTGTTTTTATGAGAGTGAACTTTGTTTCTAGTTACTTTGTTGTTATTTTGTTCTGTTTTTGTTTATATTTCTTCCTTCTCTCCTTATCTTCACCAGTTTCCAGAAGTTTGTGTAATCTTCCTTTGTCTTATTTCTAATCTATTCCTCTTCTTCTATTCATCTCTTTTCTCCCTAATCACGTTTAAATTTTCTCCCAGGAAGGTTAAATTACCATACTGAGGGCATATTTACTGTATACAATTTTCTGGTTTGTTTTAGATTTGTTATAAAACCACAAATGTATTCATATAGTTAGAATATCAATTATATGTAGAAAATCAATAGTTACCACAGTTTGTCATTTTCTAGGCTGTGTTTAATGCTATTGTTATAGCTAATTTTACTACTTCAGCCAAGGCAACATAAGTGTTCTAATGAGTTGTTCTTCCTGGTATGCCAAGACTGAGATTGCATAATGATCATGAACAATACTATTGGCCAGTGTCAAAGAACAAGGGGCTAGGCCAAATAGGCAACAACTTCTCATCCCTGATAAATTGAAGGGGTAGGATCTTGCAAAAGACTTAAAACACAAAAGTCAGCTACAGTGGAGAACATCTCTGAGAAGTTCATGTTCTAAGAAGTCATGTTTTATGTACTTGCTATAAGCAACATACAACTACCTACCCAAGAATTCAACTAAAAAAAAGAAAGAAAATGAGAAGATACTTAAGCAAAATGTAACCCCAGACTTCCCACTCACAGAAGGCAAACCCAGGGGGCAATGAGGTGGAATAATTTGAAAGCCATCCACCTGGACTCTCTGAAGTGATAATAGAGAAACTAACAAAGCAGATAAATGAGGCTCTGGAAAAAAAATCAAATCAGAAATAATTTCTCAAGTAATTACAGAAATGGTGACCATAATGAAAGTCTTGGTTAGTGGCTCTAGAGCATATACAGATAAAAAGAGTAGAGGAGCTTAGGAAAATGATGGAAACATGAATTCCCAACTTAGGAAAGAAATGAAATCCATGAAACAGATTCAAACGTACCCGGGAGATTAAAAATGCCACTGAAAGTGTATGCAGCAGAATGAGCCAATGTGAGGACAGAACATCAGATACAGAAGATGGGATTGCAGTTAATGATCATGAAAAGAAAATTTTATTTTTTTGTTTTTGAAAAGAAGGATTCCCTAAAAATAGCAAGGAACAAATTAAAAATCAATCCAAAAGATGCTAGATAACGCAAAGAATAATAATATCAATGGGAGTCAATGAGAAGCAGAAGATAGCACAAATGACTTAACCTGCTCACAGAAGTAATGGCAGAAAACTTCACAATCATGGAAAAAGAACTTGACACACAGATAAGAAAGGCATATAGAACTCCAACATGAAAAAAAAAATTACACCAAAGCATATAATAGTTCTTTCTTTCTTTCTTTCTTTCTTTCTTTCTTTCTTTCTTTCTTTCTTTCTTTCTTTCTTTCTTTCTTTCTTTCTTTCTTTCTTTTTTTCTTTCTTTCTTTCTTCCTTCTTTCCTTCCTTCCTTCCTTCCTTCCTTCCTTCCTTCCTTCCTTCCTTCCTTCCTTCCTTTCTTCCTCCCTACCTTCCTTCCTTTCTTTCTTTGTACTGGGGATTGAACTCAGGACCTTGTGCTTGCAAGGCAGGAGGTGGAACCACAGGGCTGAATCCCCAGCCCTAGGATTCTAGAAATTCAACAGAAGAACAGAATTTTAGAAGTTGATAAAGAAAAACAAATCACCTATAAAGGAAAGCCCACCAGAATCACAGCAGACTTTTCAACATAAACCCTCAAATCAAGGAGAGCTTGGAGTGAAGTATTTCAGGGCCTGAAAGAAAACAACCTCCAACCCAAACTAATGTGATCTTTTTTTTTTTTTTTTTTTTTTTTTTTTTTTTTTTTTTTGAGACAGGGTCTCACTATGTAATTGATACTGACCTGGAACTCACTGTGCAGCCCAGGCTGGTCTCACAGTGATCCTCCTGCTTCAGCCTCCCAAGTGCTGGGATTACAGTTGTGTGCCACCACGCCCAGCTGGAAAACTATTTTTCAAAATTGATAGAGATGGAGACAGGGATTTAGCTCAGTGGTGCTGCACATGCCTTGCAAGCACAAGGTCCTGAGTTCAATCCCCCAGTACCAAAAAAAAAAAAAAATTTTTTTTTGATAGAGAAATAAGACACTTACATGGCAAAGATAATGAGGAAATCTATGACCACCAAACAAGCACTCCAAAATGCTCTGAAACTAATATCAAGCAATGAAATTTAAGATGTAATTAAAAACCTGCCAACAAAAAAGCCCAGGTCCTGATTGATTCACTGCTGAATTCTAAAACAAATTTAGAGAAAAACAAATGCTGCAACTTCTGTCTTTAATGAAATCGAAAGGGAAGCAATACTTCCAAATTCATTCCTAGAAGCAAGCATTACCGTGATACCAGAGAAGGATCCAACCAAAAAAGAGAACTAAGGCCAACCTCCCTAATGAATATAGACATAAAAAGCCTCAAGAAGATACTGGCAAACACAAGGCAGCAAATCATCAAGAAGATTATACACCATGACCAAGTAGGATTCATCCCAGGGATGCAGGTATGGTTCAACACATACAAATCAATGTAATACACCATATGAACAGAATGAAAGATAAAAGTCGTATGATCATCTCAATAGATGCAGAAAAAACCTTTTTCCAAAGCCCGACACCCATTTATGATAAAAATCTTACAGAAAAGTAGAATAGATGGTCTCTAGTTTAATCTGACAAAAGCTATCTATGGCAAACCACTAGCCAACATCATAGTAAATGGACAAAACTTGACAGCTTTTACTCTAAAATCAAGAACAAAACAAGGATGTCAACTACCACCATTTTTCAATATAGTTCTGGAAATAGTAGCTGGAGCAAGTAGACAAGACAAAGAAATAAAAGGAATAAGGATAGGAAAAGAAGAAGTTAAACTTTCATTATTTGCCGATGACGTGATACTCTACATAGAAGACTCCCCAAAGACTCCTGGATTTAATATCCAAATTCAGTAGCATAGCTGGATACAAAGTGAACACTCAAAAATTAATAGCATTTCTGTACTCGAGTAACAAACTCACTGAAAAAGAAATTAGGAAGACACTTTTCACAATAGCACCTGAAAAATGTAATACTTACGAATCAGCCTAATAAAGGCAGTAAAAGACCTTTACATTGAAAACTACAGTACTCTGAAAAAGGAGATAAAAGAGGATATCAGAAAATGGAAAGATACCTTTTGTTTTTGTTTTGGGTTTCAATATATTGAAAACGGCCCTACTTCCAAAATTGTTATACAGAGTTAAGGCAATCCCAATTAAAATACCAATAGCATGAGTCCGGCGAGGTGGAGCAGGTCTGTAATCCCAGCACTCCGGAGGCTGAGGCAGGAGGATCACTGTGAGTTTGAGACCAGCCTGGGGTACATAGTGAGTTCCAGGTCAGTCTCAACTACATAGTGAGACCCTGTCTCAAAAAAAAAGAAAAAAACCCAAACAACAACAACAACAACAAACAATAGCATATCTATCTCATAGAATTAGAGAAAACAATCCTAAAATTCATTTGGAACCAGAAGAGACCCAAAAGTCATTCTGGGCAACAAAGAAAAGGCAGGGGACATCACAATCCCTGACTTGAAATTATATTACAGGGCTACTATAATAAACAAAACAAAACAAACACCTAGTATGGCACTGCCAAAAAATCAGACCCAAGGACCAGTGGAACACATTAGAAGAGGCAGAAACACCTCCAAACACACTGAGCCACCTTATCTTTGATAAAGGATCCAAACACCTTCATTGGAAGAAAGATAGCCTCTTGAATAAATGGTCTGGAAAAGCTGATTTTCCACATGCTGATGATTAAAACTAGACCTATACCTTTCTCCGTGCACTAAACTAATATAAAAATAGACCAAAGATCTAAATATTAAAACAGAAACACTAAATCTGCTGGAAGATAGAATAGGTAGAATTCTTGAAGATATTGGTATAGGCAAAGACTTTATGAACAAAACCCTGATCATACAGGAAATACCACAGAGAATCAACACCTGGGATCTCATCTTATTAAAAAGATTTTGCATGGCAAAAGACAATACCAACAGAGTGAAGAGACAACCCATACAGTGGGAAAATATTTTTGCCAGCTGTCTGTCCTTCAGACAAAGGACTGATATCCAGGAGATATAAAGAACTAAAAAAAAAAAAAAAAATCAGACCCCCTCAACTACATAGTGAGACCCTGTCAAAAAAAAAGAGAAGAAAAGAAATTACCAATAACAAATGCTGGCTGGGCTGTGGAGAAAAGGAACCTTTCTGAACTGGTGGGAGTGCAGACTGGTGCAACCATTGTGGACATTGGGAAATGGGAAAAAATTTTCAAATGAATGTGGTTGCATCCGAAGATGAACAAGGGAGGTGGGGGAAGGAGAAAGGAAAGATAGGACAAGAAAAAAATGGAAACAAAGCTTTGCAGGCATGGAGGGGAAGAGTGGCTTGAAGAAGGGTGGGGGAATGGAAAAAAAAAGAAGCAAGATATATTATGTATGTATATAAATTCCCTATGATGAATGTCATTAAGTATATCTAAAATGTACCAATAAAACAAAAAACTTAATAAATGAAAAGTATGATAGATACCTGCCCATTGATTCAGACATAATTTAATTTAGTATTTGAATATAACCCTTTTGTCATTGTGAAGACATTTTTATTATGGATGATAGTGGGACTTGGTTCATATTCCAGTGGTCAAACTTTGCCTGGCATTAGTGCACTGTATGCTCTGGAGTTGATTTGTATAGTTACTCTCTGCAAAATCTCCTTTGATTAATTTTGATGATGAATGTGGGATCCAGGATTGACAGCGGGGAGGGGGATTCATTTACTTAGTCCTTTCTCAGCACTTACTTGGTAGCAAGCTCTAACTTAGATAAAAGGTAAACAGTGGGCAGAATGTATATTCTAAATGGAAGGCAATACAGCAATTTGTAAACGATTGCAAACACAAATCTTGATGGCTATGACTGTTGAACTATCATTTAATAGACAAAGAAGAGCATTTAGAGTTGAGCTTCCCTTTGCAGTTGGTATTCCTGTCCACCCTGGTAAGGGTTAAGGGTGGAGCATGGGAGTGTATCAAGAGTTGACTGGGCTGTGGATGACAGACAGTGTGGGAGGCAGACACCCTTCTGGGGTGTCCTAGTACATTCATAATGGTGTCAGAGATCCAGAGAAGACTAGAACACACTGTTATAAGCTCACCTCTTGGATCATCTTTCAAATTCAGAGATGCCAAAAGATCAAGAGTCCAAATTTAGGATCTTATTGGTCTTTCCAAGTAAGTGTGCTTACTTCTTTGTTAAAAAGGATTGCACAAGTATTTGTGAAAAGCTCATTGGAGAGGAGGTCTATGACAATGGGAAAGCAAAAAAAGAGCTTTACTCTAAAAAAAAAATGCTTTCCTATAAAGACTATAATGTTGTACATTGTGGGTTTTAATAATGTACAGGAACCAGAACAGGTGTTTTATGAAGCCCTAAGAGACAGAGATAGAACTCAACAGATGAGATGAGGTTTAAATAAAATCTTGTGGTCAGCATGTTTAAAAGTGGTTTCTAGATTGGGGGGGGGGCATAAGGAGCTGGACTGAAAAGGAATTTCAATGACTAAAATAACTGACTCTGACAACAGTAGGGAGAATGATTTTAGTTTGAGATCCTTGAACAAATGGATATGAAAAGACAAGGGAGTTAAAATTAGCATGGATATTATTGACTTTTCTGACAGGATTAGCGATTTGCTGTATGGGGGCAATTAAATATATTAAGAAGCTTGAAACAGTTTCACAAAAGGTTTCAAGTAGCAACGTGAAATTTCTTCTCTATGGTAGACCTCCTAAGCTGTAAGAGCAGTAGTCAAACCCATGAATGAGAACAGTGCAGTTTTCCTGGATTGGCAATGCCTCCTGGACCATGTATGATTGGATAACAGAGAGTAACTGTGATATATAAAGCCACTTGACATTCTTAAAAATTAGCAGATTCTCAAAAGAAGCACTGAAGGACCTAGTATGCAACATTATTTCAAATTCCACTGACTCTCATGAGAACATTCTTTCAATTCTGACAAGAACTTGTAATATAGGTTATTATTTCCTTTAAAAAGAAAAGATAACCAATCTGAAGCTTAGAAAAGTGAGGTGAGTTATCCAAACTCAGATTACTGATAAGTGGTAGACTGGAAACTTCTCTCTTATGGATTCTTCAGCCTCATTGGAAAAGCCATAATTTGGATACATAAATGCCCTCTGCATAAATATGTTCAGTGCAAAAATCATCACAGCTTTCCTAGATACCACTGGTATATAAGAGAGCAAGCAATTTAATGTTGCATGCAGGCAACACACTGAGATTTTGTTCTGTGGCTTGGCAAATGTAAATAATTGCTATTAGTTGCTATCAATACATGGCATTCAAAGCTCTCAATTTTGTTTTATTTACATACAGGATCCTGTGTGGAAAAATTTGAAAGTAGAAATGAGTAAAAATAGAAAGATAATCGAATCCTCCTTTTCTTGACTAGAAAGTCTCACTGGTAATTTTAGTTCATCTTCTTACTTTTATGTATAAGTGTACACAGACACTAATTTATAGTGGTCCAACTTTCAGTTTTCAGCTTTATAATGGTGGGAATGTTATACACACTCAGTAGGAACTACACTTTGAATTTCAATTTTCTCCCAGGGTAGCAATATGAGGTGCGTCGCTTTCTTGTGTGATCCTGGGCAGTGGTAGTGAACTGCCACTGAGTCACAAAATCATAACAGGTAAACAATGGATGTTACAGTGTTCTGTGTTGTTCAGCTGTAGTGGTCAGTGAATTAGGTGTATTAAATATACTTTTCACTTGTGATATTTTGAATTTATAATGGATTTATTAGGTCATCACCCTATCCTAAGTCTAGTAGCATCTGTATATTCACACATAGTCATATAAGTATATATGTGTACATATGAACCAAAGTATATACATAAAGTAAAACACATATCTATAGACCATAGACTATCCACACATTTAAAATGTATATGGACATTTTAATTTCAATACACATAATTATATATTTACCTACATACATACGAAATAATTGGGATTATTCTATTATGTTTATACACTGATTTTTAAGAATTTGTTATGGGCATATTTCCATTTTTAAATATACTTCTCCAACATCAACTCTTGTGACAACACTGTTGGACACTTTAGATTATTATGAATAACACTGAGATGCACATTCTTGCAACTATAACTTTGTCTAAATTTTCAATTTGTCCTTAAGGCAAATGTCTAGGAGTGAGTTTTGATATACCTCGACTTCCAGAGCGTTGTACTTCCTTCGCCATTGTGTACTTTAACATGGAGCATTTGCAGTTCATTGATTGGCATTTACTGAAGTTCCTGTGTGCTCATGACTCTATCCTCCTGAGGATCTTTTATTCTAAATGGCGGAGACACATGTGGGTAGTGGAGTGACAGACAGACCTTGTGGGTTGCAAGTTTTAAACAAGATAATCCATATATGGCATGTGGCAGTGCATATGTGCAGCAAATGCCAAGTACATGGCAATTTTTTTTTTTTTTGAGACAGGGTCTCACTATGTAGTTGAGGCTGACCTGGATGGAATTCACTATGTAGCCCAGGCTGGTCTCGAACTCACAACGATCCTCCTGCCTCAGCCTCCCGAGTGCTGGGATTACAGGCATGTGCCACCACACCTGGAAACATGGTAATTATTTATTCTGTTATTTTAGCTTGGAATCTTCTCTTTCACCTCCATCAGGAATAGCCTTCTTTCAGCTTCCAAATACAATCCTCTTTCTGGTGCCTTTTTACATTTCTCCAAGGATGATTTAGATCCCTTTTTCTGTACTCACTGTTGTAAGTCATATCATATTGTAACATAATTATTCTTTTATCTCTTTGACTCTCTCAGTACATTGTGAATGCTTGTGGATAAAGACCACACCTTATCTCTGCCACAGCACTAAGCACAGGTCCCGACATATGGTAGCAATGCAATAAGTGTTTGTCACATGAGTGAATGGATGAAAAAGCAAGAGGATAAAGATTTTGTTCTTCAAATGGGTGACTTGTGACTTCTTTATGACTCCTCATCAAAGGATTTAAGATATGGAAGAAAATGAATAAAGACTACATTCCTAGTTCCCTTGGAAGTTGGCAATAGATTAGGAAGCGTGAGGCAGCTAGGGAGAAAAGTGTGCTGGAGATGTCCCTGTAACTTCACTACAATACTGTATTTATGATGTGGGGCGAGAACAGTTTTTTTTATACCTTGCAGTCAGAGTATGGTTGTTGTAGAAGAGCTACTTGCCATGTTCTCTAAAAGAGGGAAAGCTAGCAGATTTCTGCGGGGATGTCTGCCATACCACATCCCTCTCTCTTAATGGGTGGGCCATTTTAGTACTGTTAGTGCACTCCTTCCTGGTTACAATGTGGTCACTTGCATCAAGAGGAACCAATCTATTTATTATCCTGAACCAATTAGATTCTGTTCCTTGGTAATCAGGACTGAGAAGTTCTAATACTACGAAATTGCTGCTGGAGCTAAAACTGAATTTTGACCAAGGCAGTAGGGTTGTTTATTTTCCATGAATAGTGGTGCTTTGAAAAGTACTGTCTATGCTAATAGGGCTTGGGTTCTGTCCCAAGAGACCGCTTAGAAGGTGTTCAGGTGGTAGGGTCAAATACTTTGTCTTGACTGGGACTTGAATGGTTTTGGGGTATACTCAGGCCCTTGCACACCTGAAAATCTCAGATGCAGCTCTGAAAATCTCAGAATTTCTGTACCAGTCTTGCATTGGTGAAGCAAGAATTAGGCCCTTTTGCATTGAAAACAGGCCACTGATATAAGGCAGAGGCTGCAAGGCTTGCTGACTTTCTGGGGGAACACTTAAAAATACACCTTGAAGGTGACTTATCTTCCAAACTTTTAAGAGTGAAATGGGCACTATCAATAGTTTCATGAGAGCAATAGTCATAAAATGGCAAACAGTGTGATTTGTAATGATTTATATACATCTTTAATTTATAAAGGTCATAATAACTGGTACTTTTACTTGGGAGTATCCATATATTACATTGTTTTTAAAACAAATCTTTATTCATTGTAGACAAAAATGAGAAGGCAATAAAATAATAACCTGTCAACCACCTCTCAAGAATAATGACTAGTAATGTTTTGACATATATCTTTCTGGGTTTTTCTATTTAGGTATTGACATATTTAAGCAAAAATTAGACTGTCTTGTACATATTATTCTATAAATTGCTTTTAAATGTATTTACACCAACATCATTTTTAATGCTTATTTTATAATTTATATGCCATAATTTAACAATATCTATTCTTGGCCATTTAAGCTGTCTTCAGTTTCGCTAATTGCGCCTTCAAAGGCCATTCATTTTCCTGCAGCATTTTTTCTTGTGAAATAAATGTGGGTAAGTAGAGGTGGGTCATACTGAGGATCATGCTTTCAGAGTCCTCTCAGGTTAGAAATATGTTGCTGACTCTATACAGAAGCTTGTTAAAGCATCTTATCAGGTCAGCAAATAAAATGCCATTTTGCGCTTTTCAGGAAGACAAAGAAGAATTTGCAAGCAGGGCCTGTGCACCCCTTTGTGTCACCTAGGTGGAATGTGCCATCTGCATCCCTTCCCCCCGTTTAAAGACCTTCCCAGAGCGGAGGAGGATGCGTGCTCTGCAAAGGGCACTGTGATTGAAATACTTGTCTTCATATCTGTTGGGCAGTTTGCTTTTATACCCGTGGGTAACTTTTGTACTGTGAAGTAATTTTGACTTTTGAGGATCTTCTTAGATAAGTTTCTCATTTTAGCCTAGCCAATCTTTGCTATAGTATCATTTTGTACAACTAAAAAAGTTTTGGCTGTAACAAACTCAATGTAGAAGATGCAGAAAAGTGGATAATAGTTACTATAACCAATGAGATAACAATTATTAACATTTGAATGCATTTTCTTATGGTATTTTATCTGCATATATAATCATATACAGTATTCTATAAATTATATAATGGATGCTATACTACTTTAGGGGTTGGCTTCTTGTTTTTTAAAAATATTTGACATTAAGTTATATTTATTACTATAAGGAAGTCAGTTTCCAAATCTCTCATCCTCACTGTGACTCTCCAGTACCTAGAAAAGTACACAATGAGCAAGTAGTAAACTCTTCACAAATACTAATTAAATTACTGAATCTCACTATATTGTATTATTTACATAACCATTTTCCTGCTGTATGCCATTTCCAGGATGTTCACTGTTGTAGCTACATTATGATCTGCTTCTTTGCAGATAAATATTTTTCCACCTTCCTGATTTCCCCTGCCTATTAGCTTTCACAAAGCAATAATGAGATCAAAGGGAATAAGAAATATTAAGATTCCAATTACATGTTCACAAACTGCTTTCCAATTTCCCCTGACATCAGCGGGGCTATGAGTAAACGGCATAACTACAAATGCAGCTAAACTCATTTTCAAACCTGGGGACCTTGACATTGTTCTCTGCCACCTCTCCATCAATGTAGTTAAATATTTGATTGAACAATGGTAATCTAAAGATTTTGATTAATTAATTCTGATTTAACAAATCTGTAATTCTAGAACAAAAAGAAAAGGTTAGTTTGGCAGGGCTTAACTTAATAAGGCCATTCTGACTTATGATAACATGGCCACCATTAGTACAAATGCCACCTTTGTGCGAAGTAGAAAAAGATAACCCTTCTCTAAGACATTTTAATGACCTGTGTAAGAAAATCATTTTGATAAATTCATCTATGAATATAAAGGTGTGAATTGCACACTCTGCAGTCATAATACATAAAGCCTGGACTGTATTTTCTAAGCCCTTAGGGATTCCCTGTTTAATCCAGTCTAGAATTGTGTCAGGGTATATTGTCAAGTTAAGTAAACTGTTTTCTGGAAGCCCCTTTTTGAAAATTTTAACAACCTTCATTTTTATGTTAATTTTCTGGCTATTCTCCAGGTGTATTTTTTTATTTACTATTATTTTTCTCTCATTGAGTTTATTGGTACATTTTAGGTCTACAGTACAGTTACATTCATCGTTGGGATCTTGTACCTTTACATGACAGGTCTTGGTTCTCATTTTCCCCCCTTATCCATGCCCTCCTTTCACCCCCTCCTCCTTTCCTAATTACAAATACTTTATTTCCATTTTTTCATTTTCTCATGTTTTTTTCCTTTTCCCTCATTACCTTTCCCCTTTTATTTATTTTATTCATAATGTTTCCATTGTTCTAAAATCTCATGTACGATTTCTGCTCTGGGATTATATGTCTTCTCGTCTGAGACTCATGGTGGAAAATAGTCATTTTGTAATAAAATCATTTCTCTTTAAATACTCTAAACTATAATTTAATATGTGCAAAAGCAAGTTTTGTGTATATATTTTTGTTTGAAACAACTTTTAAAAGGTAAATTTACCTTGTTTTAACTGCATTAGTTCTCAGGGAATGTCTGCCTACTTACTGGCCATTTGAATTTTGACCCTTTATGAGATGAGTTTCCATCCACTTAGGGTATATTTGATATTCAACTTCAACATCTTGAAATTTCCAAATGTAAATTTGCAAATATAAGAAGGGGCGTTTTTGTAATTGAAAAAGGCCTTTTTGAAATAACATCTCAATTGTGTCCTGACAAGTTGAACAATTTTGAGGACAGCTAGCTGTTCACTGATTTTAATTACAGAAATAGTGTTGATGTACTTCTATACTGAAAGAAAAAAATGGCATATTTTGTTTCAAATAACATTTTACACAATAGATTCACAAGAATGCAGTTCACTGAAAGCAGATTTTTCTTCCCTATTTTGTTCTGCTGCTGCCACCTACAGTCAGAATGAAGCAAAGGAAGATGACCTCAAGCGAGCCGCAGAGAACCCAAACACAACCAGAGGCAAAAAGGCCAGGGAACTTTCAGAGTGAAAGCTTTCAGGAGCTTTTGTGGTACTCCCTAGGGATTTGCAGGTCTAGCAATGTACCAGACAGGGTTCTGGGCCCACTTAGGAATAGTCAGAGTTTACTTTGAATATTTTCTGCTCTCTCTCTTTTTCTTTTCATACAGGGGATCGAACTTGGGACCTTGCGCTTATAAGGCAGGTGGCAGAACCACTGAGCTAAATCCCCAGCCCTCTCTGCTCTCTTCTTTTTGTTCCCACTTCTTTCACTTGGCCATACAACCTCAGGGTTCCTGAGCTTGAAGCTGTGTTCTTCTTCTCATCCAAATGTGTTCTCTGGACAGGAACAGATAAGCCTATTCTTACTGAAGCGGGAAGTATATACCAAGTAGGTTTTGGAGCTTTTTTGCAGGTTTTTGGCCTTGACGAGCCTGTTCCCACTGAGGCTCTTGTTGAAGTGTGGACCCAGTATAATAGTGTTCAGAGGTATTGGGCTCTATAAGAGGAATTAATGCCTTTCCTGTGGGAGTGAGTGCTCCTGCACTCTTGTCTTGTCGTCTTGTAGTACTGGACTGGCTACCTGGAGAATGGGTTGGTACAAGTCAGCTGGCTGCCTCCTCTCATCCTCTCTCACGTGTGTTCTTCCAAACAGGCCTGCTTTCCCTTTCTGTTTTCCAGCCGTGCGTTAAACCATCGTGGGGCTCACCAGAAAGTGGAAAGACATTTGTGTCATCCTTCTGAACTTCCCTATCTCCAAAACCGTGAGCCAAAATAAACCCCTGTCCTTTATAAAGTATCTAGCCTCCAGTATTTTGCTATAGCAATGCAAAACGGAGACAGTGAGCCTGCAGGCAGTTATTCCATTTGTTTCTAGGTAAGTTCAGTTCTTGCATTCATATCCAAGAATGGTAAGATTATAAGTTTTTGAGGATTTACCTAGCTTACTTGCCCTATATCTGGCTTTCAGAAAGACTTTTCCTTTAACTCCCCAATGATGGCCTCAATGCCAATTTCTGGAAAGATCTACTACAAAGGCTCTCTCTGATACCTCTGATGTGCTCCTACTCTTATAAAAACGGTTTCACTATCTCTCTATCGCCACTATGTTATTATCCTTCTGAGGCAGGATCTATTTTTTTATAGCCTTTATGTTAAAATTTTGTTTTCAAAAGAATTTAATGTAAGATATTACTGTAATTGCATAAATTCAGGCAAATAAAACAGCTCACAGTTCAAAATGTTACATAGTTATAAGACTTGCACTTGCTATTACTGTTGTCATCAACATCACTTAAACCATACCTATTATTAGGTGGCATGTTTGAACAAATTGTAATAAATTTCCTAAGTGCAGGCATGCCACCAGCATTGAAGCTGTGATATCCTTATTCTCAGCATGGTGTGTTTAAATATATGGCTAGTTAGATGATAACAATAGCTAAATAATCATTCTAAGTGCAAATAGCAGAAAAACAACAGTGAAAAAAAGGGAACTAAAGTTAGACCAAATACAAACCTTAAAAATAGAAAAAGCAAGGCATTGTAGCACATTGTTTGAGTGCTTGCCTGGTATGCGTGAGTCCTTAGATTTGATCCCCAGGACTGGGGGTTAGAGTCATCAGTATTTATTATTGATAAGTAACTGTGTCAGAGGCCATGAATGGTCTGCTAATCAAAGAAACAATAGCCATGTACCACAGGAGTCCTAAGAAATGGCTATAGATTAGCTAAAATAAAATGTCTATGTGGCCAGAATTTCTTAGCCATCATAAATGTATACAATGATGGCAATGTTCATCAATAACATCATATTTGACTATAAGGCACCATTAGAAAAAAAAGTTCAACTGATCCAAGTTTAATAATAGCTAAAAGATAACATTACTCAGACTTTTTTTTTTTTTTTGGAGAGGCTATTAATGGCACCAATTTAAAGGAATTACCATTGCAAAGTTTTTCTTTTCTCCTTTTTTCCCCTATTTTACAAGTAGCTATGAAGATGATGTAAATTATTATTCCTCCATAGATTTGTTGCATTTGTATCCTATTTTCCATTTTTGAAAGCCCACAACTTCCTAGTCATACCCTGAGCCCTGCTTTTTACTTCCTGTTTTCTTCTTAAGCTATTTTTTAAAAAAAGATATTTTAGCTTTACAATTCCATTTTGTTTTCACCACCATTATTTCTAAAGATGGCCAATTATATGTACTTTACCAATGCCCATTTTACTTGATTTCCCATCGGTATTTGAAACTTGATTATTTCTAATTTTTTGAAAAGAAGCCTCTGTAGTCGTCTCTTGCTATAACACATTCACCGAATTTTCCTACTCATTCATTAGCTAATCCTTTACCACACTACCTGGGACTCTCTCACCATAGTCTTGTCGCCTTATCTTTTTTTTTGTTTTTTTGGTACAGGGATTGAACTCAGTACCTTGAGTTTGCGAGGCAGGTGGTGGCACCACCAAGCTAAATCCCCCGCCCTCTTCTTATCTTGACTATCTCCTTAAGTAATTCCCTACAGTAATTCCACACTGTGGCTTTAAATATTATTAATACCCTGACCACACTTAGGTTTCACACTTCTACTCAGGACTTCCTCAGTGTGCTGCAGGTTCACACAGCCAACACATCTCCTCTTGGATATCAATGGGTATCTCAGACTGTCTGTGTCCAAAGGAGGATTATTCACTCCGTCGCCCCCCAAATTTGATTCTCTCCTCGGCTTGGCAAATGGTCCTATCACCTGCTTATTTCTTGCATCCCAAATTTAAGGAGTTACCTCTAATCCCTCTCTTCATCTTCTTAATATTTCCTTCAAAATATATCTACATCACATTTCTTAAAATCATTATTAAAGATGATTTCAATAATATTCACAAGGCATGGTATTGAAAAATCTCTCTTCACCCAACATCTGTTGCCTGGGCGGGCATTCATTCTTTCAAGAACTAATCTGGCTGGGGATTTAGGATTTAGCTCAGTGGCTCTGTGCCTGCCTCTCAAGCCCAATGTCCTGAGTTCCATCCCCGGTACAAAAACAAAACAAAACACCCCAACTAAACAAGATATATGCTATTTCTCTTTGTGTATATATCTGGAGGCAGTCTCATACCCAAGCGTATTTCCAATGGTCTTATTCTATGGCCTTATTGAACACGGCCTAGGGCGAACTGACTCTTTTTTTTTTTTTTTTTACCGGGAATTGAACCCGGGCCCTTGCGCCTGTGGGGTGGGCCCCGGAACCACTGAGCTAAATCCCAGGACCGGTGTACGCAGTTTTAAGCCTTACTTTACTTAAACGTTAACGTTAAAGATTGTTCCATACCAAAATGTGAAGTTTCCTTTTATTTTTGTGACTGCGTAGTGCTCTTGTAAACGTCTGCAGCAGAGCCAGGAGTGATGGCGAATCTCTGGGCTGAGGAATTTGAGGCTGGCCTGTGTGACAGCTGTATGCTCTTTCTCTTTCTCTCAAAAATTTGCATTATAATTTATTTCATTAGTCCCTTTGGGGACATTTGGTTAGTTTTCAATAATTTTTAAAAATGATGTTAATAACCTTGGACATATATCCTGTTGGAGTGTATGTTTAGAATGTATTGCTAGAATTAAAGACGTACACCAGCTATTTCTACCATGATACCAAATTCTTCCACAGTGACCATACATCAGTCATGTTTGAGAGTGACCATTTCCTCCTAGCATCTTCATCAATGCGGTGATTTTTTAACCCTGGGGTAGACAGTTGAAATATTGTATCACAGCATAGTATTAATTTGTATTTCTCTCTCTCCTTTCCAGTGCTGGGGATACTCTATCAGTCAGCTATATCCCCCTACTCAGTAAAACATTCTTGCTTTTATATATTGATAGAAGATCTCCCTGATAGGACTCAAACTTGCCTCACATCTCCCTCACTGCCGGAACACATGTAGGCATGTATCACCTTGCCCGACTGCATATTTCTTGTTAAATGAAAGAATAAACATCTTTCCAAACGTTAGAGAGCCATTTCGCTGGATGTGGTGATGTATGCCTATAATCTCAGCACTCGGGGAGGTGGAGGCAGAAGAGAATCCCGTCGTGAACCCAGCCTGGGCATTTTAGTGCCTTAGTGAGCCTGTTTCAAGGAAAAAAAAAAAAAAGAAATTAAAAACTAATTGTGTTTAATGTAAATTGTTGATATCCTTTACCCAATTTTTTTCTCTTATATTTTTGCTTTTTCTTAGAGATCTAGGGAGCCTTAATATGTTTTTTTGGTACCAGATATCGAACTCGGGTCCTTGTGCTTGCAAGGCAGGCGGCAGAACCACTGAGCTAAATCCCTGGCCCTAGGGAGCCTTAATATGTATTTGGGCATTTATTCTTTTCTATTGATCTCAGTTACAACTTTTTCCAGTTTGTTGTTTATGTTTTATTTAACCTGTATTATATTCCCCTTTTATTTATTCATAAGGTTATGAAAAAATTAAAAAATTTTGACATTATCGGGCTTATTAATGTTCCTTTAGTGATTTCCGCATTTTGTAAAATATAAAATGACCATCCTTACTCTGCAATTAAATATCAGTGGGTTCTTATTATTCTTTAGAGCTTTTTTTTTCCTCATTGAGTTTATTGGTACATTTTAGGTATACAGCACAGTTACATTCATTATTGGGGTCTTGTACCCCTACATGACAGGTCTTGGTTCTCATTTTTTCCCCTTGTCCCTGCCCTCCTTTCACCCCCTCCTCCCCTCCTCCTTTACAAATACTTCATTTCCATTTTTTCATTTTCTCATATATTTTCTTTTCCCTTATTAGCTTTCCCTTACCCTTCCCACTTTCCCTACATAGAGCTTGCTTGCTTGCTTGCTTTTTTAGTTTTTTTTTTTTTTTTTTTGAGACAGTGTCTTGCTGCGTAGCCCAGCCTGGCCTCAAATTGAAATGATCCTCCTGTCTCAGCCTCCTGAGCTGAGATTACAGGCATGAGCCACCATGCTTGGCAGGACTTCTATTCTTATACTTAAACCTCGGATACATCTGGAATCTAATTTGGACCAAAATGTGAAGGATGAATTAAGACCTACTCTCTTCCTCCCACTCCCATCATCCCTAAGTAGGTACACAAATGACTCCCTTGCTCATTTTTAATGTGCTGACCTGAAATGCCTCTTTTATCATATACTAAATTTCTTTATGCTTTTTTGCTTTATTTCTAGACATTCTTTTTTCTTCTACTGACATGTATTTTTATTATGCAGAAGTACAGCATTTTGTTCCAATATAAAATATCAGGAAGGGTCAATCTTCTTTTCATCTGTTTTTTCAATTGTCTATTCTTGCTTCAGTATTTTCTTTAATGAACTCTAGCATATTTTGTTAAAAATATCTATCATTCCGAGGGTTGGGGATTTGGCTCAGTGGTTCTGCTGCCTGCCTCACAAGCACAAGGGTCCAAGTTCGATTTCTGGTACCAAAAAAACAAAACAAAACAACAAAAACAAAACAAAAAAAATCTGTCATTCCTTGTATTGGTTTGCATATTATGGAATGATTCATTTTTGGAGAGTTAACTATCTTTTCAAAGTTCACTATTCGTGTCCTGGAACATGGTATGTCAACACGTATTTTCTGTTACATTCCATCAAGATATTTTAAAGTTTTACTCATATAGATCTCACATGTGTCTTGTTTCTTCCAGTTGATTCTGTTTTGGTTGCCGTTTGCAACTAGTCTTTTAATTAGTTAATTAATTAACTAATTTTTTAAACAACAAAAATGATCTTTACTTTAATTATCACACCTAAAGCAGTCTGCACACACGCCAACAGCACAAGTGCTTAGCTTTTCTGTCTTTTCTGTAGGACATTCTTGACATTTTATTGGTCTTTCTGTTTTGTTAGGAGGTTTTTATTTATTATACAATATATAATTAACAAGAACATAAAATATCAATAAAATAAAGTATTGAATATTAATTTAGAACATTTTCATCCTATAGATTTTCATATTTATATAATCATGTTTATAAGTATTTACCAATATTTTCTTTTATAGTGTTGTAATTTGTATGTTATTTAATGAAGACTTCCTTATTCTAAGCATACCCACATGTAATTTTCCTTAAAATTTTGAGAAAATTGTATTTGGGTCTATACTTAAGTAGCATTTTAAATATACCCACAGGGCCATATTCTCTTAAATTCAGTTTAATTAGTATTATCTTTTTAATTTAACTTTTTATTTTTAGAGTTTTCATTATGCAAATTATTTTAAAGAAAAGGGCAATGAGCTCTTCTATACCCTTCAGCAATTTTTTTTTTGTTTTGGTTTTTTTTTTGAGATAGGGTCTCACTATGTAGTTGAGACTGACCGGGGACTCACTATGTAGCCCAGGCTGGTCTCGAACTCAGATATCCTCCTGCCTCAGCCTCCGGAGTGCTGGGATTACAGGTGTGAGCCACCATGCCCAGCTCCCCTTCAGCAATTATTAAAAGCAGGATAAAATTACAGAAAGACAATAAGAAAATATAGAAGGCAGAAGGATAGAGAGTAGTGTTTAAATGTAATGAATGACATTGATTCTAAGAAAAATTTTCTACTTATTGGGATTATTAGTTACTTGTTGGGTATAAGTATAATGGACAAATCATTTGAAAAATTAGATACAGTTATGTCTTGACAGAGATATTATTTAGGTTCAAGTTTTATTATATGGTGCTGCTATTGTTCCTATCTGAGTAGTTTCTGATTGATATCTTGATTTCTTCTGTTACCCAGGTTTATTATAGTGGAATTTTATGATTTTCAAATAGTCATGTATACATTTGGCTGTCATTATATTTTCTAGTTTCACTGCATGTAATACATTAATTTAGTATATGCCTCTTGTCTGCTTCTCAAATATTTTAAGATATTCTTGTTGGTTTTCATATGATAATATATTCACTGTTTTGCTGGTAAAGAATTTTATGTGAAACTGTTAGTGTAAATTATTAATGATATGATTCAAATATTTAACATCCTTGTTAGTTGTCATCACCTTGATCTATAGATCCCTAAGAGAGGCATGTCTCTTTTTATTTCCTCCCTTTTAAATTTATTATTCAATATTTCACATACACAGAACAATACACAATATAAGACACTAGAGAGCTCTTCTTTCTTTGTGAGATACCAAACCTTGTGCTATATACTTCTGAAATTATTGCCTTTATTTT
Organism: Fukomys damarensis; assembly: GCF_012274545.1. Taxonomy (NCBI): domain Eukaryota; kingdom Metazoa; phylum Chordata; class Mammalia; order Rodentia; family Bathyergidae; genus Fukomys; species Fukomys damarensis. The sequence continues at coordinate 40,779,372 of NW_022900924.1, read as the reverse complement.
AGCCATTTATTGTGAATTACACTTACCAAGAAAGCAGCAAGTATGAATGTACAGTTTAAATGACCCTAGCAATTAAATAAATACCTGTGTAACCATTACTCAGCCTAGAAAATAGAGAATCACAAAAATCTATGAAGCTTCTTGTACAACTTTCCCTATTGTCGCTGCTCTTTCTCCCAAGAGGTACAATTATCCTCGATTTTGTCTTGGCCATTTCCTTACTTTTCTTCAGGGTTTATTGCTTATGTTTGTATAATAAAAAGTGTGTTGTTTAGCTTTTCCTGTTTTGAAGTTTATATATATTGGAATTGATATATACGTCCTACCTATGTACATACATTATATATGAAGTAGTACTTTTTCTACTCTTCTGGGTTGCTTTTCCTCTTAAATGTGTTTGAGATTCATTTGTTTCAATGTGCCTAGCTGTGATTAACTCACCTTAATTGCTATACAATATTGAATATATAAATTCACTTATTTTTCATTTAATTGTTGTTGATATTTGAGTTTTTTTTCAATTGGAGATTCAGTCCTTTCAGATAGATTGGAAATGTTGACATATTTAATTTTTTTAATGGGCCAAAGAGAGACTTACATTGTCAGTTTGGTCTCCAGAATGTCCCGATAGTCTCAGTTTTCATCAGCAGTCCATGTGGGTTCCCATTTCATCACAACCTCAACAACATTTGGTGCATCTTTTTTGGTACTGGGGATTGAACTCAGGGACCTTGTGCTTGAAAGGCAGGCAGCCGAACCAATGAGCTAAATCTCCAGCCCTTGATATTATCTATTTTTTAAATGTTTGCTGTTATTAGGGATGTAAAGTGAGATCTTGTTTGATTTGTATTTCTGAGATAACAGGGGAAGCCAAAAATCATTATTATACTTATTTTAAAACATACAATTGATTTTGCATATGTTTATAGGTATATTATGATTGTTTTCTGAACTATCTGAGAGTGGATTGATACCTCATGGCCTTTACTATCTTCTCATTCGATACGTGTTTGCTGTGAACAGCAATGTCCTATTTATGACAGTAGCTCAACCAGCAAAGATAATTTAACATAGGTTATTTAGTGTACAGTGTATATTCTAAATTTATAAACTATACAATATTGTCTTTTACATTTCTCTCTCCAAGACAAAGACCATTTCAGAACCACATATTATGTTTGGTTGTTACATCTCCTTGGATTGTAAACAATTATTTACTCTTTGCCTTTCTTGACATTAATGAATTTGAAGAATATTGGCTAGTTATTTATGATGAAATGCTGTAAATTGGATTTGTTTGAGGCATTCCTTTTGCATTAGGCTTCCTCAAGACAAGGTAAGGAACATCCATTATGTAGCATGAATTAAATTCTCTATCTCATCTACAGAGCAGCATTGAGAAAACACATTCAAGTTACTTTTCCTTTTTTATTTTTTTTCCAGTTTTTTCTTGGTGCATTTTAGATATGCACTATAATAACATCATCATAGGGAACTTGTACCAGTACATGATATATCTTGCTTCTTATTTTTATCATTATGCTCCTTTCCTTTCAACCACTCTTCCCTCCATGTTTACAAAAGCAGTGTCCACTTTTTCCTTGTCCAGTCTTTCCGTTCCCCCTCCCCTCCCTTGTTTGCCTTCCCCTTTGAACATTTCCTTCCCACTTCCCAATACCTTTTATGTATTTTGGCCCCTTTTTTACACTCTCAGTTTCTCACACCAGAGAAACCATGTGGTATTTAAACATGTGTGTCTGATTTATTTCACTTAAGAGTATGGTCTCTAGGCGCCTCCATTTAGCTAGAAATGTCTCAAGCTTAGCCCTCTTTGTGGCAGAGTAGTATTCCATCGTGTAAGTACCGCATCTTTTTTATCCATTCATTAGTTGATGGGCATTTGGGCTGTTTCTAAAATTTGGGTATTACAAACTGTGCTGCTATAAACATGGGTGTGCACACATTGCTGTGGTATGATCCTTTCAATTTTTGGAGGAAGATACCAAGAAGAATAACTGGGTCAAATAGAACTTCTAGTTTTAGTTTTTTCAGGACCACACTGATTTCCACAGTGATTGCACCAGTCTGCACTCCCACCAGTTGAGAAAGGTTCCTTTTTCCCATAGCCCTGCCAGCATTTGTTATTAGTTAATTTTTTTTTCCAGAGTGGGCTTTTTACTTTAAGTTGACTGTGTATAAAAATTGGGGAAAAGAGATGCAAATCTGTCTGCATAGCTTGGTTGATTTCTCAATGATAACCATTCTTTCTGGAGATGGAGTCTGAGCATTGTTTTAATTTGCATCTCTGGAATAACCAGTGATGTTGAACATTTTTTCACATCTTTATTTGTACTTTCTACTTCTTCATGTGAGAAGTATCTATTCATTTCAGATGCCCATTTTGGGATTGGGTCTTCAAATTGGGGGAGGGTTCTGATTATTTTGTGTTCTTTATATATCCTGGGTCAGTCCTTGTCTGAAGGACAGCTGGCAAAAATATTTTCCCACTCTATGGGTTGTCTCTTCACTCTGTTGGTGATGTCTTTTGCTGTGTGAAGCTGTTTAATAAGATGAGATCCCAATTGTTGATTCTCTTTGGTATTTTCCTGTATGATCAGGGTTTTGTTCAGAAAGTCTTTGCCTACACCAGTATCTTCAAGAATTCTGCCTATTCTGTCTTCCAGAGGATTTAGTGTTTCTGCTTTAATATATAGATCTTTGATCTATTTTTATTTTAGTTTAGTTTATAATGAAAGGTATAGGTCTAGTTTTAATCTTCAGCATGTGGAAAGCCAGTTTTCCCAGCACCATTTTTCAAGAGGCTATCTTTCTTCCAATGAAGGTATTTGGCTCCTTTGTGAAGGATAAGGTGGCTGATTGTGTTTGGAGTTGTTTCTACATCTTCTAAAATCTTCCATTGGTCCTCAGGTCAGATTTTTTTGGCAGTTTCATGCTAGGTTTTTTGTTTTGTTTCATTTATTATAGTAGCTCTGTGGTATAATTTCAAGTCAGGGATTGTGATGCCCCCTGCCTTCTCTTTGTTGCCCAGAATTACTTTTGCAACTCTAGGTCTCTTCTAGTTCCAAATGAATTTTAGAATTTTTTTCTCTAATTCTGTGGATGTGCTATTGGTATTTTGATTGGGATTGCATTAAGTCTGTATAACAATTTTGGAAGTATGGACATTTTCACTGTATTGGTTCTTCCTACCCAAGAACAAGGGATACCTTTCCATTTTTTGTTATCTTCTTCTACTCTTTTTTCAGAGTACTGTAGTTTTCAATGTAAAGATCCTCTACTTCCTTCATTAGATTGATTCCTATATATTTCTTTTGTTTAAATACTATTATGAAAAGTCTTGTTTCTCTCTCAGTGAGTTTGTTATTTGAGTACAGGAATTCTATTGATTTCTGAGTGTTGACTCTGTATCCAGCTACACTACTGAATTTGGTTATTAAATCTAGAAGTCTTTTACCAGAGATTTTGGGATCTTCTATGAAGAATATCACATCTTCTACAAATAATGATAATTTAACTTTTTCCTTTCCCATCTTTATTCCTTTTATTTCTTTCTCTTATCTAATTTATCTGGCTATTGTTTCCAGAACTATTTTGAGTAAGAGTGGGGTAGTAGTGTATATTCTTGTTAAAGTTACTTTTTGTAAGGCTAATTTTGTGGTAGAAGTTTGCATGAGAAGGGTGGCTGTTCACTCCTGAATTTGGTCAAGTTGTGTATTGTGGGACATACTGCTGCATATGTAACATTGTGTCCCTCTGACAATATGACATCTGGAGACAAGTAATGTTATCTGTCTCTCATTGGTCTCAATTTTGATCCTGCACTTAAGTATTTTTTAGCTTCTTCACTATATTTGCTCATTTCCTCTTTTCACCTAATAAACAGTCTTGAGGGAGACCCTGTTAGCATTCAATTATTCTGCTTCTCGGAATTTTCAGAAATTCCTTATATTTTCTGAATTAAAGCACTTTTTTGTTAAACATGTTTCAAATATCTTAACCTATTCTGTAGTTTGTAGTTTCACTCTTTTAAGATGGCGTTCTATGAACAGAAGTTCTTAATTTTAATATGATTTAACTTAGTAGTACTTTACCCTTAGCGATCTTTGTGTCTTGGTAAAAAAATTTCCCTTTACCAAAGTTATGAAGACGTCATTGTCACTTAAGATTGTTTATTATGATTAGTAATAAATGAAAGGCTCTTATTACTGTTAGAGGGGATTTTTATTTATGGTATGAGCTAGGGAGGTAGGGATTTTTTTCCATATGTCTACTCAATGGGCTTATCCCATCATTTGAACAATAATCTTGAGTGATATGTATTCAATATTTATAGAATATGTCTGAGCTTTATTGTGTTTGTTGGTCTACCTGTCTGTGCCTGCATGAATACTTAAATGTGTTTAAGTAGAATCGTTTTGTAATAAGTCTATTTAGTGAAGTGAATCTATTTTTCTTTTAAAGAACATCTTGAATATTTTTATTCTATATAGTTTTTCATTAATTTAGAATCAGTTTGTCAAGATTCATAAAAATAAGTTGAGATTTTAATGGACTTTTTATTTAATTTATAAATTAATTGTTGAAAATTTACATCTTTAAATATTGTACATGGTACTCAATGAACATGGTATAGCTCTCCAAATATTTAGGTCTTCTTTTATATCCATTAATAAAATTTATAATTTTCTTCAGCAAAGTCTTGAAAGCTCTTTGTTCTTAGATTGTTGGTTTGTTTAATATTGTTATGAATAACTATTTATTGAAGCCATATAAAATATTACATTTTCTTTTTATAAATTAATTTTATTTCCAGTAATTCTGCTAAGCTTACCTATATATAGTTTTGGATTTTTAACCTTATTATTATATTATGTTTAACCTAAAATTGTCCATAACTAGTTTCAGATTTTCTAGTTTATAATTGTATTACACATAAATAACAATTGTCTTTCGCTTTCTGAACAATTAATTTTTAATTCTCTTCTGCTTTGCTCTGCCAGTTAGGATCCTCATGCAATATTGAGTTGAAGTAATGATAGCTGGCATATTTGTTTTAAAGCTTTCAAGAATATTAGGCATAGTATTTGTAGTAGCATGTTTGTTAATACTTTTATTAGGTTAATGAAATTCCCTGTGTTTTTAGTCTGCAATATACATTCCTATAGATTGAATTTTATTGAAAGCCCTTTTCTGCATTTAAGTACAAGATTAAGTGATATTTCTCTTGGCCAGATCAAAGGTAGATCAATGATAGAGTGCCTGCTTTGCATATATCAGGTCCTAGGTTCAACCTCCAGGACCATAAAATAATTCTGTTTCTTAATCTACTAATATGATGAATTATATTAATTGATTTTAAGTTAAAAATAGTCTTATACTTTGGGAATAAATATATTTATACATGATAAATTATACTTTATGTGCTTGGAAATTTTACACCTATCATTTTTTTTGGGGGGGTACCGGGGATTGAACTTGGGTCCTTGCGCTTGCAAGGCAGGCCACCAAACCACTGAGCTAAATCCCCGGCTCCATCTATCATATATTATACAATATAAGATGCCACTATTTTATATGTCACTGTGAAAAGAAAAATACTGTCAGCTAAATTATGGTACATTTTAAAATCTTTTCTATTTGTGTTTATTGAAATAACATTTTTGGCTTATTTAAACATAGATTTTATTATATGCCACTCTTGTACATAAGTAGAAAAATGTAATAGAGGAAAATTGGCTAAGATACTCCTAAAATGTCTTCATAGCACCAATCACAACTGTATTACATTTAATTGAAAAAGCATATCTTAGTCAATGGCAATGACTGAATTTTATCAAATGAAGACTTCATGAGTAGTCTGGGCTGAAGATGTACATCCGTCTGAAAAGAATTTGCTTTTGCTTCTGTTGTTGTGAGGATTAGAACTGGTTTTTCTCAAATACTTTTTTTTGTTTTGTTTTGTTTTTTTGAGACAGGGTCTCACTATGTAGTTGAGACTGACCTGGAACTCACTATGTAGCCCAGGCTGGTCTCAAACTTAGTGATCCTCCTGCCTCAGCCTCCAGAGTGCTGGGACTACAGGTGTGCGCCACCATGCTCGGCTCAAATACTTGATGTATATTTTCTGGATTCTTCTTTTTTATTCTCTCCTGTCTCTCCTATGAATGTAGTCTGTTCATCTTTCTAACTAATTTGTCTCTGGTGGTTGTAGAGGAAAGACTGTATGGGCTGTAAATGGAGTGGCACATTCTAGGTATAGGATCTCTTCCTGCCTTCAGAGAGTTGCCACCATCACTGGGCACTAATTTGCCTCCATAGACTAAGGGATGCTCAGTGTTCTTGTCTAGGGCTGAGCCCTCTGCTGCTCCCATTAGATACACAAGGGTAAGGTGTGGTGGTGACAGTTAGACCTACCTGGCTGCTTTTTCTGTGGATTCCCAAATAATCACCAGCGGTTTTCTCCAGGCCTCCAGCAGTTCCCCATGTGTGTTATTCTGGTTAGAAATACTCTTTCAGCCGCTTACACACACATTTTCCTACTCATTTTGGGCTATCATTTCCTCATTCAGTTACCACTTTTGCCTTCCACAGTTCAGAGATTTTATATGCTTTTTAAATCAACACGACTATTTTTTATTATTATCCTAGGGTGCTATGGGTTTTATTAATATTATTTTCTATTTCTAGAAATCTAGGATGGGATAGGATATGAGGTTAGAATGTGCATTTATATCATAGTATTCCTTTAATAGTGGTTATATATGGATAATTTAATATTTGTAGTTCATATACTTTTCAGCTTTTCTGTGAGGTAAATATGTTACTTTGCTTAATTATATTTTAAACTACAAATGTCACTAAAGTATGCTTGTACAAACTCAAAAATGAAACCCTGTTTTCACATCTAACCCCAGTCTTGTTCCCTAGAATTAATTATTATCTAGATCAGATTTCAAGATCTTGACACTACAAGCAATTAGGCCAGAAAAGTCTTTGTTCTAGAGAGCTATCCTATCCTTTGTGGAATATTTAGCATCATCCCTGGCCTCTTTCCACTAGAAGCTCACAGCAGCTTGACAGTTGAGATAACCAAAATGCCTTTAGCCAACTCTTCCCCCGAGTTACAAGGTCTTCTGTGTTGGGAACCACATTGGTTTAGATTTATTTTTATGAATTTGCAAATAAATATACATGGGCACTTGCATGTAAGAGAAAGAACTCATTATCCTGACATTATAAATAATGACATCTGTTGGCTATGAGTCTATAAAGTCAGTATTTCTCAAAGTATAATCTGTGAACATTTGCTTGATGCTGAGTATTATATGAAAAATCAGGGTTTTGTGGTCAGTTAAATTTAGGTAACTGAGTAAATAAAAGGAAACCATTATCTTTCCTATATGGCTAGTCTGGAACTTTAAGTTGCTACTATGCATTGTGAAATTCTAGGTGAAAGATACAGTTATACTATTTCCCAAATTTACATGATTTTAGAATTTTTATTTCATGCAACTAGTATTGTGTAGAAAAACATTGATTTTCTAAGTATATGAGAGTCTGTGGCAGATTTTAAACAAATATAAGGCTCAAATGATAAAAATCCCCCAAACACAGAACTATTTTGTGTTCCCAGCATTTTCCCATTTCCCTACTCTAGTCTTCCTTCTACTGTAAGGAAAATTAAACTCTGAGATAAGTTCTACAAGTGAACCAGGTCCCATGAGGTAGACAGAAGGTATATGGCTTTTCCACTAGAGGGTAGTTATTTATGGAACTCTGCAAGCTGTTATCAGGAGAAAAAAGGACCACAATTCAATTTCAGAAGAGTCCCCTGTGCATGGTCATCTCAGTTCCTCCCATTTCCCTCTGCTCAAGATTCCAGGCCACTTTCTGGTTCTTTGTCCTTTCTTTGGGACTGGGTGGATGAAGCTGTTTTCACCAGAATTATAATGGCATCAACTGTATTTTTTAAAACCCTTCTTGGCTTTCTAACAATTCATTTGATCTTAAAACAATACTTTTTATTTTAGAAAAACAAAGAAAAATCTTTTATAATATTTCCTTCATATTGATATTCACAGCTCATGTGTGGTGAATCTAAGGCATTTTCTTTGTCGTCGTTGTTACACAAGACTCAGATTGTACTAGAGGGTGAGGGGCAGGAGAGCATTGCAAATAGACACTATTTTTTCAAAGGGAGATAGCCTGAGGTCAGTTGGATGTTCTGCAGCATAAAAGACAGCAGGGATATAAAGGAGCAGCATTCATGGCCTCCTGTCCTTTCCTTATCAATGAAATAAAAAAGATGAAAGTAAGTTGAAAAAAAATAACACCCAAAGCTGAAGGTAGAAGATGTAGAGGGTCATTTTCACTATGTCACTTTACCACATCCAAGATGATTATTTAATATTCAGAATTATGAGATATAGAAACAAATGGAAAAAAGAAATTTACATTGATTCATTCAATGTGATCATGGCATAAAGAGTGAAGTATGTACCACACCTATCTAAATAATCTCAATTTCTGTTTTCTAAAGAAAAACAGCATTATGAGAAGAGGGCTCATGTCACACATATTTCTTACGCAGGTTGTCACTAGAGGGCACTAGTAAATGCTATGAAAAATTGATACTCTAAAATTTACTAAGTCAGAATGCAGAGCTATAAGCATAAATATTAGTTAAATCTACTAGCCACTCTATGCTTTTTACTTTTTCACCTATAAAATATTTATGACAACCTCTAGTGGAGGTCTTAAACTGCAATTTTTGTAATGACTAGTAGATGAATATCTCAATTTTCTAAATGAAGCTGTTTGAAATTCACATGACTTATTGATATTATCAGTTATAGATGGTTATAATTATAGAACTATTAATTTTAAAAAGAGACCAGAGGGCCAGGGATGTAGCTCAGTGGCACCACACATGCCTGGCAAGTGCAAGGTCCTGAGTTCGATCCCTGGTACTGCAAAAAATAAATAAATAAATAAATAAACAAACAAATAAATAATAACATTAAAAAAAAAGAGATCAGATACCTGCATTAGTTATGGTGTTGTGTGATTAGAGGTTTGCATTTTTTTCTCAGCTAGAAGCCTGATGCCACACCCAGACTCCCAGGGTGTATATCTCAAGAATGGATATTTGGAGGGAAAAAATAGGGTGGAGTGAGGCTGACCGGGAGGGGAATATAAGGCACTATAGAACATTTTATTTATGTGTATATGTATGTATGTATGTATGTATTGATATATTTAAGTATTTTTGAGACAAAAAAAAAACCCAGGTCCTGGTAACGTAGTTCAGACTGGCCTTGAACTCCCTATGTAGCCTAGCTTGGCTTTGAATTTAAAGCAATTCTCCTGCTTCAGCCTCCCAAGTGCTGGGATTACAGGCATGAGCCACCATACCCAGCAGAACTTTTTGGATAACTTGAAACCTCAAAAAAAATGGTTTTCTTTGCAAAACAAAAGAAAGGGGGAATAAATAGAACTTAAATTACACAGTATGTGCTCCAAAAGAATATACACATAGACTTTGCAACGTAATGCTGTTTTGTTCAAAACTTGATTTCACAATGCATTTATTCTGATATAATAAAAGTATAGTTTGTTTAAACAGTAATTATAAGTTTGCTAATTAAAGTTGCACATTATATGTTTTATTTATTTATTTTTACAAATTAAGTAAGGGCAAACTTAGGAATTAAAAGCACTATCATTATTTTAGTAAAACAGAAGAAAGCAATTATGTATTTAGGACTTGGAGGCAAGCAGATACAGAGAGGACTTACTTTTCAGAAAGTAAGTAAATGTGGAGGTGGGAGTGGGGGAAAATAGCGCTCTAGGAACACTCAGTAATTTCTCTCTTCTTCTTCATTTTTGTGAGATAGTAGACATTAGAAAACTCCAAGGTGGTCTCTAGTTTGAGTAAAGCTTCTCTAATTTTATTTTTCTAATATAATAAAGCTGAAGGCTGAGGATGTTGATCAGTTCTTACCTAGCATGTATGATGCCCTGGGCGTTATTCCCAGCACCAAAAAATAAGTAAGTCGATAAAGAAATCTGATGTAAAAGGAGATAAAAGTCTATGGGCCCGCAAAATGGGGTCTCTCACTCAAAACTCCAAATTTCTCCAGGAAAAAAAAAATATCTACGGACCATTTCTTCTCCGAGGAGCTTCCTCTTAGCCTCTGGTCATCATGTGTATTTTCTTTTCGTCTTATTCCCTGCCCTGAAAGTCCGCTAACATACTTAATTCTGCGGGTTTGTTTGTTTGCTTGTTTGTTTGGTACCGGGGATCAGACTCCGATCCTTGTGCTGGTGAGGCAGGTTGTGGAACCCCAGAGCTAAATCCTCGGATCTTACTCCTGCTTCTTTACCTCGCTTCTCACCCCATCTTAGTTTTCAGGACAGCTCTTTCTTCCCTTGAAAAATGCCACTTCTATGAAAATTGGGAGCCTTCTGAAACTTGATTCTTCCTGGAGTGGGCTATCAAAGTAACATCTCAATAGTCCTGGTTTTCTTGTTATGTTTTTCTAATGTACTTTTCATTCTACCTACTCAGAACTGTTGTTAAATAAGTAATCCATGCTCATTAAAAAAAACAAAAACAAAAACAAAACAGAAGCAAGCATTGTTCTTTCTCTGTGGAGAAGTGGGTAAGAAGGTGTACTGAGAATTACTGTGGAGAATATATAGACCTGTTGCTTTTGGAATATTTTCTTTTCTTCTTTATTTTTGGCACCGGGCATCGAACTTGGGTCCTCGAGCTTGCAAGGCAGGCTGTGGAACCTTTGAGCTAGATCACTGGCCCTTGGAATGTTTTCAAAGACTTAATTTTTTCAAGACAGAGTATTTTAGATTTATTTAAATTTTAATTTTTGCCTTGAGTATGCAAATAGAAAATCCACAAAATGTTCTTTTTCAAAAATTGTAGTTTGCAAATATATGACAGAAGGCTTATTTTTTGTTTATACTGCGTATTTATTTAGGCAAGGAACTATATACAAATTTTTGTTTTGTTTAGGGCATACTTGGGAGCCATTATACTAATTATTACACACCTAGAACCACAGTGCAAAACAGACTGTCAGCACAGAAATGTTAAAGAAATAAACAAGATAAGACTGGATTTTAACACAATGAAGCTCTGTAACTCCTGAAGTGTAGAACTTTTCAGAAGAAAAGATTCTTCTGGATCATGCTATCCTGTAGAATCCTAAGGATACTGGTACCAGAGTGGAGCTTAGTACCATGGTATATTAGGTATTTTTAAAGTTTTGTAACCAATTTTTACAAATGTAGTGGCATTAAAAATACAGTTATTACTTCACAGTTTCCAAGAGTCAAGAATCTAGGCATGGCTTACCTGGGTCCTGTGCCCAAAGTTTTACCAAGCAGCAGTCTGTGCGCTGGCTGGCCCATGTTCCTTTCTGGAGCTGAAGGTTTGTGTCCAAGAACACTTGTTACAGGATTCAGATCATGAAGGTTGTGCTCCTGAAGTGACCACTGCCTTGCTGGCTTTGAGCCTGGGCTAGCGTAGCTCTGTCAGGCCTGCAGCAGTTCCTGGAGTCTGCCACAGTCTCGTCCTGGAAAAAGAGGAGACTTCTGAGTCAGAATTTTCACACATCTGGTACTCAGAGCATAGCAATAGTCAGAGTATCAATATTGCACAGGTTCCTTTTGCCCCGCTTCCCACAGAGTTATGGGAAGAGGTCTGGACAGATGGACGCCATACATGCAGTGGACTGAATTATAGGAAAGAAATTCTGAGCTTAGGGAAATTGAAGGTCGTAACGGACAGTGAACATGTCTGTCCATCCCTCCAAAGGAAGAGCCAGTCTCTGTCTTCCAGGACCGTTCATCATGTAAACCTTCCTGAATAGCTAGTTCACAACAAAAGCAGGCAGTGCCTCTGTTCAAAAGACGTGGAGAGTTTTCCCTCAACAGTAACTGCTGTTCAGTCTTTTAAATCAGGACATTGACACAGCACTATCATTTAACTGATAAGCTTTACTAAATTTTATCGATGGTCTCACTGATGTCCCTCTGTACTGTGGGACACCTGTTACACCTACTTGTCATCTTCTCCTTTGATATTTTCAAATGCAGTCAAGTTATTTTGCAGAAAGTTTCTCAATTTTGATTGGCTTGATATTTCTTTTTTATTAAATTTGTTATGCTTTTTTTGATAAAAATATCAGAAAGTAGCGTTGGCCCATCTCAGTGTGTCTTATCGGGGATACACTGGTATCCTTTCATTGCATTGGTTGCTCATGCTTACACTGACCTCTTGGTTCAGGTGTCGTTTGCCAGGTTTTCTCTGCTCTAAACATATTTCCCTTTTCACACAGTTTTTGTGATGTGGCTACAGAAGTCTCGTCATTATACTCTTGTCCATTAATTAAGGCATCCATTTATAATTCTTGCCTGAAACAATTATTACTGTGATTTTTGCCACGTGGTGACTTTCTGTTTTCACTTTCTTTCACCATTTATTGTGGAATTCCACTGTAAGAAACAGTCTTCCATTCTCTCCCTTTATTTATGAATCAAATAATATCAGCAGGGACTCGTGGGGAATTATTTTTGTTATAGCCTCTTTCCATTATTACTTATTTTGCTACTCAAATTGTCTCAGGTTTGGTCCATAGGAATCCTCTCAATTGGCCCTTCTGTTACTATCATTTTTTTTTTTTTTTTTAGTAAATCCATACTTTCTGCTAATACCCATTGGTGCTGGGGTGTCATTGCCTCTGAGCCTTCTCAGCAGACAAAGCTAGGAGTTATATGCACACACACACACACACCCCTACCTATTATCATCTACATATTAAAAATCATGAGTTAATCATCCAAGTCTGTTCTAACCTATTAAGGTTATTGTAGCTTCTCCCTTTCCTTACTTTAAATAGAGTTTAACCTTAAAATTTCATCATGTTTCCTTGCACAATTCTCTTTATACCAGCAGTTTTTATGGCTCTAATTTCTCCATCTATATACTTTAGTATTTATAGAATGCCATATAATTGGAGTCACAGAGTATGCAGCCTTTTGGGTTTTGAAATGCTTTGAAATGTATATATTGAGGCTGGGGATTTAGCTCAGCAGTTCGGTGGCCTGCCTTGGAAGCGCAAGGACCCGAGTTCAATCCCCAGTAACAAAAAACCCAAAAAACCCAAAAAACAAAAAAAAAATGTATATATGGATTAGCGATATGTTTCTTTTTATTGACAAGTAGTATTCCATTCTGTGGATGCACCACAATTTGATTGTCCAATTATCAAATAATAGACCTTTTTGTTGTTGTTTCTATCTATTAAGAAGAAAGTATAATAAACATTTTTGTGCAGGTTTTGGGGCAGGCATATATTTTTATTTATTTTGGATACATATTTAGGAATGAGATTTGGGGTCATGTAGTATGTTTAACATTATTGGTAGTGCTAAGGTATTTTTCAAATGATCTGTTTTATCTTGCATTATCACCAATAATATTTGAGATTTTCGGTCACTCCACATTTTTTTCCTGACTCAATATTGTTAGTCTTCTGAATTTTAGTCATTCTAATAAATAAATGAGAGAGTGCTTCCAGGGTTTGAGTCTTGTGCCAGTTTATAGTCCCACTTCCAATGTGTAAGAGTGCTGTTTCCAGTCACTGCTTCCTATTGTGGAATTTAAAAAAGAATAATGTTCAGATTATGGTTATACAAGGAATAAACATCTAAAAGAAAGGCTGGAAAATACTTAATACTGAAGATGAAAATTAAAAACTACATTAACTGTTATTTCTTAGACACAGGAATAAGTGTAGTTTTTCATATTATTAAAGCTGCTTTTAATCTCACTTTAAAAAAATTATCAATTGCCCGACATGATGACATGTGCCTATGATCTCAGCATTCATGAGGTTGATGGAGAACAAGTTTGAAACTAACTGGGGCTACACAGTGAGTTCAAGGGTATCTTGGAGGACATAGCAGGACCCTGAGGGGGACAAAAAACAAAAAAAATTTTTAAAAAAAATGATGAATGTTTTTCTGTAAAAGAAAAATATGTAATATTTTAAAAGTTAAAATAAAAAGTGCTTTCCTTGATACCATAATGTTAAATGAAATAAACCAGATGCACAAGCTTACATATCACATGGTTTCTCTTATATGAGAAATTCAAATTATAACTAAAGAGCAAAATAAAACGTAATAGGAAATAGGGAAATCTTCAAGCGGGAAGGGGATCAAGAGGTGGAGGGAGGGGGAAAAGAGGATGAAGAAAGATGTGTTATATTCTTGGACCAACTCAAAACAAACGTATTGCAAACATGTTCTAATAAAAAATTAAAAATGAAAGCTCTGCAGGTGATTCTAACATGCAAAGAAGTAAAAGTCACCCTGCTTCTCTTCCTTCTTTCTCTAATTTTGATTGCAGCACATTATCTTTGTTTTAAAATTAGCATTTTATGCACTATATTTTCCATGTTATTTTATGGAAATTTCTACAGAAACACCAAAGAAAGCATTACACACTATTTTATACCAATAGAATTTCTGATACTGGATTTTTAAAATTTTGATAGTGGGTATCGAACTCAGGACCTCGTGTATGCAAGGCAAGCAGTGGAACAAATCCCCGGCCCAATGACACTGGAATTTTTAATGCTCTGATGATAGCATATTTTTCAAAAAGGACTTTTGTATGTTACTGCAAAATTACTTTGCAGAGGTGTCTTTTTAATGACACTAATTTGACATATGTCCCCCACAGTATGATTTCTAATACATAATTTTTGATCTTTAAAATATGTAACCATTCAGTCCCAGAGAGTAGCATGTTCCATGTTTACCTGCCTGGGGAACCCTACTGGTGAATAGCTCAATGGCTGCTGAGCCTGGTGTGCACAGTAGCCCTAGGGACAGGGAGGGTATCAGTAGGCAGGGAGAACCTCTACTTGGTAGAGTCTGAGGCAGGAAGCCTGGCTCGGGGCCCTGGAATTTATTGAACAAGGAATTTGGTGCAGTGGTCTCTCACTCTGTGGACTGAATTACTGCTTCCTGGTCTTTGTTTTGTGACTAGCAGTGGTTGACTGTAAAAGTTATGCAGTGAGAATAAATCATAGGCTTATAAAGTAAAAATAAATGGAAGCCATGCTGTGTTAAACAAGTTAAATGTGTTTCTCAGAATTTTAAATTTGCTAAGATGCTTTGTAACTTTCAGGAGGGCTTTTTAGGTAGGATATTCTAAATGTATGTAATTCTCTGATTTTACTTCATTGTTTATTTTATTTAGTTTCTTTCATTTTGGGGTGGGCCAATTAATTGCTGAAATCTGATGTTCCTAGGAACAAATTTTGAAAGTCTTGGATTTGTTGATTTTTCTGTTATAGTGTTTTCCATTTCCCTTAATATCTTGAAAAATAAATGAACTCCCACTAGCACTTGACTTTTATTGTATAGTTTAGGCAAAATACAGTCTTCATATTTTGTAAATCTAAATATTCAGGGCTGGACTAAGTGACTTCCTAGTAAACATTCATTAACTTTTTGTTTTTTTTTTTACTATCCAAATGCTTTTTCTGTTCATTCTCTTAATAAAATGTGTACTAAAGAAATGTGTTTTTGAAGCCTTTCATTTCCTATTATTGCCTATTAACCAAAGTAAGATGTGATTTAGAAGAACTTCATATAATAGAAATAAAGCCCACGTGACCAAAAATTTAACACTCATCCAAGAAGAACTGCTTTAGAAGTGGCAGGGTCTTTATTGTTTAGAATTTCTGATATTGGAGTTTATTCAAAGGGTTATAAGAAAGGTCTTTTGAAACACTCCTGCAGTAAATTATTTTGGCTGAATTATAAGTCCTCAAAAGTAGGGCTTTATTATAATGGAAACAGAGTTGGAATAAACTCTAGCAGTGTTTGTCAGCAGCACTGTGTAATGAGGGTTGAGTGCATTGCTATATTATGACTGGAAGTATATCTTTTCACTAGCTCAGGAAAGCACTCCTAGCTTTTCTACACTGTGTTATTGGTCAAGTGCTCTGTGAGCTTCCCTGTTTCTTTTCATCTGATTGTTTAGTACACCTTCTGCATATGAAGCACCACAATCTCAGATGACCCTGTCAGGTTTAAATTATTAGCCCTGGATCATTCTCCTTTTAGAAATGTTCTACATATTTATCTGTAGAAGTAAATAACAGCTTCATCTTAACATGTCAACAGCACCATGGAAGGCTCTAACCAACTTGGAGGAGCCCTGTCTTGTTAATAGCACTGCCTGAAATTTTCTTGGCTGATATGATTAGGAAAAACCATGAAGGCTAAATCACTAACCTTGTATCTGGAAAGGAGGGAGACCAGGCTGGGGTATGGAAGGGCTGCAGAAGTGTGGGAGAAAGACTTCATGCGACCAGTGACATAGCTTCTTCTTATTTAAAACAAGCTGCAGTGTAGTTCCCCTGTAGACTGCTCAGAACCCATTAAACAATGTTAGATATCAAGTATGAGAGGGAAGGGGTGTAGCTCAGTGGTAGATGCTCAAGGCCCTTGGTTTGATCCCCAGCGTGGGGGAAAAAAGGTAGGAAGTCGTTAAAATGCATTTTCAAGAAATCAGATTTTAAAACAATTTGGAGAATATGATCTCATGGTGGTAAAAATTATGTGAGCATAGAAGAAAGATTAAAAGGTTCTTTGTACTTATTAACAATGGCTGTTGTGAGGGGAGTGAAATTTACAGTAAGAGTTTTCTCCCCCCCCCCACAGATTTCTACAATGTACAGAGGTCGTTTATTAAAAATTATTTTCATTTGTTTATTTGAAAGGAAACGCAATGTGTCTTAGTCTGCTCTGGGATGCCATAACGGGAACCATAGCCTGGGGGGCTCAGACAGCAGATATTTATTTATTTTTCCATACTTCCGGAAGTTGGACAGTCCGCGAAGCAGGTTTTCACTGGGCTCAGCTTCTGGTGAAGGTTTTTTCCCTAGCTTTGTCTATGTATCTTTACATGGCCTTTCTTTGGTGTCCAGGCAAGAGGATAGGGAGAAATAGGCTTTTTGGCATCTCTTCTTGGAAGGACAATAATTCTATCAAATCAGAGCTTACCCTTATGTCTTCACTTAATTACTGTACTTCGTAACTCCAAATACAACCACATTGTAGGATAAGGTTCCAACATATGAATTTTGGAGAGAAACTTACATTCAGTGAATAACACAGGCTTATAAAATTTTAAATAATATACACGAGTATATAATGCAAGGGGCCCCCTTTCCCCTTTTATTTCTATCCCAGACATAATCACTGTTCCACAACACATATGAGCGGAGGGAGATACACTGTATATGCAAACATATAGCCACATCCAGCTTTTATTTGTTGTAGTGGGATTTTTTTCATTTTGCAACACATCCCAGAGAACTTTCTGGCTCAAATCATACAGATATATTTTATTATTTTAATAACTACCAAGATTCTTCTTTGATAACATCATTTGTTGAAGGCTACTTAGTTTATCCTCATTATTTTACCTGTTGTTACCTTTAAAAAGTTTTTAAGCAAAGACAAAAATTCAATTAGTGCAATATGACCCTAGTTTTGAACAAATAAGACTTTTAAATTTTATTTTATTTTATTTTATTTTATTTTTTTGAGACAGCATTTCACTAGGTAGTTGAGACTGACCTGGAACTCACTATGTGGCCTAGACTGGTCTCAAACTCACAGCGATCCTCCTGCCTCAGCCTCCTGAGTGCTGGGATTATAGGTGTGTGCCACCATGCCTGGCTAAGACATTTAAATTTTTAAAAAGCTAGAAGGAAATAAATCAACAGGAAAGGAATGCTTCTGATACTAGGAATATAAATTTTGTTATTTAAAAAAATAATTCGTTATATTATCTGCTACACAATTGGTAACATTGCATTTTTTTCTTTTCAGATTTAACGTATAGTGTTATGTTAGAGTTTTGTTCTGTATCTCCTCTAAAAACATGCCGAAACTTCACATAATATGTGTATCTTCAGTTAGTTGTAAAAAATAATCAAAATCATATCTAATTTTATCATTATCATTATTTTATTTCCATAAAGCTGTAACTTCTTTGTGGGGAAATTGTGTGTTAGGGAGAATGTATGTGGGGTTTGTGTTTGATATATTTCAGTTTGAAACTTAGCTGAGCTGTGTGACCTGAAAAAGTTAACTTCACTTCTAGTTTAGTTTTCCTTAAGGAAAACGCTGTAGGAATCAAAGAGCAAAGGAGTGAAAAGATTGTGTCTCAATTATGGACAAGAACACTGATACAACCACTTATTTTTTCCAAGTGCCAAGGACTAGTGGAATTTATGGTCTCTGTAATGTTCTTCTGGCTCTCTTTTGACTCTGTGTAAAATATGTAAGAGATATATTAGAATCGGGTCGGGGATTTAGCTCAGTTGTTCCTCCACCTTCCTTGCAAGTGCAAGGTCCCAAGCTGGATCCCCGGTACAACATATGTTGGAATTCTCTATCTGTTGCCAGTTCACACAAGGTTGGAACCAACCCTATGTCATATCCCTTGTTTTTATTCTGGTCTCGTCTGTTGTTACGCAAGTGTTTTAAAAGCTATTTCCAGGGGAGGAATATTGCTGATGTCAGGCTGCTTTTCAAGAAAAGGGCAGGGCAGATCTGGAAGCGTGCGGTCACCTCCTCAGCCTATGGAGAATCTCTGTAGCACCCTTTTCAGTTCTGCACAGTGAGTGTGACTGGGCCCCTTCCCACACTGCTGCCATTTTTGTCCCCAGCCTCTAACTCTGGGTTGGGGCTGCAGAGGGCACAGTTCTCTCCGGGAGCTTGTACAAGAGAGGAGTCTGCTTTCTCCAGAGCATCAGAAAAAGACATGACAGCAGATGCTTCACAATTCTGTTCCTGTTTGGAGCACAGGGTACTCTCCAATACTTCACATTAGCTTTGGAGGCAAACTCCTCCCTCTTTGCTCTAAAGAGAAAAAGTAACAAAGGGAAGTCGTAAGCTATTAGTACAAGGCCAAAGTGTCAAAGTGTAGTGTTCTATATTGGCTTTCCTCTCCACTGTCAAACCAGTGTGCACAGCTTATGTAGGACTGTATACACGTGAGTGCACATATCCCTGTATATAATTCTGTATCATAAGCACACATGTACGTGATTGTGTGTATGTGCTTTGTGCGTGAGTGTGTGAAAGGGGTATTGTATTACACAAGTGTAAGGTAATGTAACTGAAGCTAGGGTCTCTGAGTAGAACTACAGGAGTGTGTTTGGCTTCTGCTCTTTTGAAATAGTAATTTCGCACACCTAAACTTCTTTCTTTCCCTCTCCCTTTCAGCCTGTCCTCCCACAGTTTAGCTGCAGTAAAATCTTTCTTCTGAGATTTGCTAGTAGTTTCACTGATGACTAAGTTTTGCCTAAATTATAGTTAGTGCAGGGAAACTCTCATGTGCTAGGTATTATCTTTGTCATTTCGTTTTCTTACTTTCTCTATTCTTTGAGAGACTAATAGATGGAAGGGCAAAAATTTTTAAGCGATTGAAATGCTTGATTTAAGTCTTTCGTTCTCGTCTGCTGATTTTGTCTAGCCCCACCATCCGAGGTTCAAGTTGAGGAACACGTTCCCTGTCACCATATTCATTCTACTCCCCGCAGTTGATATCCAGGCATTGTAATAACTGTATTTAAATTCTTTCCTAAAATAAGTTACTTAGGATGCAATTGAAGGTTTATGCCCTCTTGTTCTCTGAGGATGCAGAGAGCAGTTTTTTGTACTCGCAGTTCTGATTACACCAGTAATTGGAAAATAATCACATCCCAAAGGGCCTCAGGGTCTTGAGTGGTACTTGTACTTGGGCACTAACAAATATTTCTCCCCTCTGAAGCAGGTAGTTGGGGAAAATGCAGCACGAAGAGCTTCAGGATGGGTTTTCCCAGCAGTCGTCCCATATCTTCCATGTTTAGTTGCCAAGGAGGACTGGCAGGGAGCACTTCAGTTCTACGGAGTGGATAAATACCTGGATCCTGGTACTCAGCCAGTTGTTCGGCTTCGGGGTAACCGAGTGGGTCTTTTACTGTGTATACACATCTTTCAAAGTTCTGACTTACTGCATGTTTCCAAGTTGATCTAGGGTCTGTCTTTCCCGGCTAGTCTTCAGTCCCTCAGGAGAGACGTTGCCGGCCAGGAGTAGTGTGACAACCAGCGCTTCTCCCCTTCAGCCAGGCGCCCTCCTCAGGAGGACAGTGGCACCTTCTGCCTTCCTTGGGTTTGTTCAGTCCCTCTCCCTGTGCCTCAAGGGAGCTGAGGTGAGCAGCAGCGATGAAGACAAAGGCGTAGCTGTGCTTTACATCTGAACTCGAGTTTATAAAGCAGATGCGATGGGTGTCTCATGCCCAGTGAACATAATGCCCCTCCACTGTATTGTGCTTTGTGTTTTAAAGGCTTCTTCGTCATTATTTAGAACAGTTCTTAAATTATTGTTGATATTTGTATCTATGCTTTATAGGCTCTGTGACAGTAGAACTTTTTTTCATTTTTTAAAATATTTTTATCAATAAAATGTTGCATTTCGATGTGGTATTTTCATTCATGCATTTAGTTTGATAGAATCCACTCCCCTATTACCTTTCCCCAGACTCTCCACCTCTCCCCCCTTATTCCCTTCCTCTTGTCTAATAATAATCTCCCTTTTGCTTTTTTTTTCTTTTAGTATTTTTTTTTAAGACAGGATATTGATATACAGGCCAGGCTGGCCTCAAACTCACTATGTAGCCCGAGCTGGCCTCAAACTCACAGGATCCTCCTGCCACAGCCTCACAAGTGCTGGGATCACAGGCGTGCGCCTCTCTCTCTGGCTTTCCCTTCTACTTCATGTCATCTTTTTTTTTAAAGAACCCACCTCCTGTATTAGGAAAAAAAAATGCAATACTTGCCTTTCTGAGTCTGGCTTACTTCATGTAAAGTGATGATCACTGGTTCCACCCATTTTCTTTTAAATGACATCATGTTGTAAAACTTTGTTTTACTCACTACTATACCCCAGTACTTAGAACAGTGTCTGTCATGCAAGTGGGCCTCAACAAATATTTGTAGATCGCCACTAGATATTGTCACTGTCCAGTTTTCAAGAGTTTCATCCATAAGGGAGAGATTTTAAGTGTAGTAGCTGCTACATTCTTCTTAAAAACTAACAACAAGAATTTCAGATCAAATTCCTGAGAAATAAGAAACCTGTCTCCCATCTCTTAGGGTGCTCCCCTAAGCCCTCAGGAAGGAAGCTCTCCCTAGGGATCATGAACTTTGTTTTAGTCCTTTTCTTGAATTGGCATCAAATGGAATAATCTCTAACTATTCAGCTGCACTGTAGTCAGAGCACCACACACGAACAGCCAGGATACAATGCACCCATTGTGCCTGCCTCTGTTTGTTGCTGCCTCCTGCTTTGTACCATTTAAGTCTTTTGAATGTCTGTGCCATTGTGGCATTTTTGTGACAAGATGCAGAAGATTAGAAATAGGAACCTGGAGTGAGAAAAGAGATGTGAGACAACTAGAATAAGAATTGTCTTAGGAAACATCTTGTATGAAGTGATGGTTATACAACATTGTAGCATGCATAAAGAATGCAATTAACCTAATGAAAATTCAGGTAAAACGGGACAAGCAATACAAGGACAAGTAAATACAAAGTCCATATAAATATAAAGTCTGAGCCCGCCGTGGTGGCACATAACTGTAACCTTAGCACTCTAGCAGGGTGAAGCTGCAAGTTCATGAATTTGAGCCCAGGATGGGCATCTTAGTGAGACTCTGTCTCAAAGATACAAAAATCAAAAAGAGCTGGGAGTGTAGCTTGATGTGAAGACCCTGGGTTTAATTTCCAGTACTGAGAAAAAGTTCCACGTATGTGCTACAGTCACAGGCATTTTCCTGTTTTTATCTCTATTTTGGCATGAAATGTAAGCCACATGTCTGTTTCTTTCTTTCTTTTTTTTTCTTTGTTTTTCTGTCCCAGGGATCGAACTCGGGTCCTTGCATTTGCGAGGCAGGCAGCGGCACCACTGAGCTAAACCCCCTGTCCCACATGTCCATATGTTAAAATGCTGTTTGTTGTGTTTGTCTTCCTAGATTACTGTACATCTGACAATATAACTATATAACAGTCCACGCTTCATGTTTTTCACTGAAAAAATACCAAGGAAAATTTGATTTTGATTTGCTAGGCTGTTTTTCTCCAGTTGATTCATTCATTTGTTCATCTCCCCTTTTGGTCATTTTTCTTTTATTCTCTTGACATAAAAGGTGCCAGGCTCTGAGAATGCACTGGAAGGGAAGTGCAGCTTTGATCTGATCACGCAATAGAGTCTTTGCTGCAAAGAATTTTGTTAAAATAATGCCTCGATTATGAGAGATTTGGAAATTCTGATGACACAGTCTGGGTTAAGTGCCAGGAAGGCAGAACTGTCATCCTACTTGACCAAAGAAACTAAAGCGGATGTATTTGAACACTGCCAAACGGATTCAGTCCTCCTAAAGTTTTGGACAGGACAATTCATCCAAGAGCATTTAGTTCAAGAGTAAATGCCCATTTACTTTTCTTTTTTCCTTCATGACCAATTGATTTGTCTAAATAGAAATCGTTTTTTTTAAAACAGAAATTATCATTTTTATACCATCAAACAGTGAGATAGATGTCTGAGAGCAAATTTAATTTACTTTTGAGAAACATCCAGAGTTGTTTAAGGACTTTAAATTTTAGTGTGTTCTTTTCCTTAGCACAATTATTATAGCTTCTAAGGTTTGCTTTTGAGTAAAAATAAAAACCACACCCAAGAAGGGAATCTGTCATAGTATGCCTTAAGGACAGACGAAAGCATTCAGGAGATATAAGAAAATTATATAACAAGGCAGGAAAAAAGCCAGCACCCTTCAATACTTTATTGGACACAACCGCACCCCCTAATCCTTGTTGCTAAAGATATCTGTAGTTGCCCAACTGACAGTTTGTAGTTGTGCAAATTTCTGGATGTAACTCATTTCAGTATTTGAAAATACACATTTTTACATATACACACATACACATATTCATTTTAAATTACTCCTTTTCCTCTAGGGACGACGTTTATTGTGAACTGTACTACAGAGTAGCTTGTGTTTCTGTGCGGCGAGGCCCCACTGGAGCTAACAGTCACTTGTGGCAGGTAGCAAAGAAATTTCAATAAAGTAAACTCTTAGTATTATCAAAATTATACATTTGGGGCTGTTAGCATGGCCTAGAAAAAGATGAGGACAGGCTCATCTCATTAAAAGAGAAGAAATAGTGGAATTAGCTTGAATCTAATTACAAGCCACACTATCTAATGTAAAAACATGACTGTTTTTTCACTCCCATTCATTTTGACTAGTAATTAGTTTTGGCCTCTAAAATGCCACCCTTTAATCATCCAAACACAGATGTGATTTGCCGTGCAATTTAATCTTGCTTTAATGAAGAACTAATGGACGCATCGCAAATTACTTTCCCTGTTGGAGAAAAATTCTATTTCCTGCTTTTCAAAAGATCAAGAGTATCTTGTGATAATAGCCCAAGCGGCCCTGGCAGCCTCACCGCACAGAGCAAACAAGCTCTTTTACTCAACTCCCAATTCAATGGAGAAAAAGAGGCTACAATTAGCAACAAAGCAGGGGAAACGCAGCATTACAGCCGAATCACTTTCTGTAGCTCAACCCCCAGCAACCACTGGCTTGTTAGAGCCAGGTCTAAAGTGTCAGGCGCGAACAATGCGCTGTGATAAATTACTCTCTTCAAACAGCTGCACTGCTAATTTTCAATTATACACACAAATGGCTCTCAGATTGGAAGAAAATGGAGTGCATGGGGAGAACAGTAGTAGATTTCTATGTTTGTTTGGTAGTGAGTGTGGAGGCGGGAGAGTGACATCTTGAAAAGAAAGACTCCGTGAGGAGCGGTGTTTGAACTTCGGGAGAGGAGCTGTCCTGAGTCTGCCTGAGACCTGTGCTTCCCTCAGTTAGCACTGGGCTCGAAAAGGCATGAAACTGGGAGTCACTGTCCTTCGTGGGTGTGTCTTTCGGTTTGTTTGTTTTCACCAGTCATTTTCTTTATGCTGAAGATTTACTACTGATCCGCTGTCCTGTCCTGTTAAGCCCACTGGGAAGGAGGAGGACTCTTCCCTGGGAGCCCTGGCTGTCCTGATGCCAAATCTCTGCAGACCCGTCCAGCTCCTTTCAACTTACTCATGCCCAGAACTTTCTACTCTCTTGCTCTCACTCTCCCCAGCCACCCCATGCACACCAATTCCTCATAGCCAGCGTTCAAGGCTTCATGGACTCACAGGTGCCACTCAAATAAAAAAAAAAACATTCTCTCAGAGGAGAGAAAATTGAAGAAATCTCCCTTGTTTCTCCAAACAAGGCTTTGCCTTAAAGGATATTAAATTTTAGTCCGATTTCTGGCTCAAATGAAAATGGGTATGATGAGATACTCTCTTTTCCCTGGTTTTGATGCAGAAATGGACAATGTAAATCAACACATCTTCTTCTTCTTCTTCTTCTTCTTTTTTTTTTTTTTTTTTTTTTTTTTTTTTTTTTTTTGGTACCGGGGATTGAACTCAAGACCTTGCGCTTGCAAGGCAGGCGGTAGAACCACTGAGCTAAATCCCTAGCCTGTTTTTCTTTTTTAATTCATGTGCTCTCGGGGTACCATAAGTGCTGGGCTATTCTGAAGACGATTTAAAAATTATAGTTAAGGGAGGAGACTTCTGCCAGACTGTCACTGAATCTTTCAGGCACTATTCACGGTGGACCTGTGCCCGAACAGCTCCATCCCAGAGCACCTTGGTGAAATCCAGCCTTTGTGTTCTAATTGTTTTACCAAGAAACAGTTGAAAAAGTTGACCTTTTCATTGAAAGACGCAAGATCTGAATGATGTCATGAATTTATTTTGCTATAGAAAACACTCCTGTTGAATGTGTGTCTACCTTATTCCAAGCAGGAGAATATAATCAGAGTGTGTGACACAGGTCTCCTGTGGCTCAGTTTCTTAGAAATCAGCTGTGGCCAAAGGAGCTGCTCCTTTGTCTTGCAACATGGGAGATACTGATGATGCTACTGTATTTTCCATCTTGAAGATGCCACAGACCTCTTGCCACCATTAGTGTTTGTTCATTGTGTTCACTGACAAAGATGTACTCATCTTTTGGGAAGCTGTCTTAGTAGACAACCCCTTCCTTTTCTTTACCACTCTGGTTCAAGCCAGGAGCTTCTTTTACCTTCAACAGAAGACAATAAGAGGGCCTCATCTGCTTAAGGGCCAAACATTAGTATGACACAGTCATGTGGCCAGAAGAGAATAATGATCATTAAAAGGTTCTTATTTCTAACCGTTTTCCAGAAGATTGGATGTAATGTAAATTAATGTTCAAAAAAGGGACTTCTAGAATGGAATTTGTTTTAAAAAGAGCAATCATTTTAGATGGAAAAAGTGTGTGTGTGTGTGGGGGACTCTTAAAGCAATCTTCTTCACCAAGGAAAGAATGTGGGCATTATATATTAGAATTAGGAATATCACCGTTCAGAAAAGACTATGTGGAAAATTTTAAATGCAAGTCCATTAAAAGTTACTTTTCTTGATGCAGCGGGGGAAGGCTGCTGGGAAGTGGGGGATGGTTGTGATATTGAGTGGAAATGCAGTACCTTTTTTTTTTTTTTTTGCTGAAGTGGGATTTTTATTCCTTCTACTTTATAATCGTTACAGAAATTTAAACCTCAAACCATTTCAGCCCAAGCTTATACTAAGCTTGTTAGTGGTTTCTGATGCTGTGAACGATAATGCTGCAGCATTACCATAAATCAGCAGAATTAACTATGATCTTCAGAAGCATGCTTGAAAGTGGGTGACAGAAGTCTGCAATTTGGTGCTCTGAATATTATGATAACATTCTATATTAAATGTTCATAATCTACTTAAAGCCAAGCTTCAAGTACATTCTGTGTTTGTGCTTTTCCCAATATTAAAAGCCAGTACCAATTATTACAGCCCATCTGAGGCTTCATTATTTGTAAGTGCAAAAATGTAAAAATATATGGTCACATAGGAACAAAGTAGCATTTTAATTAATTTTTAAAAAACTGTTTTTAAAGTTTTACCATGATTTTTGCTTTGCTCACCTAAGGAATGGCTTAAAATTATATTTCTAGCACCTTGACATTCACAAGGAAAGTAATCCATGGGTTCAAATGCATTTCAGATGCTACATTGCAAACTTCAAAAGTATATATTATTCATTCTTCCTTTTACAACCGATGTCATTTTTTGTAAAAGCATTTGTCTCAGAGGAAAGGATGAATATCGGGGGTCAGGAATAATACTCTACATTTAAGCAGACAATAATTAATGCCCATAGCAATGTTCTGTTTTGTTTTTTTTCTCAACTCTCTCCCTCCAAAGATATGTTCTCTGACTTGGTCCCAGAATGACCTATTTATGAGTAAAGCAAGGTTTCTTTTTTTATTGCTTTTGTTAATCTATACTAACTTTCACATATACTAGCACACATTTATCAATGCACTATGAACACAAAGAAAATGTCCAGGCTACTTATTCTTAGCAATTGACTCAAAAATGGTCTTTTTTACAGTTTTGGAAAAAAAAATATGATCGTTTACCTCTTGAATGGAAACCACCACCTGGTCATTAAAGCTTCTTCCAAAAGGCACTTACAAGAAAGGTCACATAGCACAACCAATTGGGTAATTTAGCAGGTAAGTGAGTTAGGTACATTGAGGCTTTTTAACATGTAATTTATTGGCCTAAGTTGAAGATAAAATAAAAGGATGGGAAATGTAAGTGCGACTTTATTTTCTCACTGGTTTTGTACAAATGTAAAGAAGAGAGAATTTTGATAGTAGTTTTCATTCACAATGGTTATATAGAAAAGCTCATCTAAACCAGATCCTAAATGGGATTAAACATGATCTATTTTAAGTGGATCATCTTATAAAAACCTCATAAATTTCTAGCTTTCAAATGCTTTCAAAGAAGTGCTGTCTTTCAGGTCTTGACTGGGGATGCAGAAGGAATCCGAGTCCTTGAGATTCCTGTGTACTGTGCTTTCTTGAGCTCACCCTTGAGTCTGTCAACAGCGGTGTTGCCGGCAGCCACTCCTCTCAATGTTCTGGTGCCCACAAAGAGAAAAGATGCACAAAAGCACTTTGAAAAGAGAAAACTGCTATACACATGCAGGATACATGCAGGAAAACACGGTAACTGTGATAACAATCGGTCTATTGGGTGCCTACTAAGCATTTCAATGTGTAAATGTTGTATAACCAAAATTTTCTAACCCTTATAAAAAGTAATTTAATCTTTAGATAAGCAATTTAACCTTTAGATAGGTAATAAAATCAAGTCTCTAGAGAAGTTAAGTAAGTTACTATGATCTAGGATTTGGAACCAAGTGTCTGGATCTAAAGCTCATAATTTAAATCACCAGACTACTCTGTTTCTAATTACTTAACTATATGTATTATGTGTCATCATTATATAAAAATATGTGCTAATGTTAAAGCTGCAAATTAAATGGTCATTGTATTATATTATCACTTATGAAAACTGAATATTTAAAAAATAAGTTGCCAAATTTTTCAAGGAACAATATTTAGGGCACATTCATCTCTTGACCATTTTATTTAGAGAGAGAGAAAGACGGGGTGGGCTGGAGTTTTGGAGACTGGTATGAAGATGTCGTGGCTGAGCTTGCTATTGCTACTCCAAGTAACTTCAAATAGAAGCATGTTTTTTCTTCTTTTTGAGGGGGATAGGATATGCATTAATGATATTTTTCATCAAAAGCAGCACTGTATTAAAAAAATGAATTTGGCAAAGTTCCAAGAGTAAATGAAACCACAGGGCACATATCAGCTCTAAGGCACCATTACTGAGAATTGTCAAAAGGTTTAGGAAGAGAACGTTTGGAGACTTGTCTTACCAGCAGCAATATATATTATATTAGTTAAAACATGCTAATATGCAAAGGAGTACCATGTGGAATAGACCAAGAAATCAATGGAACAGAATATATAAATTTAGAAAAGATCAAAATATATCGGGGTATAGTTTTGATGAAGGCACATTTTAAATTAGAAATACTTTGCTTGTGTACTCAAAGATATATCTATAACTGTGCTCATTATAACATTTCTTCTAATGAAAACTGGAAATCTACCATTTGTTAACATTAGCATGATAAATATGGCACTTACACATATGGATTATTATGCAGCCATTAGAATAAGACAGATCTGTAAGTGGCAGTAAGTCCAATGATTAATAAAAAATATTAATTTCAGAATAATATGTGTACTGTATTCCTATTTTATATATATATATAGTTAATAGCCTTAAAAAGGCTGGGGGTGTAGCTCAGTGGTAGAGTACATATGAGAAGGCTGGAATTCAATCTTTAGTACTCTCTCAACCCCCCACCGTAAAAAACTCTGTAAAGATACAACCCAAGTTTGGCTTGACAGTTGCACAACTGTAATCATACCTGGGTGGCTGAGGCAGGAGGATCCCAAGTCTGATCTAAGCCTGGACAATTTAGTGAGATCCTGTTTTTTTTTTTTTTTTTTTTTTTTTTTTCTTTTTGCATAATACCTAACACACCCACCACTTAAAGGAGAGACTTACTTTAGCTCACAGTTTCACTCTATGGTAGCTGTCTCCAAGGCAGAAATAGGAGGGCTGAGGGGCACGGCAATGAAAAAGTGTTCAGCCTAGAGCATCCAGGAAGCAGAGACATGGAGGAGAAGCCAGGAACAAGAATACACCCTTCTAGGTAACAACTCCAGGGATCACCTCCAACCAGCACCACCACCCACCCCGCTCATTCAGCTAGCTGTTAATTTATCCACAGATGAGTACAGCAACTCCATAAAACAATCACCTTCCACATACATGACTTAATGGAGAGGCATTTTCGATCTAAACCATAGCACTCATCTCAAAATTTAAATAATCAGAGTTAAAATATATCTTACCATATGGCAGGGCTAGTGTGGAAAAGTTCTGGCTCAGAGAGGTTAAATAACTCCTATAAGATCACACAAAATCTAGAATTAGAGTCTGGATTATCATCGTTTTAGTTCTTTTTCTAAGAAGCTGCAGAAATTGAAAGTTGGATAATTTTTCATCTACATCTTAGAAGCTACTACTTTCACCTGTGATATGAAAAAACCTAATCTGGAATGAAAAATAGCATTGGGAGAACAAGTACAACAGAACAATAGTACTACGTCATTTTCTGTGAAGCACCTGGGCTGTACTGCTGAAACATCTGTCATTACTGGGACCCTGGGGCAATGAAAGAGATAGACCCCTACTCCACTCTGATTCAAAAGATCTCTCCTTACATCAAAACCAACATTTAACACATGCGTTTTTTAAAGCCTAATAAGGGTTATATTCTAGATAATGTAAAGATTTCTTGGCCCCCATAATGCAAGTAATAGATAGTTCGGAGATAAGAATGTTATTGCTATATGGGAATTACATTTAAATGTAGAAACATTTTTGTATTAAGCCAAAATACAGACCTAGTAAGTTTGGCATAGTCACTGAGCTATCTTCTAAAAACAGGTGATGTGTGTATCAGTGTTAAAAGTTTCTATTCAGAATCTGCTTCCTCGGTCTATCTAGTTCCTTTAAAAATGTTCTATTTAGTACATAGTAACTCAAAAGCAATCGTCACTCTGAGAACTTGCTGTACCCTCAGTTCTCATTAGATAAAGCACTCCAAGTTTTACTGTGGACTGTTTCTATAAAACTGCCATTGCTTCCAGTTTTTTCTTAAAGGAAGGGAATATACTTTCACAGATTTCCATAATTTCTTAAGAAAAGTGAGGAGGCACCGCCATAATTATGAGATGGCTGAGGTAGTGTTTGGAATTCTCAATGTGAGCCAATGAATGTAAAGAGATGTATACACATCGTTAGTGTTGTAAACAGCAGTGCAGCCTGAAGCCTGAGTCTATCTAGAATGCATGCAACCAATTTTGACGTCGTGATACAGATAAACAAGCAACTTCAGTTTTACCATAAGGCTGATATATTTTAATATTTTAAAACATCAGTATTAATTTTGAGTTGGCAGAGGAAACTTAACCAACTTTGTACTAGAGATGCACTTTCAATAAAATTATTATTAATTTTATTGTTTTTGGTACTGGGGATTGAACTTGGGTCCTTGCACTTGCGAGGCAGGTGGTGGAACCACTGAGCTAAATCCCCAGCCCTCAATAAAATGAATGAAATGAAAAAAAAAAAATCTCTTCCAATCTCCCATTTTCAGATCTCAGCTTTTCCTCTCAGTTGACAAAATTTTCTGGCCTTGGGATGGGGATGTAGCTCAGTGACAAGACATTTGCCTAGTATTCTCTGGTTTTGGGTGTCCCCTGTCCCTCCATTACCAGGTCTTACTCTTCAACAACTCTCTCCAAGTGTTTCCTCATGCACCTTTATTGCTTTTTCTACATCAGGAGCTCTCCTAGTAGTCGAGCACTGGGAACACATACTTCCTATAACAATCTATAAAGCAAGAACACATGGAGCTTTGAAACACTCTCAGAGACATACAAAAAAATGTTAAATATAACTAAGGTTATTTTTGACTCTCCAAAAGGTGCTTAAAATTCTTTATTTTTTATTTTTTTGGTACCCAGGATCGAACTCAGGCCCTTGCGCTTGCAAAGCAGCCGGTGGAACCACTGACCCTCAAAATAATTTCTGAGTGTCTTTTTCCAGAGCATAATACAGTGATCTTCTTATATTACATGCTCCACTTTTGTTTATTGAATGAATGAATGTGAAATTTCAGATGTTCTTTGTTGTTAGGGATTAAATATCTAACAATAGAGTGGGTTGCCTGGAAAGGTGCAAAGATTGTCTAATGGATTCAGTGAACTTAAAGCTAGGCACGATCACAGTAAGATCGTTCTTTGATTTTGGGAATGGGAGTTTTAAAAATAATTATTGACTATATGTTTTTGTGGCAGGTGCTTGACTTCTTTGATTAGGTCTAGCTAATAGGTTTTAAATTTTTCTTTGGAAAACTACAAACTTGGAATCAGTAGGACTGGAAGTTGGTGGATAACTTTTTTAAAAAATATTTTTGTTGGTAATTTTAGGGATACAGTACAGTTACATTCATCATTGGGATCTTGTACCTTTACATGACATATCTTGGTTCTTATTTTTTCCCCATACCACTAGCCTTCCTTTCCCCCTCCATCCTTCTCTATTTACAAAGACTTTATTTCCATTTTTTCCTTTTCTTTTATTTTTTTCTCTTCCCTTTTTACCTTTCCCCTGCCCCTCCCATTTTCCCAATAACTTTAGACCTCTTCTTCCTATTACATAATATCAATTATACTTTTTTTTTTTGGTACCAGGGGATTGAACTTGGGTCCTTGCGCTTGCAAGGCAGGCCACCAAACCACTGAGTTAAATCCCTGGCCCTGGTCAAAATTATACATTTTGACCCTTATTTACACTTTTAGTTTATCACACCAGAGAAACTATATGGTATTTACACATGTGTGTCCTATTTATTTCACTTAAGAGTATGTCCTCAATGTGCATCCACTTAGCTACAAATGTCTCTAGTTTCTTGTTCTTTATCGCTGAGTAGTATTCCACTTTATAAAAAAAAACCCACATCTTCTTTATCCAGTCTCCAGTTTATGGGCAATTGGGCTGTTTCCAAGTTTTAGCTATTACAGAATGTGCCACTATAAATATGGGTGAGCATATAAGATTCTTTTAATTCTTTTGGTATAACCAGCACGGGAATAGCTTGGTCAAGTGGGACTTTTAATCCTAGTTGTGTAAGGTATCTCCATATTGATTTCCACAGTGGTTGTACCAGTCTGCACTCGGTTGGTGGATAACTTAAGAGTGTGGTCAGACAGGACGGGGAGGACTTGGAGATTCTCCACACCTTTTGGACTGGTGTGGTCATGTGGAAGAAATTTAGCTGACTGAACACAATGTCCAGAGAGAATAGAGGCCTCAATAGGTCAGACAGCAATAGCAGATGGTACAGCAAAACGGACATGTTCTTAAAGATCAACACGTGTGGATTAACTAATGGTCTACTTGGAACACCCAGCTGAACTGAGTCAGCATGCTTCTGGGCATGGAGGACCTACCTGAGGACCATTGCCAAAATAAAATAAAGGGGAATGGGAAGGGAACGTTTCATGCTGCTAATTTTCCTGGAGAAGCTTGCTGCAGTGGCTGGTTTTCCTTATAAGGAACTTGGCTGATCTCTTCCTCAGAGGAGTATGGCTCCTCATTGTCGCTGGGGTTGGCTGCTGTTCTCTTCAGGGAAGCTTTGGTTTTTGCCTTGAGCATTGCTTCCTGGCTCCAGTGCAGATCCCTCAGCCTTCTGGCATACATCCTTCACTCTGCTGGTGCAGACTTTCTAGCTTCCACCACTGGTTTTAGGGCCTTCTCAGGGAAGATCCTTCTTATAGACTTGCATGAGACATTGCCATGGGCTCTAGGACTTCAGCGGGGTTTGTGGAGGACATTGCTGTGGGATCCAGGGCCTCAGCTGAATTCTTCTGGTTTCTAGTGCACCAAGCGATCTCTTGCACTCTTCTACACTTGCCTTTTTGAGTGAATTTTATCAAATAATACTGTAAATGATGTGTTCTGTATTAAATCTATTCTCTTGGAAACTCTGACTACAGCACAACAGGACCCATGTAGAAATATAGAAGAAAGTGGGTACAAAACAAGCTAGAAGGCCAGTTATTATAAATGGAGTCCAAGGTCAGAGAACTGAACATTTGATCTCATGATCTAGGATTTTAAAATTGCTCCTACATAGACCAATCTTAAGATGAGCCCAGTCATGACTGCCTGGAAGCATTGAAGGAATCCCACTTGTACAGATGAAAACTAGGCGAGGCATTCCACTGAGTGATAAAATAGGCTAATATAGAATACATTTAAAAAAGTAATTGAAAGACATACAGCATTTTACTTGTTAAAATGATTTGCTGAGTCCCCTCCCCAAGTTTGTTTATTAGGAGGATTTTTGCAGGTGAAATTTAGTTTAGTTTTACATCGAGGACATCTAGAGAAATTGTAATATCCCTTCTGCCTTCTCTTTGTTTTGTAGTCATAGTTTCTTAACTCTTACTTTAGTATAAATTACACAGAGAAAATGTATTGATTAATAATATTACAAATGTATCATTAGTACAATGTGATTTTTAGAAACTATAGTCTATTTTAAATTAATATTATCGGGATGTGAACTGACAATCCTACTTTCATACAAAGTTCAACTAGTCAGTGTGGTCTGATCAGTGGAGAAAATAAAATGGAGAAATTTGAGGTCATTGTGTCCTGCCCTTGAACATGAGACTAAAACTAGGTCTCTGGTGAAAGCATTTTGAAAGACCTAGAAATGGGGTGAGCTTTGCTTTTGGCTCGTCTTTTGGCAAGACCTCAAGGACTTGATTCCTTTATGGGGACAGAATTTTTCCAGTCTGTGGCCCAGGAAACCAGCAGGGCAGCATACAAGTTTTATGAGGGCTTTTGATTTCCATTAAGCCTCTTGCATCCTTCTGAACTAAGGACGGAAGCGGGTATTCTCCATGAGGAGATGTGGTGAGTTTTTGTGCAAATCGAAGACTATGAATTAATGCTTTTTTGATATTCCTAAAATTAAAACCCATGAACTAATCATTTTAGAGTGTTGAGATTTGCTTCAAAATACATTCTCCACAGATGAATCAAAAGGCCTAATGCATTTGCTATTTTGGAATAATAAAGCATGAAATGGGGTATAAGACATATATTTATATAAGAAGAAAGAGCTGGAAAAGTTTAGGAAAAACAACAACACAGGAAGGTGCTACTGTGAGACTTGCTCTAAAAATGCAGATGTGGCAGGTGCTCCTCTAAAGTCCTCTCCAGTTTACAGAACCCAGCAACTGAAGAGCACAAAGCCCTCTGGAGCTTCAACTTCTCCTTTCCCTTGGTCTCCCTAGGACTTCCTCTAGGTTTTGGCATTCTCTGAGCCTCTGCTGTACACTTCTGGATCAGCAAAGAGCAAAAAGAAAAAATAAACAAGGGAAAGGAAAAAACGTGTGTTTTCCAAGTGTTCAGTGTTGCTCAAGTGTCACAATTGCTATTAGGAAAATAAAATCATTAGTAATGGGAAAGAAAAAATCCACCAAAGGAAACTTCAAGGATAGCAGTGATATAGCCCAAAGTTAACATAAAACTGATTCAAGTTGGTCTATGCACTCTATTCAACAAAAGTCAATCACTTATGAAATATGCGCAGAGTCTTATAATCTCCTAAACTGTTTTGAGCTCTCACATAATTCCACTGAAGAACCACAGAATCCCACAGATTTATGGCTGTGAGTCTGATATTTTGTTAAGATAAATAGGATTTTATTATTACTATTCCTGTTACTGCAATACTGGGGATGGAACCCAGGGCCTTTGCACTGAGCCACATTCCCAGCCTCTCTCCTTTTTTATTTTGAGACAAGGTCTAGCTAAGTCACAGAGTTGCCCAGGTTGGGCTCAAATTTGTGATTCCTCTTGCCTTATCTTCCAGAGTAAAGATTTAAAATTTTTAAACAAAAAGATTATTTAAGATTAAACTGCTTTTATTTCACTTTTTCATAGCAAAATAAATTCTGGACCAGTGTCATGCTGTATGCAGCCTCAAGTAAATTAAAAGGCTGTGTCTGTTAGCATAGGTTTGACTGTATGTGATGGCAAGCCCAAAGTTATCAAACTATAAACAAGGCAAATTTCTTTTTCCAATAAAATTATCCTGAAGGCCACTAGTTTAGGGTTGATGTGGTGGCTTCATGGTCATCAACAAATGCAATTTCTTGTTCTTGCTACTCTGCCATTCTGAGTTTATATTGCTTCCAAAAATGGAAAATCATTATATTTACATTCCATCCAATAGGAGTGAGAAGAGGATGTAGAAGATGAGAGGGATTGCCTGAAGCTGCATACAGCTTTTCCAGGTGTATTTCAAAAGTCATTGCTAATTGCATTGTTACACCTAGCTGCAAGGGAGGCTGGCATTTATTCTTTTTTCTGGGTAGAACTGTGTCCATTTGAGCATTGGAGTTTTCTTAGAAGGACGAAGAAGAAGAAGAAGAAGAGGAGGAGGAGGAGGAGGAGGAGGAGGAG
>NW_022900924.1:40730358-40743509 GCF_012274545.1 Fukomys damarensis | reverse complement strand
AGAAGAAGAAGAAGAAGAAGAAGAAGAAGAAGAAGAAGAAGAAGAAGAAGAAGAAGAAGAAGAAGAAGAAGAAGAAGAAGAAGAAGAAGAAGAAGAAGAAGAAGAAGAAGAGGAAGAAGAGAGAATGAACATCTAGTAAATGCCCATGAGTCCATGTCTGCATACTAATTACAGGGCTATTCTAATATCCATCCTTTATCTTTGTTATTATTGCTTCACTTTTAACTTCACTAATTTCCTTCTCAATGCAAGTACAGAGCAGTGATACATCAATTACAGCATATGAAGTCTATAACAATAATTGAGTACACAAGAGATAAAGATAGAGGTGGTTTTCAACTTAGTAACAGTAGACAAGGGAAAAAGTGACTTGTCAAATTTATTTCTCCACTTACTCTTTCTCTTATACACACATATACATTCATACATATTCTAGCTAGTTTTAATACTTGTTTCTTTATTTATTGATCACAGCACCTCACTGTATTATTGAGAGTGTTTTACACAATTCAACTAAGAGAAGAAAGATGATTATTTGGGTTTTTGCTCTGACTGGCTGACCACTTCACTGAAAGGACAGCTGATTTGTCTAGGAAAGTAGTGAAGAAAAAACTAACAGCATGTCCCAAACATCAACTTTTTAAAAATTGAAATCTTTTTTAGCACATTAGTCAAAGAATATAAAAAACCCTTTGAATTTCTTTGGTTATTTCAAACATTGCCTTCTGCTGGATATCTTTTGCTTTCAAATTTTTGCCACTTAAGGTAGTTATTTTATTAAGATAACCATTAGAAGTGGTAGGTTTCACCTGGTTAACATGAAGAAAAACAGTGCATTTAGTGTAAGACCATTCTGTTGTCATCTAATTTGTCTTCAGAGAATGATAAGTTGTTCTACACAGAGAACTGTCTAGGAACATAAGAGGAAATAATGGGATGAAAACTTTTTTGTGCTGGTCTTGATAGTAGAGAAAGGTAAGAGTCAACATTATAATATGTTGATTATTTGGAAGATGGTAGTACAATGTGATAAAAATAATACACATATAAAACTGTGGTCTTTAAACTTTAGTGTGTATAATAACCAGCTGAGGAACTTGTTAAAATACATCTATTCCACCAGGAGTGGTGGCATATCCCTGTAACCCCAGCACTCGGGAGGCTGAGGCAGGAGGATTGCTGTGAGTTCAAAACCAACCTGGGCTACATAGTGAATTACAGTTCAGTCTCAACTACATAGTGAGACCCTGTCTCAAAAAACCAAAACAAACAAACAAACAAAAACATTTATTCCTAGCTAAGCACAATAGTGAATTCCTGTAAATACCAGCACTTTGGTAGGCTGAGGCGAGTGGAAAAAAGATTTTGATTCCACCCTGTCTCAAACCCTGACTTAGCAAAAGGGCTGGAGATGTAGCTTAGTGCAAAGTCCCTAATTTCAATTCTCAAAAAATGTATATCTAATCCAATTCCCAAAACTTTAATTTAGTAAATCTTGGCTCGGTATTAGGAATCTGAATTTTTGACAAGCATCGTTGGACCAAACTTTTAGGAATACTGGCCTACAAATTCAGATACCATGAAGATGTTGGCACAATACGAGATTTAGTACTGTCTGTAAGACTATATTTAAATCCCAGAATTCTGGATGACTACAAGCTCAAGCCCACTCTGGGCAACTTGGCAATTTGGCAAGACCCTGTTTTAAAAAATAAAAAAGGGCTAGGATGTAGCTCAGTATGAAAGCCCTGAGTTTAATCCTCAGCACCACACACACACACACACACACACACACACACACGACATGAGTCATCCTTATCATTTACTAGCTGTGTAGTCTTGGGCATGCTATTTTATTTTTTTCATTGAGTTTATTGGTACATTTTAGGTATACAGTACAGTTACATTCATCATTGGAATCTTGCACCTTTACATGACAGATCTTGGTTCTCATTTTTACCCCTGCCCTCCCTTCACCCCCTCCACCCTCCCCTACTTACAAAGACTTTGTTTCCATTTTTTTCCTTTTCTCATATGTTTTCTCTTTCCTTATTTCCCTTTCCCTACCATTCCCACTTCCCCTATGCTTTTAGCCCTTTTCTTCCTGTATCACATTATTAGTTATACAATTTGGATCTTACACTTTTACTTTTTCACACCAGAGAAACTAGTCAGTATTTACACGTCTTATTTATTTCACTTGAGTATGGCATCAATATGCATCCATTTCCCTATGAATGAATCTAGTTTCTCATTCTTTATGGCTGAGTAGTACTCCATTTTATAGAAAAACCATATCTTTATCCAGCCTCCAATTGATGAGCAATTGGGCGCTTTCCAAGTTTTAGCTATTGCAAACTGTGTTGCGCATGCTATTTTAAACTTTGAGTTTTCATTCCTCATTTTAAAAGTTGGTATAAGTACACATATTTCATGAAAGCTATTCTTCAGATCTACTGGAGAAGGATATGTGGGCAAGTGTAGAACATGGTTTGACCATTAATAAACATGGAAGAATGTTCCTGTATCTTGTCACAATTTGGAGCTCTCCACAGAGACCATTTGCTCCATCACAAGAAAACACCTGAAATTCCTACCAAAGTATTATGCTTTTGGGTTAAAAAGACTGTTTTTAGAAAAGGTCTGTTGCCATTCGAATGTATCACTTAGAACAGCTATTCTTTATCATATGCCTGCTAGGTGTGTCCTGTAGAATAGATATCCTATGGAAGGAGGGGTTTTTAAACAGGGTTCATGATCATATAATTTTGGGAAATATTGGGTGAATGTATTACTGTGCACTTGGAGTCTATAGGAGAGAGATTTTCTTTCCGTATATCCCAAATTTGACAGGGAAGACCCTTCTCATGGAGTATCTCAAGAGGCTTGGGTCAATGAAATGCAGTATGTAACACAAGGACATATCTCCATACACTGAAGTTTTGAATTTGCTGGCAGAGAATAATAAGCTAAGAGATACTAGCATGGTATATTTGATTTTTTCTTGAAACAAGGTATCACTGTGTAATTCAGGCTTGCCTTGAGCTCACTATGTAGTCCAGGCTGGCCTCAAACACACTTCAATTCTCCTGCCTCTGCCTCTTAAGACCTGGGACTACAGGTGTGCACCACCACACTTGGCTAGCATGGCACATTGTGGGGAGAGGGACTAGGAAATGCTGTGGGACATAAGATCCAGCCTGGGGAGAGACAGTCCAGGTGAGAAGCTCACAGCAGCAGGGACATCAGGAGAGGACCAGAAATCCCACAGGCTGAGGTTGTAATTGGGATTAAGAACAAACAACCTCTGTGTTTCCTTCGTCTTCTCTTATATTTACCCGAATAGCTTCTAATCTGCCTAATCAAGGTCACTTAGGTACACATAAAGAAAACCCATTTCTCCTCTTCCCACCCCCTATAAAGGGGAACTTTAGTTTGGTAGTCAACACATGGCATGGATCTTACACTTTTTTAGGCTTGGAGCTAAGAACCAGCAGACAAAGGGGACACTGTTTATGCTGGAAGAACAACAGTGTCCTAAGAGAGAATACAGTGAACACAGTCACGTGGTCATGTTAGCTAAATTACACGTGTCTCTTATAGTGAATGAGGGGTAGCGTTTCAGAGGTTGGCAATACCAGGAAGATTTCATATAAAAAGTTATGGCTAAGCCATTTCTTGAGGGAGTGAGGCTTGAAACACAAAGAAGCATGATGAAGAAAGGGTTCTAAAAGACGGAATCTCATCTAGAAGCAGGAAGTACATATATGTCTTGATGAGAACACACGGTCCTTTTTATTCTTTTCTTTGAGGTACTGGGGATTGAACCAGGATTTTATCACTTCTTAAATACATTCCCAGCCCATTTTATTTTATTTTATTTTGAGACAGTTTTGTTGAGTTGCCCAGTGTAGGCTTGAATTTAGGATCCTCCTGCCTCAGCCTCTCATAGCACTGGGATTACAGGCATGCACCGACACAGATTGGCCAGATCATTTTCTTAAGGTAAAGGATTAAGGGTAAATTTTCTCAAAATAATCTTGCTAAATCTTCCCTATTAGTAAGAGGTGTTTTCCATCCATGACACAATAGCATTAATGAAAAAAGTTACCACAAAATTGTATTATGAATGGGGACTCTAATGAGTGTTATGTATTCCCTGTCGGATGGTCTTCCTGGAAATCCCCATAGTCACAGCTGAATTTTGGGATATTGCCTATGCTCTTTGCTTAGGCTGGCTCTTGAATCAGAATGCCAATTTGTCTACCAAAGAGAAGTACTAATTCTCATGCACATGTAATGTCAACTTTCCCTGACTTCCACAGTCTACTATTTTTTCTGAATTAACAGTGTTTATAAGTTAAAGAGAACATTAGATGGACAACTCCACTCATTCAGTAGTGTTGCATTTTACATAAAAATCATTTTTGAAAAATTCTTAAATTGTCATTCACATTGATAGGGCATGAAAATTCTGAAGTTCAAAAGCTAAGAACGAGCTACAATTTTCTTTATTTTTACTTTTTTTGAAATCTCTCTTCCCTAGGGTAGTGGAGACAAATTTAATTACAGATTTACAAATAGAGAGAATGGAAATTTCTCCCTTGGTATAAAGATAAAATGTTCCTTGAACTTTAAACTCTTTTTATTTTTATGGGAAAAAAGATTAGATTAAAAATCTAAAGAGTTAAGAGTTCAAGGAAATGTCATTTTGGAATCATATGCTTGAGAAGACTTTTTTCTTAATTATCAAGGAAGAGATTTAATATTTATAAGTATGGTCTCCAATGATTTATATATCTGAGTCTATTTCTGGACCTTTTCACTTACTGAAATTTGAGTCTAGGGGACATGTTCAACATCCTTGGTTCTTAGTATTATTCCTTGCTAGTTTGTTGGTCAGTTTAGGGAGAGGAGAATATTTGTTTAACTATGGCCATGAGGCTAATTTCCTGGACAAAATGGCTACTCAGTGAAGGCAGCCATTAAGATAGGCCATCCTTCTGTTTTAGGGACATGGCCCTGATAAATAACTACCCCCTATCTGTAAGGCATTAAGTATTTAAATACATATAAAAAGAGAGAAAAAACTAACTGGATGAAACAAAATTATTTTCCATAGAATTCAGGAAATGAGTTTTAAAATATATAGTGATAAAAAGATCAAATTCTATAAACCTATTAATTATTTTAAGTTCTGAGAGCGGGAAAAATGTTCTTTTA
Source organism: Fukomys damarensis (assembly GCF_012274545.1). Taxonomy (NCBI): domain Eukaryota; kingdom Metazoa; phylum Chordata; class Mammalia; order Rodentia; family Bathyergidae; genus Fukomys; species Fukomys damarensis. The sequence continues at coordinate 40,738,286 of NW_022900924.1, read as the reverse complement.
AGAGTCACTCGTGTATATACCTCCAGTGCTTTCTGACAAAGCATGAAAAAGGAAAGCAGAACACTGACTTTTTCTAACTGCTAAGGCTTAAGGGAAAAGTTTGGCCACAAGGTCTGCTGCCCTACCTCCTTGATTTTCCTATTTCAACAATTGCACTAAATTCTGGGTAAATTAATTTTCCCTCAAAGTGAAAGGTTCTTTTAATAATTCCTTGAATGTTCACATCATTGTCATTAATGGTCTTTGTTCTGTTCACTGTAGGATAACTTCTTTATATACTTGTCTTTTCAAAAGCTTTCTTCCAATGAATAGACATCATAGTAAGTCACTTGAAAAATCTCCTGTAAATATGGAGTATTTTTAATATTATCAAGCATTGTCTCATAATTTTCTTTCATAATTCTGACTTGGAATTACAGAAACCTTGGTTATGAATACTAGGTCAATTTCTATACTTGCAGCTTGAAAAAGCAGTTTGATAATAAATACAAAGCTTATTATAGTTTAAAAAATAGTGCAGCAGCAATGTGGGTTAGCATTCTGAAGAATTTATTTTTTAAGCATCTTTTGTTCTCATTCTATACTTTGAGGTTTAAACTGATGGTGCAAGATAGAAATATGAAGCGCTAAGAGTTCAAGGAAATGTCACTTTTGGACACTATATGCCTGAGAAGAATTTTTTTTAATTACCAAGAAAGAGATTCAGTGTTTATATGCATGGCTCTAATGACTGATATACCTCACTGACTCCATTTCTTGGCTTTTCACTTATTAGATATGTGCCTTTGATTTTTCATCTATAAGTTAAGGGTAATGGAAGCCACTTGAAGAGCTTTTATAGAAATAAATGAGTTTAGCTCAGTGTCTTAAACTTATCAAGATAAAGTATAATTATCAATGTTCATAGTTCCCTGTTATTGTGGCATTATATGGAATTTAAATCCAGAAAGTCAAATAATCCCCAAAATAAGATTTGGAAATTTTCCTTCTTATGATGCCCAGAGTAGCCATTTTCAGTGGTGATAGTGCTTTTGTTTGGGAACACCAGGTAAGAGCACAACTTCTGCAGGAGGGTATGTGGTTGGATATGTGAAGGATTTTCCACATTTGGTCAGCCACACAGACAGGTCAGGACTCACCGTCAGTTCTCAATTTAGAAAAACAAATGGATTGAGAATAAACGTATAGGCCACAAACCCAGGTATATTAAAACCTGGGTTATTTTCCTACAGGCTTAAGTACTATTTGTTTCTAGCTCTCGTTCTACCAAGAGACAGGAATCAAACTTGTCATGAATACAGGTTTGCATTTAAATCCTAGAAGCCTTAATGACACACTTTGTAATAGACTGAGTTGACATGTCCCCAACCCCACCTCCCCAACTCATAAACTGAAGTCTTATCCACTAGGGCGACTGCATTTGGAGTAAGAAAGTAAGATTAACTGAAGTTATAAGAGTGGAGCCCTGACATTGTGATAGGTTTAATATCCATGTACAAAGAAGACAATAAAAGCTATGCAAGGTGATAGACACCTGCAATGTCAGCACTAGGGTGGTGGGGCGGGAGGATTGCAAGTTCAAGACCAACTTGGACAATTTAGCAAGTTCAAGGCCAGCCTGACATACATGGCAAGACTCTGTCTTTATAAAAGAAGAAGAAGAAGAAGGAACAGCAGGAAGAAGAAGGCAATGGTGATTTCCCTGGGGCGGGAGGATTGCAAGTTCAAGACCAACTTGGACAATTTAGCAAGTTCAAGGCCAGCCTGACATACATGGCAAGACTCTGTCTTTATAAAAGAAGAAGAAGAAGAAGGAACAGCAGGAAGAAGAAGGCAATGGTGATTTCCCAGTCTCTCCTTCTCTCTCTCCTCACAGTCCCCTATGTGAGGATCCAGCAAGAAGGCAGCCGACTGCAAGGTCTCCCCCTACTCTTTTACCTTCCCTGGCCTACACAACATCATGTTAGCCTTTGTGGTAAGATGGGTATGTCTTTACCTAGTCTTTTTTTTCAAATGGATAAGCTTTATACCCTGAGTCCTCCAGAGATTAGATTTTCAAAATGCTGTAAATTCAGATTTTGCAGATAAAAAGCTAGGTGTTTCATTCCAAAGCAATCAGAGAAATGTGACTGATTAGATATTTGATGATATTAAGGAATTACTGCTTAAAGCTTAAATGTGATAATTTTGTAGTTATATTTTAAAAATGAGTCTTTCCCAACCAATATATGCCATATAACGAATAGATTGTACAGAAAGAGGGCATCACAAAAAATGTGGGATTTTTTGAGATACATATTGAATGTTGTGAATGAAATGATAGCTGGGGTTTGCTTCCAAAACTTGAAGGCAGAGGAGGAGTATTGGGTATAGATAAATCAAGATTGGCTTTGAGTTAAAGGTTAAAACTGGGTGGTACCTACATGGAAACTCAGTATATTTATCTTACTCTTTTTGTGTTTATTTAAGAATTTCCACACACAAAAGAATTTTTTTTCAGCTTTAATTGAGTTTATTGGTACATTTTAGGGATACAGTACAGTTACATTCATTGTTGGGATCTTGTACCTCTACATGACAGGTCTTGATTCTTATTTTTTCCCCTTACCCCTGCCCTCCCTTCACCCCCTCCTCCCCTCCCCATCTACAAACACTTTATTTCCATCTTTTCATTATCTCACATTTTTTTCTTTTCCCTTATTACCCTTCCCCTACCCATCCCACCTTCCCTACACCTTTAGCTCCTTTCTTCCCATTTCTAAATGTCAGTAATCTTATTAGGATCTTATGTATTATTGCAGATTATTCACACCAGAGAAACTATTAGGTATTTACACATGTGTGACTTATTTATTTCACTTAGGAGTATATCTTCAATATGTATCCATTTTCCTATGAATGAATCTATTTTCTCGTTCTTTATGGCTGAGTAATATTTCATTTTATAGAAAAACCACATCTTTATCCAGTTTCCAACAGATGGGCAAATGGGCTGTTTCCAAGATTTAGCTATTACAAACTGTGCCTCTATAAACATGGGTGCACATACTTCTCTGTGATATGATTCTTTTCGTTCTTTTGGAAAGATACCCAGCAGAGGGATGGCTGGGTCAAATGGAACCTCCAGTCCAAGCTCTTTGAGGTCTCTCCATATTGATTTGCATAGTGGTTGCACCAGTCTGCACTCCCACCAACAATGGAGAAGGGTTCCTTTCTCCCCACAACCCGGCCAACATTTGTTATTGAACACACAAAAGAATTTTAAATCATTAGTACTCAGATCCTGTTATGATAACCAGAAAACAAGAATTGGTTACTTCTGAACTCCTCACTCTTGTATGTCACCCTTCCTTACCTGGAAATACTGTAGTTTTGACCAGAGAAGAGTCATGGGGTAAAATAAGATTCTTAGATGGCAGATATCTTATTAACCTTTCAAACTTTCGTCCTATTGTACAAACTAATCAGCCGATTCAGACTTTGGGAACAGTCATATGTAATGACGAGACATGTGTGAGATTGACACTGCCCTAAGAGTCTTTGGTGTTAGATGTGCTAGTGATATGGGAAATTGGGACTTGTTCAAATATTTTGTAGATCTGGGAAACTTATTTTTTTTTTCTCATTGAGTTTATGGGTACATTTTAGGTATACAGTACAGTTACATTCATTATTGGGATGTTGTACCTTTACATGACAGGTCTTGGTTCTCATTTTTCCCCCTTACCCCTGCCCTCCCTTCAACCCCTCCTCCCTTCCTTATTTACAAATCTTTATTTCCATTTTTCCATTTTCTCATATTTAAAAAAAATAAACCAGTTATCCTACAAGTTTTGTGTGCAGGGTAGAATTTGTTTTACCACATGAGGTATTTTGCACATTTTACCTATGAGAAATATTTGCCAAATTATTACTCTCATTGCCAAGAGTTTGTGGGAGTTACTTTAATTATACTCCAGAAAATATAGTAGATCCTGTAAGAGAAAGAAATTTGTAAGAATTGTGGCTGATTTGCATTTGCCCATCAGTTGGAAACGATAAAGAAGATGTGGTTTTTCTATAAAATGGAATACTACTCAGCCATAAAGAATGAGAAACTGGAGTCATTCATAGGAAAATGGATACATATTGAGGCCATACTGTTAAGTGAAATAGATAAATCACACATGTGTAAACACTGAATAATTTCTCGGTGTGAAAAACTATAATAGTACTCAAGATCCTAATGGGATAATTAACAATGTGAAATAGGAAGAAAAGGGCTAAAGGTGTAGGGAAAGTGGGAAGGGTAGGGGAAAGGGAATAAGGGAAAAGAAAAAAATGTGATAACATGAAAAAATGAATTAAAGTGTTTGTAAATGGGGAGGGGAGGAGGGGATGAGAGGAGGACAGGGACAAGGGGAAAAAATGAGTACTAAGACGTGTCCTGTAAAGGTACAAGATCCCAGTAATGAATGTAACTGTTCTGTATACCTAAAATGTACCAATAAACTCAATAAAAAGAAAAAAAAAGAATTGTTGCTGATTTGTTCTGATTTGTCCCCTCAAGGTAGAGAATTTAGTCAGAAAACATTTGTTGAGCACTCTTCTTTTCATCTTTTGGTTTTGAGATAAAGTCTTGCTATGTGACCCAGGCCGGGCTTGAAAATGATATGTAGCCCAAGCTAGCTTTAAGCTTTTGGTGATCCTTCTACCTCAGCCTCTTGAGTGCTGGATTACAGGCGGGGCCACCACTCTCAGCTTGTTGAGCACTTGTGCAGTACCAGTCACTGAATGTGAGAAGACAGACGGTACCTAAACCACAGCATAGAACAGACAGCATTGTGGGAAGCTGGGAGTACAGCTTGGGTCACCTCTAATCTCCTTTTCACTCTCTCATACTTCTGGCACATATATATTAAGATCAGGAATAAGAACATTCTGTAAAACTTTATTTGTATTTAGTTTAGACTCTAGATACACATAAATTTAATCTCTTTAAGGACAAAGGGTAGTGAAAATGAACCACTTCTAGATATTATTTATGCATTGCTTATCTTTGAAAATTTTGAAATTCAGAGTTAAGTTTGGGGGAAAAAAGGTATTTTTCTTCTCTATTCATTCTCCCACCCTTTCTTCTCTTTACTCCCCCCCCCCCGCCATATAGCTGTTAGAATCACAGCAGGAATTATTTTAATTTCTAAAAGGCACTTCTGTGGGAGAGAAAAAAATGTTACAGTGGAAATAAATGTTGAAACAGGCAGAGTGCCCTCTCTGAAGGACACTGAAGTAGCTAATAGTTCCCCTAAGAGATTACTAGTGGAGTGGTCCTGCATGAAAGGAAGGTGGCATGAAAGATCATTGCTTCAGTTATTATTAATGGATTGCTATTCCAGCAAAGATCAGCTGGGGGATGCTTCTGATTGGCTGGCTACGACCATCAAAGGTAGTTTGTTTAGCTGTGTGACTAATGCCACTGTTTTCAAGGTCTGCTCGTGGTACTTCAATTAGATGGAAGCTGAGGCAGTTAGAGAAGCTTTCTTGAACTCTTGGCTGAGTTTCAGGATAAGAAAACTTTTCCATTAACTGTGAAGTTAAAAGAAAAATCCTATAATGTATTTCTTAACCAGATTAGAAACCAGAACCCTGGTAGGCTTTTGTTTAGCTATTTTGCCAAGAGTGTTCTGCTAAGGCCATGCAAAGAATGAATAATTCACATTGAAAACCTTAGCATTTTACTTAAAAGCCTTATTTTCATTTTTGGAAGATGTGACAGCAAGAATTAGTGCTGGCACTTCTGTCTCAATAATGGTGGTGATGTTTAAATGGCAACAAATACATAATTGGACTTACATGCACATTTATGGACACAAAAATGTCATTACCTATCTTGGTGGAACAATTTACACTTACTCTATAAATAAGAAAAATCTGCTTAAGTTGTTTTTAATCTGTAAGCAATGAATCAATTTGAGAAACCCTTGCAACAGTCATACTTTGAGAAAAATATCCCTTTTTTCATACCCTGGTTTTGAAAGGAAGAAATTGTTTATTTCAAATAAGACCCTTGATGAAGCTTCTTAAAATACATAGTAACTCATTTTCATCATATTCCTAAAAGACTTTTAAAGATCAATAATTAGACTCCTCCTCAAGTTAGGAGTTAGAAATGAACTATAGCATAATAATTCTACACTTTCCTTAATTTGGCTGAGCTGAGACTGTTTGAATATTCCAGGGTATGAGATTTAGTGCTTTATAGTAAGAATGGGGAAGAGGAATTAAGAAATTGAATGTGGTGGTGTGTGAATGGGAATAATTATTGATATTATCTTGGATTCCAAACATTTTACTCAAGAAAAATAAAGGATAGAAAAAATAATACAAAACAATGACGTAAAAAGAACAACTAATTACTACATAGATTTTGAAAGTAAGAATAAAGCCAATTTAGATATCAGTAGGAAATAGTTATGACCTCAGAGATGTGCTATGAACTCTTATTTAACCTTCACAGTGAGACCTGCAACTTTCCATGGCTTCCCTAGATATTCTAAGACAGATATTTTTATTACTTTTTGTCCCCTGGCATTATCATGCACATACTATTTATTCAATTAAGTTTCTTTAAAAGTGTAGTGTCTTATTAGGGTACTTTACCAGAATTTGGATTATTATAACAGGTATCAAACTTAAAGTTCGTGTATGTTGGACATTTCATAGTGGCCACTAAATATTGCTAGGTCTCCCCTAGGGACTACTGAGCTACTAGTTGGAGCATGTGGGTCAATACTGCAAATTAAATATATGAAACAACTAGCTACAGATACGCTAAGGTTGGCAGTCCTACCTTTAGTGCATGTGTAGAGCGAACCTGTTTTTCTTCTCTCTTGCAGTGGATCAGTAAGAATGTGGCTTTTGCTCATGGTCATGTGTTTGTTTCCTTTTCAGCTTCAGGTAATTCTCCATTCTCTCTTTACCATGGTGTTCCCAGGCTCACGAATTCTCACTGATTTCTGTTCAAATACAACTCACACTTCTCCTACAGATGATTCAGTATAATTTCTGTTTATCTCAGGTTCTGACCAGGAATGCAAGCTGTCTCCAATGCAATCTACATGCAACTTCTGACCTTTTGGGTCCCTGGTGCTTGGGTTTACCACTCCTTTCCAATCATATTCCTGTAGGCCTACTTTTCTCTTCTCGGTTTTAACTTCAAGAAGGGTAAAATTCAACCTTACAATACAGTCTACACCATATTACATTGTTGGAAGGATTGTATCTTTCAGAAATATGTCCATGTAGTGTCATGGACATAAGTTTTAGATAAAATTATTCTTTGGTGGTGAATTTTAGGTCTCAAAAAACACTATCACAGTTTTTTTGGAAGGTGAGAATTCCGTGAGTGATGGGGCCATGTCTAGCACCCTGGAAAATATCCCCAATCTCTGACTTTGCTTACTTATAAGATTAGTTCTGGTGAAGTATGAACTCCCTTTCGCCAAGCCATCTCTCTCCCCACCTTTATAGTGAAGATCAGGGAAACCTCCACTAAGAAGCTTTTCTTGATTAGTCTCACTACGCTTCAGCAGTCTGTTTAAATTCTGGCCCACCATTCGCAGTCTGTTTAAGATTTCCAAAGACCTGGGCACTCCCACTTTAACAGGCTCCACATAGTATCACATCAAAATACACTAATATCCCAGATTAATAAATGTTTTTTTCTATAAAATAATTTAAAAGAATTTTAATATTTTACATTCAAAATTATCTAGCTTAGTATAGCATGCTTATTCTAAGATAGACTATGATTACTTGATAATTGTTGTTCATTGTCAGACATTCTTGTGATTAAAGATATACCTTACAATTTTAATGTAATAAAATTTTTTTTTTATTGAGTTTATTGGTACATTTAGGGATACAGTACAGTTACATTCATTGTTGGG
>NW_022900924.1:40723184-40729199 GCF_012274545.1 Fukomys damarensis | reverse complement strand
ATCGGGTCTTTATATTTGGGGGGACTGATTGTTTTGAGTTCTTTATATATCCTTGATAATAGTCCTTTGTCTGAGGTACAGCTGGTAAAAATTTTTTCCCACATTGTAGATTGTCTCTTAGTTCTGCTAATGGTTTCTTTTGAAGTACAGAAGCTTTTTAGTAAGATGAGATCCCAGTTGTTGATTCTTTCTGCTAGTTCCCGTGCTACTGAGGATTTGTTCATAAAGTCTTTTCCTATACCAATGTCTTCCAGAGTTCTGCCTAACTTACTTTCCAGCAATGTAATAAAATTTTTACGAGTATTAAAACTTACATATAGGCACCAATGGGACAGTATGTAATGATCAAACATTTATTAACTTATTTCTAAAGTTATTTTCCTACTTTGCACTGTCCCCCCTCTTTCTAGAACTTGAGCACCTTTTCAAGCTTATGCAAACCTCACACTTTTTAGTGTCTTCTATGTATCCAGAAATAGTCTAGCTGCTGCAATTACAAAGTTGGAAAGAAAAAAACCCAATGTTCCTGCCTTCAAAGAATTCTAGATGTGAGGATGATAATGGAGTGAATAATACCAAAGCAGTATGATATGGGTGGGAATAAAAACAGAATTAGAACCATACAGAGATGACTGATTAACTGCCCAGTCAAGTTCTTAGAAGAGTTGATTTTGAGCATGGAGACGCCTGACTTTAATCATTCCTACACTGTAGTGTCTATGACTCATGATTCTTCAAGAAAGAATGCCTCACAGGTAAATTTCACGTTCTATTTTACTGATACAATCTTGATCCCTTTTTACAGAAATCTGGGACATCTTATCAGAATTGGTCTGAAATAAATTTCAACCCCTTAGGCCACCTTCTGCTTCCATTTCCCTCCCCTTCCAGGGTAAAGATAGAATGTGAACAGCAGGGTGGTCGAGTGGCATGTCCTCTTCACAGGGCTGTTGAGGTCAGAGTTATCAGCATCCCATTTTGTAGATGAAGAAACAGAAACTCAGAGCAGGGAAGTCATCTGCCTACAGTCAGTTGGCAGTAAAATAACAGAGGTGGGATTCAATCTTCAGTCTGGTTAAGGCTGACTCCGTCTCACCACCTGATAGAGTTGGACTCTCCAAATGCGTTCCTGTTTCCACACTTATCTACGTCACTATGTGTGTTCATTTTCTTTTCTGATGATGTGTAGAAGGACTTTTAAATGAAAAAAAAAAAAAAAAACAACCCACCCCTGCTCCATCCAGGAAGAGTTAAAAACTTAGAAAAAGATAACTTATTGGAGGGAAGATATTGAGCATACAATCATCCTCCAAATTCTTCTCTTTTCCTTTAGCTTTTTGAATAAAGTGACAAACATTTCTGTCTGCACTCTTATTTTTGCCTACCTTAGCAAGAGATCTTTTGCTTGATGCTTCATTTTTGATAAGGGAACATTCATTATAATGAGAGGAACTATACTATTTCATGGACTTGGATGAGGTTTAGGGTAGTAGGTAAACAGAACAGTAAAAGCATTCATATTATAATAACCATTTTTAATGATAGTCTTGGTATTTTGTCAGAAGTGGAGAGTAGAAACCTACACAAACATTGAGTTAGTGAAAGGTACTAATAGTAAAAATGTCTTAGAGCCATGAAGATTCGTCTTTGCTGTAAGTTAGGATAATATCCTGTTAGAATTCTGACTTTAGTATTGTGTGAGCTGTTTTCTTAATACCTATCTACCCTCTGCCTAGGTGATATTCATGAAATAAGGCATAGATAATCATTTAGCAACACTGAGCTGAATCATGCAAAACACAATTTGTATGCCATTTTGAGGAGTCTAAAATAAAAGTTGTTTTAAAAGTCCCAAAAAAACCCCATAAAAATAAAGCATTCTAATCAGAGAAAAAAGAATTCAAAAGCCTGTGTCATAAAGGAAAACAATTTACTTGTGCCGGTCCCCTTAATAAGTGCCCCAAAGCGTTCCAGTGCTGTTACATTCTCTAATGATATTACAGTATGTGGCACATCTCATCTAATCTGTTAGTAAAATCCTAAAGTCACTTATGTCAGTCTCTAATGCAAGCTAAATGAGTCTTTCCAGTAATAAGAAGCTTCACAGAATTAGTTTTCGTTTTGCAGAAAATTGCCATTGGGGCTGGCACTTTTATCTAAAAATTTCACTCGTGCATAAGCAAAAAACTCATATATTATTTGGTTACATTCCATCAGTATGAGAAATAACATTGTGAGAATTCTATGCATGCTAATGATATATAGAAATCCACCTGCTTTCAGATAAAATGAGTTTAATTTTCTGTTGCCCACTGCCTGGTTGGCCTTTCATAAATTACTTATGCACAGCTATTATTAAAATAGAGGGAAAGCAAATTAGAAAGTCCTCCTATCTCTCCACTGGATTTAGCCAAGGCAGGGCTGTGACAGCTAGAGTCAGCGTTTTTGAAAAAATTCTGCTCTCTTGAAAAATTTTGCATCTCTATACAATTCTATACCACTGTTGTAAACGTTCTGACCTGCCTTCTTACCAAATTAACCTAAATCCTTTCTATTTTTCAACATTAATGGAATCCTCTAGAGTCCTGCTGATATATATTAAAATATATTTATTGGTTAATTTGAATTCCAGCATTTTGTACCTCATTTCCAGCACTCCTGTTATATCTGAACAGCCTTGAGCTTTAGCCTTAAAAACTTACAAATTAAGATACATACAGTACATCTTACAATTATCAGATCAAAACAACTTAACTTTTATTGGAGCATAGAATGGGAAATTGAACTTTTTGATAAAATAGAAAATGATGGCTGTCTGTGTGAAAGAGTTAATTGGATTTCAGAGGGCGCTTTCTAGTTGAGGGGGATATTTATCGATCAATGAATACTTGACCTCTTGTCTTTAAGATAGGTGAAAAGTTTTTATTTCCAGAGGGTTTTTGAAGCCCAAAGTTCTCAATCACTGAACTCTTCCACTTATTAATTGTTGTCAATTTTTCTGTTTTGTTCAATTATGATTAACATCTTCCGAAGAAGTATCAGGTGACCAGATTTTTAAGGGCCAAATAAAACATTATCCTTGATGACACTCTACCCTTTCACGTCATAATGTCAAAATAGCTGTAAAAACATTCTGGTGCAAATCAACTTCAACTGCAGTTCATTCTGAAAAAGATTAAGACAGCTTCCAGACTATTTTATAAAATTTTCATATAAACAGATTTTTTAAAAGACAGTTACATCCTGTGCAAAGAGGATGGTTGTATTGCTCAAATAACATTTTAAACTAATTCTAGACGTAACAAGTTCAAACAGTTTCTGTTAAGATTCTTCGTCATAATGTTTCAGTATAAGCTCTGTCTATATCTAAATGGAGCATTTAAAAGGGCATCTTGATAGTATTAGTTACTATACAAACAAAATTGCAAATGAGCATTTGTACTCTTACTGGTATGTGCAAGATGAGAGTGAGGGTCTTAGGAAAGTGGGGTAGGGAAGGGAAGGGAAACATATTTTCTTTTTTAAAATCTCTGCCCTGAATTTTTGTTTGTCTTTTATTCCATTTTTCGGACAAATCTTTCGGACAAAGGTTGGAAATACGTGTATGGCGTTTAGAATTGATGTTAAAAAAAATAGTGCCAAGCAAATAAAACCCAGCAACTCAACTCAAAGGGAATATAGATGATTCTAAAAATGCTGTTGCTGAGTAGTGAAGGAAAATAATCATTTTCAGATCTGTCCATGGCTCGTGTCATTTCACCACCTGCCAAAGTTAAATGATGAAGTATTTGTTCCTTGAGAGAACTGGGTGAAAAACACCATCTATATATCTAGTACATATTACTAATTCTAAAAATTTTAGTGTGTTTTTATATAACTTTACAATAGTTTCCAAATAAATCTGTTCTGAAATTTGCAAACTGAAATTCACTAGCAATGGAGCCATCGTCAAATGTCTCCAGAAGACAAAATATAGAGTTTGAGATCAGTCAACTACTTGGGCCATGATATGGTGAAGTTGTGTTTATAAAATGCTTAACTACCTGAAGCCTCTTAGATGTCCAGTTTTGACCTTGGCACCTTGGCAGAGGTGATGTGAGCCAAAGAAACAATCCCGTGGAAGACAATCACTGCATCATTTCGCCCCCGCAGTCTTTATAAGCCTAGTGCCTGCACAGAAAGCGAGACATACTTCCTTCAGCTAGTTTAAGGTATCTGCTTGTTTGGCATTGTGCAGACACAGCTTCATACCACTTCTAATAGTGGTGGGTTAGGGGGAAAAAGCCCTGTTGATTAAGAATAGAAAAAGAATCGAATGATCTACCTAATTCTGGATTTAAAAAAACCAGCACAAAATCAAGTTTGGCAAGTAAACCAATTATATACTATTCCTCAAAAACTATAGTTTGATTTCCCCAACAGACTGTTTGCTTTTAAGTAATTCATCATCTAATTCCTCAAATACATCTCTGTATGTTTCCTAAGAGGCATCATGTGTGGAGCTGTGAAAAACTAAACTCTTGAGTCTAATAAACTTAGATTTGAAAATTTGGTTGTGGAAAGATACGGCTGAATTATTCTGTCAGGGTACATTTCTTCAGTTGAACTTCATTTCTTCACTTATTAAAAAAGGGGATGACCACAGCTTACTCATGGTTTGCTGGAAAGTTGAAAATCATGAGGTAGGAAAATGATTGGCTTATGAGTATGTAAGTACATAGGCGTAGTTAACTATCTGTACGGAAGACTATTTTGTGAATATGAACTTTAGATCTGATGGATAAATACATAATAGATAAATATATAGATAGATACAGAGGCATAGATCTAGAGACAAGACAAAGACAGAGATAGAGGTAGAGATAATTTTGTGATTTCATTTGGTATGGTTTCCACACCGGAACGAACTCCTCTTTAATAAACTATGGTTATAGAAAACTAGTTTTTGTTGTTATTGTACGTTAGCTGTTACATGATGTGTAATATACTGATATGAGCTCCACATGTTTCTCCTTAATCCATACATCAATGAGTGATGCAAAGAAGGAATTGTTTGTCAACAACAATCTTGCTCTTTTTAGAGCAGATAATTGTTAACAACTGAAAATGTTCTTAAAACTTTAGAATTAAGATGTTATGTACATATACCAACTCCACAAAAATCGTTTAATTATTATTTACTGCAAACACATACTAATAAAATTTAAAAATAATAAAAAATGAAGGCAATACAAAGTGTTCTGGAAAAAAAAGGTATTTGGGGTTCAATATCAAACTCTAGAAGAACTGCAGCACTTGTACTCCAACAAGCACAGGTGACTGGTCTCATAACTCCCTCACCCTTTGCCAGTGGAACATACTATTTTTCAAAATTTTGCCAATTGAATAATTGAAAATTCAATTTCTTTTTTTGTTTGTTTGCTTGTTTTTTGAGACAGGGTCTCACTATGTAGTTCAGACTGCCCTGGAACTCACTGTGTAGCTAAGGCTGGTCTCGAACTTGGAGCAATTCTCCTGCCTCAGCCTCCCGAGTGCTGGGATTACAGGCATGTGCCACCATGCCCGGCCCTGAAAATTCAATTTCTAAAAAATGTTTGAGTATTAGTTTCTTGTAAATCCCATCAGCCCCGAGCACTAGAAACAAAATCAGACATTTTGTTTTTAACTAAATTTTTTTAAATGAAAGGTTTATTTTTTACCAAGACTTTTTTGGCTAATTGTTTACTGGGATTAAAATATCTTTAGTGAATCATCTTATCTTTTTTTCCCAACTTACTTAATGGTGTATTTGTCTTTTTCTTATTGAGCTATGAGAACAATTATTAAAATATCTCTCTATCATTTTCACTGATTGTTAGCCTTTCAATATTAAGATGTTTAAAACTTTACATCATTTTATATTGAAAGATAGATCTCTTATTTCAATATTATAAATTTGAATAATTTCATAAATATTACCTTCAAATATTTCATTCCTAAACAGCATAAAAGATTATTGCTTAAAATTAATTCGAA
>NW_022900924.1:40704822-40723045 GCF_012274545.1 Fukomys damarensis | reverse complement strand
AGTAGGATGTTGATTTTATTTTTTTTAAAGTAGTCTATTTTTTCCAATCACATATTGATTTATGATTTATGATACTTTCTGACTTATCTCTTGATTATTTATTTGGGTCGATTCATCTTTATGTATTCTTCCCTTAAGATTATGATCTCTTACAGAATATAAATCTTAGTCACCTTATTACTATTTTGGCAAAAATAGTGGTGAAAATGAGTGATAAATGTGATGATGACAAGCATCTTCATTTCAGTCACGTCAATGACTCATTTGTGAGGTGATATTTAATTATTTATCCCATTTGGAGTAAATGAAACAGAATTTGTAAAGTAGGTGGGATACTACCTAGTGAACATCATGGTAACTTCTCAACAGTCATTCCATTTCAAGTTTTTAGTGGCCAATTATGTTTGCCTTAACATACTTAATGGATGTTGGTTTAGGTAAGGGCCTGTCTAAGCCACTTCAGGCCTTAAAAGATTGGCAGAGTGATCTATTGTTTGTCTCTGTCTCTCTCTGTATTTTTATATTATCATGCGTATGAAATATATTTATAATATATATTCACAAAATAAAAAGGAATTTACAAAGTAGAAAGGAACTAGTAAAAGAAAAAGATGAAATTATAATTATTTTTAATATTTAAAATAATTTTGTTTACTTGTTACAGAAAACCTTTCATCTCACCATTATCATTATTATCATTAAATTTATTTAATTTATTAAGATATCTGCTGGATAACACTCTAATGCCAAACACTATCTTAGAAAAGTTTATAAAAATGGAATAGTTCTCTTTTCAAAAGAATTCTCAGCTCTTCATATTTCCACTCTTTTAAGTACTTCTTGCAGAGACTACTGTCACGTCTGTAATATACCAATATTTTCTTGGTCACCCCCACTCTAACTCCAGATATTGTATGGACGCTATTCTCTAAAGTAATATCTATATGCATGATTGGCCTTCCATATAGAAGGCAGGACAGTGTAATAGGCTGAAAACTTGCCAATGAACTAGGGTTTTCTTGTCAAATGTGTGCATTGCTAAAATCACATACTTTTCTCAACCAAGATGACAAAACTTTTATAAGTTGACCAGTTTGGGGTATATATACAATATTGTTTATAAATTCATAATTACTTCTGACATGTCAATGAATTGCCTTATGCTTTCTTGACTTATGAGCGCTCTCCTTGGAATTCATTACTTAGTTAGATATCAGCTGTGACCTGCTAAAAGAGAAAAAAGAAAAATTTAACAAAGTCTGTATACAAATCTACTTTCCAAAAATAAGTATCGTGGGATAACGTGTCAAAACAATTGAAAAGCAAATCCCAAACAAGAAATTGTTCTATTGATAAACTGTGGTGAATGCAGTGGGGCTTGTTATTCTAGCTGCAGTATTGATTACAAACCTTGAAGTCTTAAGCACAAAATAACAGCATTTGGTACTAAGGTAGAAACTGAAGGAAAACAATCATTTCTGCTAGTTAAAGAACAGAACTAGGAATTTATCACAAGATAACAAAAATCACATAATGTATTATCTTAAATGGCTTCCTTGCCAACACAATGTAAGAATTTAGCTGGTTTTGAAATAGGGCAAAAATATAATCACATCTAGGTACTTTAAATTCTGGATGAGTGAGCTGTATACAGACCCAAATGTTTACTTCCTAGGGACTAAACTCTAGACAATCGACCCTGTAAGTGTGTTTTAGTAATTTTACCTGGAAATTTCTCTGGTCTGAGTCTCAATCATGTGTTCATTGACTATGCAAGCACTGCGAAGAGTCTTCAGTCATGTGCTCCTCCTCTCAGGTGTACAAGCCACCCACAGCCTTAAATGGCTTCACACATCTGCCGTCTTTGCATTCCCGCTTTCATTTCTATGGTATTTCTGTCTCTTTCTTGTACACTGTCATTTCTTTTTAATATACCAACTTTTTTTTTTTTTTTTGGTACTGGGGATTGAACTTGGGACCTTGTGCCTTGTGAGGCAGGTGGCAGAACCACAAAGCTAAATCCCCAGCCCAATATACCAATTTCTTGTAGGAAATGTCTTGCAGTCCTCTCTCCTCACCTCTTTTGCTGCTTCAGATCCGTTTGGTCATGAGACAAGCTAGAAATATTCATTAGGACTAGCTTGGTTTTGATTACTGGCATGAGAACTGTCCTCTGAGCAAAGTGCGGAAAATTAAATTTTACTGCCTGGGCGTTATTGCGTACATTTCAGTCATGTAATATTCTTATTTTGGCTCTGGGGTTGGTGAGAAGGACGAAGATCTGGTCTTCCAGGGTGGGTGAGCTGTTACACGAGCTCACAGTGTTCTCTGCTCTTGCTTTTGGCTTCCTATCAAAAGAGCTCTTCAAGCCTGTCATGTCTCCAGGTTGATTGCTAAGCCTTAACTCTTGCAGGATGCATATTTCCTATTTTCCCAGTTTCTCAACATTTTTTTTCCTGAGAAAATGAGATTTAGAGAAAACATTCAAACATGCTAAGACCTACCAAGAAGGAGCCCACATTGAAACCCAGTAGTACACTGAAGAAGTTTTTGTAATACTTTCAGTTTAAAAGCAAATTACTGAGTACTAATTGATTATGACTTTTAACTTCTAGAAACACAGAATGATTCCCTAAAGTTTTGGTTGAAATAAATAGGTAAATGAATGAATGAATTTTATTCAGTGAATAAAATAAAAGGTATTTATTTTTTCTATCACACAACTTTGAAATATTTACCAAAATTAAAGTTGATGGTGTTCATTTGATATTCAAAGCACTTTTTAGAATCAATTGTTTTGCAATTTTGAAAATATTTTAAAACCTCTGAAAAGTTACAGAAATGCATTAATCACACAAAATGAAGTCTATGTAGCGTTCTAGAATGTCTTAAGTATTGTCTCCATAACGTGATTTATTTAGTTCTCAGAACAATTCCATGTAAATGGGGCAGGCATCATAATTGTTTAACAGATGGAAAGACTGAACTATTTTAAAATTATGACTCAACAACTGAGTAGGTCACATAGACAGTTTACAATTGGCAGAACTAGAGGTGAATGCTGACTCTAGTCCATGATTTTTGCCTTTCAGCTTTCCATCAATTCATAGAACTGACACCAAAACGGAAGTCTACTAAAAATGTATTGGGTGATTGGTTGACTGACTGACAGACTGACAGATAGGGAGACATGTCCTCACTAACGGAAATAAGAAGAGCTTAACGAGGATGTTTGAACAGGCCTAGAGAGAACCTGGTATGTTCTTGGGCTTCCGTTCTCACCCACTCTGTTCCTGCTGTCCGTGAAATGGGCCTGTGACTCTGCTACAACCCCAGTAGCCGCAGCAGCAGAAGGTGCTATACAAAGACTTTCCATTCAACTAGGACTAAGGAGAGACTGTAAGAGGGGTAGAAGAAGGAGTCATTTCCTCACTAAATAGCCCGAAAAACTGTTCAAGATTCAGGGTAAGTGGTAGCTCCCTATTCACATGGAAAAAGAACGCTGGAGTAGATAAGGAATTCTACCTTACCTCTTGAGTCTTAGAAGAAGTCTGTAAGATGATACTGCACATATCAATACATATGAAACACTTTATGCTAACCAGTCCTTTGTCACTAGAAGCTAATTTCCTTTTTATTTTGCACAGGACATATCCTAGAAACTTAGTAAAGGACATGCTACAATATTAAGAATTCTATAATTAACATCGGGCAGATTTGAATTTAAATCCTTTACTTTCCAGAGTCTAATTAAAGTCAGACATTATTGTGAGTGGAATGAGACATTTTCCTGAGCAACCGTATATTAATGGTTTAGTGTGTAGGGGATTTTATGTTAAAAGTTTAAAACATATTTGGAATAATGTGTTTCCCTTTGAAGTCAGGAAGATTGAAAAGTTATCTTACCTTAGCATAAGAGGAAATCACTTTCGATAAAAAGTGGCCTTATTAGGATAGATGTTATTTTTATCTCTTTACAATTCTCAATAGCTTTAAAACACACTGCAAGAGTGTAAATCTATTGACACTATCACAAATAACTGGAGTGGCCTTTGGTTCTAAATTATTAATGCATTTTAGATCATCATTTGGGGTAATGATGTTAATATCTGTAGAAATCTTAGCAACAAAACTGCTGATATGATGTAATTGTTTACTTAAATGCTTAATTTCAGCGTTTACTTGAATTGTGACTTATAGTTTAATATATGTCCTAGAAAGTAAGTTAGAAAATAATTGTTGGCTAATCTTTACAATGCACTCTAGAAAGCAATGCTGTTCTTTTTTAGTCAATCATTTTTTCCAGAATTGTAAATTATGCCTTCACAGTATTAATACCTTAAATATTTATAACAACTTCATCCCTAATAATTCCAGTGCTTTTGTGAATATTATTTTATTGTACCTTAGTATCACTGTATGTGCATCATCATATTTCCAACACACAAATGTTAGCTGAAAATAAACACTATAAAACCTGAAACCTAAAAAACAAACGTGTTATCTCTGAAATTTATAAGCTATCCCAATTATAAAAAAGCAAATCTCCCAAACTACTGTTTCATTTTTTAAAAATCTTCAAATTTCACAAAGAAGAAAATATTGGCCGAACTACTTAGAATCCAGCCTCTATTGAATGAAATGCTTTGCTATAAATAAGATAGGCCAAAATGCTACAAAATGAGCTTTAAATTTTTGTTTAAAATGAGTGTTTTTGTGCTCATACCAATTTATGATCTTCTTCTGCCCCACTTCACCTCTAATCTTAGAAAATAACCTCGTTATTTTATATTTTTTCCTCTGTTTTATTGGAACAGAAATCAGAGATCTCAAGAGAAGGCAAGGAAGTAGGACATAAGGGAAAGTTCAGAGCCAAGTGGAAGAAGGGTTGAATACTTTTTTTCCCAAATACTAGTGTACTCCGGACCTGGCTTATTGCTGTCATGCAGCAGTCGTGTAATTAATTGTCACTTGTTCGTATGCTCTTCCTGACACTGTCGAGTGGTCTATTCACCGTACAGATATGACTGGCACAAAGCCCTTAGATCTGGATACTAGATGGAATACAGGAGCTCTTGGAAAAGTGAACTTTGAGGTTGAACTTGAATGATTTACCTTTTCATTGGTTACCACTGGCAAACCCTAAAGTTGGAATCTGGAAATTTACTGTTTATTTTCAGCAGCACAGGGGTTAACTTTTCTTCCAACTTGCCCTAGACGAAAGCAGTTCTCCCAAATCCCAAGTGAGTTATTCAAGAGCGCATAAGGCAGAGCTAAATTCTGCTGTTGAAGAACTTATCATGACTCAAACCAGAAGAAAATAAAGAAAACTCAGACTGCTTTGCTGTTGCCCTCCCCCACCACGAGAAGAGATAAAAATGGAAGATTTACAAAGCAAACTACAGTGTATGGAATATATATAAATATATTTTTCTTCTTCTTCTTTTTTTTTTTAAAAAACCCCACCACTTTGTCTTATTTGCATGAGCACAAATCGCTTTCAACTTAATGCCAAAGAAAAAGGCAACATTCCCTGTGATGACTTCCTGAAAAGCTCACTGTATTTGTTTGATAATGGATTTTAGTTCATTGTCATGTACTTCACTCTTCATCAGCAGGAGCACTTCAGGGTAAAGAAACAGGCTTTTACCACACTGGAACAAAAGCTATATAAAGAAAAAAAAATCTTGAGCAGATGGAATAGTATTTGCATTTGCACAAATAGTGCTTTTTAGCACAATTCATATTACTCCATTGTGAGCTAAAGTAAGCCAGATGTGTCTACAGCCTGCTGCCGAGGCAGAATCGGCTTTTTGTTTGTCAGACTCAGAGGTCCCAACCTTATGATATCTCTGTACTTGTATATCCATTAGTTTTATTTCAGTTATTTATCAGGAGGCAAAGAAGAAAATGGCACTAGGTATTTAAGAGGACCAAATTAACTATTTTTGATTTTCGTGAATGAGGATCAAATAGGTTTAAGGTATCAGTCCCTCTAGTGATCTAGATGATGATTAAAATTAAAATTCAGAACGTGTGATAAATTTCATTTCTCATGACTACACTGAATAATCTTTGACATATATAACTTTCTCTTGTTTCTCTGACTCAAAGAGATTAATGTATGATTTGAAGATTAAAAAAAAAAAAGAAATTTAGATCCAAAACAAATCTTTGACAAGTAGCACAACTTTCTCATTCTACAAACCATGAAATTGAGGATCTGGAAGTAAGGTCCCTTCTAGGGGATGGTGTTCACAGTATTGGGGGCTTCTCTCTTGTCCTCAAACCCAATTCTCCATTGAAAAATTTTTAAATTTTAGAAAAATTTGTTCTTTATTGGTACATTTCAGGAATACAATATGACATTCATTATTAGACATTTGTACCTTTGTATGATGTATCTTGGTTCTCATTTTTTTCCCCATTCCCCTGCCCTCCCTTCACCCCCTCCATCCCTCCTTATTTACAAAGACTTTGTTCTGTTTTTTCATTTTCTCATATTTTTTCCTTTCCCCTTCCCCTCTCATTTCCCCTTCCCCTTTGGACCTTTTCTTCCTATTTCATATTATCTATTCTACATTTTGATCCTTATTTACACTTTCAGTTTCTCACACCAGAGAAACTATTCAGTATTTACACACGTGTGTCTTATTTATTTCACTTAAGAATATGTCCTCAATGTGCATCCACTTAGCTATAAATGTCTCTAGTTTCTCATTCTTTATGGCTGAGTAGTACTCCATTTTGTTTTTTTAAAAAAACACATCTCCTTTATCCAGTCACCAGTTGACAAGCATTTGGGCTGTTTCCAAGATTACAAACAGTGCTGCTATAAACATGTGTGTTTTATGTCAACAATTTCTAAAACGTTACACTTGGATTTCCAGCTCAGATAAGTTTGGTAATTCAGGCTTCAAAAAAGTTGAACTGACAAATTTTTCTTAACTATGTATACTGTGTCTCTCTAAAGGCATGACATAATAAGTCCCACTTCCCAAACTTACTTGGCCCAGGAACTTACCTTCCACAATACATAACAAAGGCTTCTTGTTCTGAAGAATGTTTCGTGGCTATTGCAGCAGTAGAATACCAGATCCTTTGCACTCAAATAACAGTGAAGAAAATTAGGGAAACGAAGACGATGTCAGATTCTGGTAAGATGATTTAAAGACTCTCGTTTGAATTAAAAGCAATGAATAGTATTTTTTTACGCACCAAGTCTATTGGTGCATTTCAGGTATACAATATGATGACATTCATCATTGGAAATTTGTACCTTTACATGATGTTTCTGGTTCTTATTTTTTTCCTCATTCCCCTGCCCTCCCTTCAAGCCCTCCACTCCTCCCTATTTACAAATACTTTGCTTCAGTTTTTTCTTTTTCTCATATTTATTCCTTTCCCCTACTCTTCCCACTTCCCCTTCCCCTTTGGGCCTTATCTTCCTGTTTCACATGATCTATTCTACATTTTGATGCTTATTTACACTTTCCATTTCTCACACCAGAGAAACTAGTATTTACACATGCATGTCCTATTTATTTTACTTAAGAATATGACCTCAATGTGAATCCATTTAGCAAGAAGTAGTATTTTTAAGGATTGCTAGAAACTTTTATTGATTAATATTTATTTATTTCATTTTTTTAAGCAAGCCTCTGACTTTTAATTTATATATTCTGCTTTATATAAAAGTTTGTTACTATAATACACATGGTTATGCTGGTATCCTTAGAGTATTCTGCTATAATATAGTATTAAAATTGCTTTGGATGTATTTCAAAAAGTGACGTAGCTGAATTAGTAACAAACACTACTACTAGATTTTGGGGAACCTGTATTCTGATCCCCACGGTGGTTGTACTAATTTACATTCCCACCAGCAGGTTCCTTCCCTCCTAATCCTTACATCTTCACCAGAATTTACTGTTTAGACAGGATGTGGAATGTTATTGAGCCACCAGGAAGAATGAAATGGTATCATTTCCAGAAAAACAAATAAATCCGGAGACCTCATCTTCAGAAAATAAGCCAGACTCAAAAAGACAAATATCACATGTTCTATCTACTACATGGAATCGAACAAAGCTGATAAGGTTGAAGGAAGAGTGTTATTAGACAAGAAGAAGTTAATAGAAGTGGGTATATAAAGGCAGGTATTTGGGGAGATGGATTTGCGCAATATATAAAATACACATTGAACTTTCTCCCAGTGTGAAAGTAGGAGAAAGGGTAGGGGAAGGGAGTGATGGGCTTGGGTAAAATGATCAGAGCATGTTACGGGCATGTACATATCTGCCAAAGTGAGGCCCTTTCATCAGTATAACCAATTTAAACAAGAGAAAAAAAGGAAGGAAATTCTGACACTTGCTACCATGTGGACAAACCCTGATTTCATAATGCTAAGCTAAATAGCTGGTCACAAAGAGATGAATACTATGTGATTCCACTTATGCACAGGGCCTAGGGTAGGGAGTGGATAGAGACAGAAAACAGAGTGGTAGTTGACAGCAGTCTGGAAAGATGAAAAACTCTGGAGATGGACAGTGATGATAGTTGTATAACATCGTGGATCTACTCAATGCTATTGAACTATTTACTAAAAATGATTAAAATAATTTTTTGGAAAAAGTGTGTTGATCTTCTATGCTGATGGTGAAATAGCAGCTATCTTCATCTGTGCTAATGGTAGAATAGTGCTGGCCCTCTGTAAAACAAGAGCCATCTTTATGAATATTTGAGATACACTCATTCGTTTGTCCCGTTCAATCACTCCATGGTATGGCTGAGCTCCTGTTATGTATCAGCCACTGTACTAACTATAAAAGCTATGGAAGGAAATAAAATGGGGCACTTCTCCTCATTGAGCTTACAATTTAGTTTGGAGGAGACAAAAAACCAATAAAACAAAACATAAAAAGTAAATAAACATAACAGGGAAAAAAACCCTCAAGTAGTTATGGTAAAGTGCGTCACAGTGTAGTCCACATCGCATCTTGCCTTTGCTATTTCATGATGCCTAAATACACCATGAGCGCCTGTAATTGAGTGTGAGTAGGATGCATTACACCAACCCAGAGATCTGAAAACACTTTCTTGAGAAAGAGATGGCCACGGTAGAGGTATCCAATTGGTGGCCAGTCAGATGCCAGCTACTGTTAGTTCCGGAGGGACGTGTGATAGTTCGTCGTGGTGTCAACTTGTATAAGAAACACCTAACTGATTGGTATAGCATAGTTTTGGGTGTGTGGACGACTGACTTTCTGAAGAGGGAAGAGCAAGCCTGGGTGTGAGTGGCACCAACCAAGAGGCTTGTAGCCTGGATGGAATAAAAAGGGAAGAAGAAAGAGATCTCACTTCTACTTCGCCTTTGGACCTGTCTCCAGGCTTCCAGCACAGACTTTTATCATCTCCCAGCACAGACCCTTAAGGTCCCTTATACAGAGTCTCATAGACTCCAAATGAGCTCCAGGCTTTTGACTTTTGATGGATATTTTGGATCTCCAGCATGCAGGTAGCCCTTCTGTACTCTTCCTCACCTGACTCTGCAGGCTGCCATTGCAAGCCTGCCTTGTAAACTATGTCTATGTAAAATCTATTCCTATAGTGAACTTTGATACAAAAGAGGTGAAAGAGAAAGGACTGTGATACAGCCACTCACCAAGAGGTGAATGGGGCATGGGCACATTCTAGGCAGCTGACACGGCAGCTTCCATGTACTGGGCATAGAGCAGCAGAAGGAAGCAAAAGCTCAAGGCTGAGAGAGAAAGCAGATCACATGAGGCTCTCATGTACGGTGTTAAGGACGTATTCACTAAACCTGGGCATGGGAAGCTCCTGAATGTTTTTCTTTTGTTTGTACTTCAGGATGATCGCTCTCCTTGTTGCATGAGCCAAAGAGGAGGCATCAAGGCTGAGAGCATGAAGACAAGTTAAAAGACCAAAAAGTCATCCAGACAAACTGAGCTGGCACAGCAGCAGAGGAAATGACAATAACTAAAGAGACTCCAAGACAGTCGGGAAAGGAACATGTACAGTTCTTCAGATGCATGACTGTGAGGACCAAGAAGAGAGAAAACTAAAGGACAAACTTGGCTGGGGCACCAGGAGATTCCTCAGCATATATTTTTCTTGGTTTGGGGTATTTCTAAAACTACCTGGCAACAAAGAAAGAAAAGCACCTTAAACTGAGATTTAAAAGGCTGCGGAGTCACAAGGATGCAGATAAATTCTTGTTTTCCCAAAACACCAAATTAAAAAGGAAAATTCTTTTCAGCATTTCTTATTAAAAGATAAGAATATTTGTATCTTGGTAACTTTTAAATTATAAATGAAATATTTTAATTTAGCAAATGCGCATAATTTGTAAAAGAAAATAAAGATAATCTCATCTTTTCACCCCAAGATAGATACTCTTACTATTTTAATATACAGGTATGTCTAACTTTTCAATTATTTTTTTACTTGAATTCAGGAACTGAAATGGAGTTGATGTAGCATGAGATATTTGTATTAACTTCTGATATTTTTGTGTGTGTGTGTGTGTGTGTGTGTTCATTTTACAACATTGTTGGATTGTATGTGTATAATTGTGCTCCAACATTTTTTAAAAAATTAGGTTGTATGCACTTTCCTATGATATAATCTTTGAAAACATAATTTAACTGACTGGATAATCATCTACTATACTATAATTTGCTGAGCCATTTCCTTATTGAAAAACATTTAGGTTATTTTTGTTTTTCCACCATAATAAATGCTGTAGTAATGAACATGTTTTAAGAAACGTTAGTCTTTTTTTTTCAGCTTTAATTGAGTTTATTGGTACATTTTAGGGATACAGTACAGTTACATTCATTGTTGGGATCTTGTACCTCTACATGACAGGTCTTGGTGTTTTCTTTTTTAATTAGGATAGTGCCTAGAAGTGAGCTTGCTAAAATCAAAAGTTATTTGCATCTTTTAGCATCTTATAGATAATAATAAATTGATCCTATAGCTTATAGCAATGTCTCAAATGTTCCCTGTATTCCCAGAAAACTGCTTTAGTTTCTAGAAAACAAACATTTCAGAAGATGTGCTTAATTCAGGGAAATGTAGTAGATATTTGAGGAAAAAATGAAAATGTGACCCTTTGATTTGTTTGCCATTTCGGATAGAGCACTAGATACACTGGTCATAATAAACCAAGTCCTTAGTGTCTCTTTGTACCAACTATGTATCTAGCTCCTGTCATAGCACAACAGAGTGAGAATAGGGAAAGAGACAATATGAGAGGAGTTTATTTTGTGATCTATTTGATGCAGATCAAATAAGACAATCTTATAGTTAAGCATTTGGCCTTATCTACTCATACTTAAGCCTGCACATGTTTCCTGAGGGACAGTTAGGTGTCAAATGCTTTGTTATAGAACTAAGTTACAAAGATGAATGGCACAGGATCTGCATTCAAAAGGTTTGAAAAAGAAAAGAAGAAGCCTGGAAGGTTGAAACAGACTTATACACACAAATAATATCTAGCAGGTTCTATGTGCTAGTCACTATAAAAGTTTTGCTATGATCTCTTTCATTCTCAAAACACCCTTGTGAGGGAACTGTTTTCACCCTCCCAACCTCCATTTTATGCAGAAGAAAACCATGGCTCCAAGAGTTAGGTAATCTGCTCAGACCATATAACGAGAAGACTGTAGAGTATAAATTCAGCTCGAGTCTATATGAAGTCTGAAGTCTTGGCTGTGGTCCCCAGTGCTATAGAATAAGAACGGTAATAAGAATATCACTGTAGAAAGCCCCAGGAGCTGGAGGATGAAGAATGGGGGATCCAACAAAGCCTCACAGAGATACTTCGATAGTGCGGTGTCATATCCAATCGTAAGTAGACAAAGGGAAAAGAACACTCCAAGTTGAGGGATTAGCATGGACCAGGGCCTGTTCTTCAGATGCTGATGTTTTGGAATAGAGTGGGTTTTCGTTCCACCCTCTTTTACTTCTCACTTGAGGGGCTGTCTGTGAACAATCCTCTCCTCTCCAGAAGCTGTAAACACTGGTATAGATATCAGATTCTCAAGCCTATATGTTGCCTATGGATCAGTAGAACTGTATTTTTAACAACCCACTGGATGACTCCACTTAGATATTCAACAAGCACTTCAAATAAAAGATGATTTGTTCCTTTCCAGCCAAGTTTGTCTCTTTTACTTAAGTTAACCCAATTTCAGAATCTTAGATTCCTTACTGTTTCTCAACATTTAAAACAGTTTGAAAGAACTCACCAGGACTATTGCTTTTCTATCTCAAACATTTCTTGATTCTCTTTCCTCTGATCTTCATGGCTTAGTTTAGACTTTTATGATTTCTCATCTAGAATATTGCTTTCTAATGGCACTCAAGCAATATAGCATAAAAACGTTAAGTAGAAAGAGTACAGCTTGGGAGTTGAACAAAATTCTAGAATATCATTTCCAACTCTTAATAGCTCACTATATTTTTACCATAAGAATTTTTTCAGTTGTTGAGTAGAAGAGGTGGAGTTCAAATCAGTTTAAACCGAAGAAAAATGATATTGACTCATGAAAATATAAATTTCAAGACATTACCAATTCAGGACTGAAGCAATGTCAATAAAGCTCTGTCCCTTTTCTTCCTTTCAGCTATATTTTTTTTCATATTTTTCCTTTAGTTTTACACAGATTCTTTCTCTGTAATGGCAGAATGGCTACTGGAACGCAGTCTACACACTTATAGTACGCTGTCTGAAAGAACCCATGGGTGAAGCAGTAGGGAGGAATTCAGTTGGTTCTGATGAGTCATATGCGTATCCGTGAACCAGTCACTGTGGTCCAGGAAATGCACTGTTAGCATTGATCAAGCATTGTGGTTGTGTAGGACATCATGATTTATATTCCCACCAGCATTTCACTAATGATGTTCTCCCTAAGCAATGAATACTTTCAGAAAAACAACATACCCATTATACTTTTCCTAACCATTCACTATCTGTCCCATTTCTGTATAGTATATCTTCCATGATATTGACATAATTCTCTCTCTAAAATATACTTATCAGGGTGTTGTGGTACATACCAGTAATCTCAGTACTCAGGGAGACTGAAGCAGGAGGATTACAAATTCAAGCCCAGTCTGGAAAATTTTGAGACTCTGTCTCAAAACAAAAAATAAAAATTGGATTGGAGACACAGCTCAGTGTGAAGGCCCTGGGTTCAATCTCCAGTAACACACACACACACACACACACACACACACACACACACACAAACACCATGTGTCTATATATATGTACATGTATATGTGTATGTGTGTGTAGTGCATTTGGTGTCTTTGAGAACATAGTGCTAACTTCTCTTTTTTTTTTGACATAATAAAGCATTTATTTAAAGGCAAAAGATGTTATGCAGCAAAGAATATAAGCCAGCGCAGGGGATATAAGCACCCCCAGTATTTATTCATACATAGTCATGCTTTTCCTCCAGATCTGTGTAATGAATCATGAGTTTAGGAGAACTCCAGGCAGAAGCTCCTATTAACAAACCACTACCACCCGCATGTTCTAACTTCTTAAGAGCTCAAAAATGCACATCTCTCTGTCCTCTGTCAGCCCTCCATTCTTTCCTGTTGTGTTTCACCGGTACTATCCACTCCTCTGATGTGCACTGAATTTTTCTTCTTTTGCTTTTACTCAAATCCTTCCTCTTGTTTGAAATAAATATTTTGCCTGTGCCTGCTTTAGGGAGCTAATCTGTCTTTCCAGACTGCAATACAATTCATTCCGTCATTTATTCAGAACCCTTCTTCCCACAACAACCTGCTTTTCTCCCACAGCAACTCTACTTCAGGAAGCCTTGCCAGCCACAGCCATGACTCGGGACTTGACAGATTGGTGTTTCTGACCATAATGATCTGTTGAAGATTGGGCAAGTAACCCGACCTTGAGCATTTGAGGTCCTTCCTGTAGCAAGGGTAGAGAAGAGAGAGTCTTTCTTCCTGTGTCATTAATAAAGAGTAATGTTGGCCCAAAGCTGCCAGTGACCACACTTTGTAACACACACAGAGAGAGAGAGAGAGCCCTCATATAGTAAGATGCAATTAGGTCACCATGAGGACGACCAGAGAGATAAGAGAGCCACAGAGACTGGGAGCATCTGGGTGTCTCAGGTCTTGTTTTAATAGTGCCAACCAATAGTCCTTAAATTATTTTTGAATTAAGCTTCTGTCATTTGGAAGAAGCTTCCAAGTCCAGCTTAAATATTTCTTCCTCTAGAAGAGGAATTTCTGGACTTTTCCTTGTGTTATTATACTGATTTTGCCTGCTTTTTACAAAGTAAACATAAGCATTTACCCACTCTGCTGGGTTCACTCTAACATTGGCCAAGCGTTATAATTTTTCCAGCTGTGCTAGCCTGAGAGTTTGACTTTCACCCTCAGCATAGAGCCGTATATGTATTGAATCAAATTGCTAAAGGGCATTAAAAGAAGGATTTTCTTCCCATTGCTTCCAAGTATTTCTCTCTCCATTCCAGACTCTGCACTGATAATTGAATCATTGAATAATCTAAAATATTTTACTGGAAAAGTAATTTTTGAAAGAAATATGCAAACAACTGGAGACATGGGCTGCATTTGAAACAGAAAAGGGTGACATTTTCAAATAATGACTCAAGCCATTTCTGTGTCTTACTTCTAAATAGCAGGTACAAATTGGTTTATTTGCATTTTCTTGGTTAATTACACATTTTGGAATGATCTTTCCATGTGGAAGTCATTGATAACAGGATCTAATTCCAGAGACCAAAGTGCCATTAGTTTCATTGAATTGAAGCATTTTCAGAGGTTGGAGTCAAAGCCTGGGAATTAGAAATCGTGGGTCTTAATTACATCTTGGTCACAGATTGGTTGTTTTCTTGGAAGCAAACAATTTAAAAAAATTCAAGGGCCTGTAAAATGAAGAGAATATTTTCATCTTCCAATATCAGACCTTTATGTAATTTAATGAAATTTTATGTTTAAATAGCTTTGAAAGCCTAGAATGGTGTTCATTAATTTCCTAAGCTCTGAAATTGAGGAACAATTTTAGCATCATGGGCCAGTAGGTGAATGGGACTATTATAAACTCTTTTTATTTTTTTAAATTAAAACAATTTTTTTTGATACTGGGGATTGAACTTGGGACCTTGCACTTGCAAGGCAGTTGGTAGAACCACTGAGCTAAATCCCTGGCCCAAACCTTTTTTATTGTAGCAATTAATAGAGCAATCTGCTTTGATGAATCTGCTTTGATGAAGGCCTCTGGTTCCATGGCGTGCAAAGTTCAGTTGTTTGTAATGAAGACAGAGATAAGAAAGCCAACCTGAACAGGGTGCCTGCTTCACACCAATTGGGTGTTTGATTAAGATATTTACTTATATTTAATCCTTGGGAAAAAATGTATGAGTTTGAGAATACATTTTATTTATGATGAAATTAAACCTCAGATACTTCAAGACATTTTCTTTAGGGTTGTGTAGCCAACAGGTGGATCTGTGTAACCCTGTGTGGTCTGCGTGCTGGTCTTCGGTAGAATTAATTCTGAGGGGAAATGGCTATGCTTTTGGTCCTAGCAAACTAAGCCATTTACTAATAACATTTAATACAATGTGGGCACCCATTAGGTGTGGCTTATCAAGAGTGGTGCTACACATTTTACGGCTCATTCCTATCAACTATAAGGGAACTTTGGATGTCAGGATGTGTTTGGTCTGTCAAAGTGGCTCATAAACTTTGAAAGTTATCCTGAGTTTGTCACCAGGGTAGGCATCAGGCTCACTGTGTATCTTGTCTAAAACATTTGACTTTGGATCCATTTCATACAGACTCTAACTGTAGGGTGTGTCTGTGAGTGTGTGTGTGTGTGTGTGTGTATGTGTGTGTGTGCGTGTGCTTGTGCGCATGCTTACAGTCTCCTTTCTGGCATAGAAGACAATTTTACAATATTGATAGGTTTTGCTGGGAGAAGACAGAAGCCAGTCCTGTGAAGTTGTGTGGGTACAGGAAACCCTGTGAAACCTAGGTTCTCTTTATGGTAACCTAAAGTCACGTTTCCACTCGCAGACCTTTCTAAATTGACCTGCTCTTCGTAAAACTAATCTGTTAGAGTCATTTCCTGATCCTAACATGTTCTCATCTCTTATTCTGGAGTTGGTTGGAGTCAAAACAGTTAGTGGCGGTGAGCAGGTAGCACTCTGGGTGAATATGTGAAGCGGCTACAGGGAGGATCCTGTGGCAATAAGCCAAGCACCTCACCATGAAGGAAGCTGCACCCTATTCAACTACCAGATAACACAGGATAATACCTTCACGTTTCACTTGGCCAGTTCGTAATGTGCCACTCGAAACGCAGCAAGTCTGCCAACGTGTGTCTACATTATCTGATTTTGCCCACAGCACTCCTGCCATCCCGTCATTGTGTCAGAAATACATTACTTGTTGGAGCAGCGAGGCTCATCCAGTGTGCGGTGTGGGTCTGGGCGGATTATGGGGAAGAGCAGTGAGGCTCAACTAATGTGGGGAGTGGGGGAAGCAGAGAGACTTAGGACAGCACAACCCCTCCCTTGCCTCCCACAGCCAAACGCATTTGAAAAGACAGCTCAGATTTTGGTGTAACAAATCTATTGGCCAAAGACAGCAAGAGATTTTTCCAAAGCCAGTTTCCAGAAGAAACTGTTAGGAGGAGATGAATACCACGTTCTTAACCTCATTTGTTGAAAAGAGGGTGTATATGAATATAAAGGCACATGTGTGTGTTCATTCGTTACTCCCTATGCCGGCACAAACACACTGACAATGACTCTTCTGGAAACGGCCATAGAATATTATAAAATAAAGTTATTAATTTTCTTTATATTATTCTTGTCCAAATAGTATAAAATTTAACCTCATGGTCCTTACTCATGGGAATAGTCAGAAGCTAAATAAATGTGGCATGGATATCTGAGGAGGATTAGGGTGCGTGAGAAATCACATCATGATCTGAGATTCTGTTTACATGAAAAGCATATAGTCTATGGTGCAGTTAAAGTAAGTAGTACATATAGACTGTAGATTCTGAAGAATTTCATGAAATAATTATTTCTGAACAAATGGAGGTATAGTCAGGGTCCAATATCATTTGTTCTACAGTATGGAAAAAATAGTTAGAACTAGCAATATTTGGGGACTTTTCCTTCTGGCACATCAGCCTTAATGAAAGATGATATCCAAGGGAAGGAAAACGTTATTAAGAATAAACAGGAATGCTAGATATTTGTTGCATGTATAATTGTGTTGTTCAGTTCCTTCACAATGGACAGTTTTCATGCATTACTGACATAAATAAAAACACAAATTTAGGCGTAGTAATCACGTTGATTATGAGAACTGGCCTTTCCAAATCACAGGAATCATTTAAAGTACTGAAAGCCTAACACATTTAAATAGCTCTGTTCATAGATGATGCCCTGCTCTTCCTCACCTCCCCGTCTCCCCTCTTATTTAAATTCATCACAGGAGCACGCCACTTAGAAAGTGACTGGTAACATTTTCTAGAGAACCTTGCATGCACTTTCGAAAGTGAGCACCGAGTGCCCAGCATGGGGTGTATGCCTGCAGCCCAGCTACTTGAGAGTCTGAGGCAGGCGCTCAGAGCTCACTCACGCTTATGGTTCCAGGCAGGGCACACCAACATAGAGAAGCCTCACTTCAAACAACAAATCAGTGTTTCAAAAACACAGTGTAGTCCAAAATGTTTCAATAAAATAGTTACTATTTACTAAATACTTGGTGTGCAATGTATGTAGGATATTTTATAGATTATGTTAGTCAATTTTCTCAAAAGCCCTAGATACTCATAAAGAAAATAAAGCCAAAAGAGTTCGAGGTCATTCAGGCAGAGGAGTACAGATTTGGGAATGGAAAGAAAGAGGTTTGATTCCTGGATTCTGGCATTGAAGCTATTACTCTATCCTAGAATCACTATCACCTTCAGTGTAACCCAGAGATAGGAGAAGAGGAGTTAAATAACTTTTTGATTGATCTAGAATGAGGTTTTCCAAATTCATATGTTAGAGATTGTTCACTGGATCACATAAAATCTGAATTAAAGCACATCAATTAATCCTACTTGATTGACTCAAGAAATCAAATGAGGAAAAAAAGGAATTGTATGGTCCTGGGAGATATATATATATAT
>NW_022900924.1:40648545-40704722 GCF_012274545.1 Fukomys damarensis | reverse complement strand
ATATATATATATATATTTGGTCCTTGGCTGACCAATGTGTGGCTATCTTAAGATCAAATGTCCAGAATGTTTGCCTGAACCTAGTGCATAGCATATACTAATCAGTGATGTGTATAGTGGAATGAGAATATGGTCATTACATTTATTGATGTGAGTGTGAAAAGAAAGAAAGAACCAAGACAAGTCTAAAAGGGAAGTTATAGGAGTTGTCTACTTGAAGAGACAAACCAGTTGTCCAAATACCAGGTGTAGAATGAATGATTATATTCAAGCCACTAGAAAAAGTTGCATTAGCCAGTCCATGAAACCAAACCAAGCCACACAACTCTGACAACGAACAAAATCCTATCGCTAAAATTTTCCTAGGATACTTGAATAGACAGATTGAAAACTGGGTGGGATCCTACTTTTTTTGGAAACCACCAGTCAGCCTTCTACGAAAGGTTAGAGGCAGAACTGGATTTCCTAGCTAGTGATGGTCTTGCACAGTATAGAATTCTTGAGAGGACACCTACAATACAGATGGCTGGAAAGATAAAAGGATCTGGCACTGTTCACTTTAAGAAATTTAAGTTTTTTTTCAAGGATTTGTAAGATTCTCTTAAAAAGTATAGAATTATTTGTTTCCACTGTGGATAGAACCATAGGAAGTGACTTCAAGCTGCAGCATGGAAGATTTAAGTTAGATTTATCTAAAAAATTTATTTTCAATGTGCACTGTAAGACATTACAAATCAATGCCATGGAGAGCTATTTGAGTTCTTCGGAACTATTTAAAAGGGGAGTTCTTTGTATTGGTTTCACATTATTTTAGTGGGTCTTAACTAAAGACAGAATAGGCTAGGTAGACTATCAAGGTTCTCTTTCTATGATTTGATGATAAAAAAAATTTGATCCTAAAAAGATTGCTCTGGCTTCTTTTCTGTTGCAGCTACCTAAGGAATAGCTGTTGCCTTGACAACAGGGGACATTCTTAGGTTCCTCATATGCTAATAGGAAAACGGCCAATTTTCTTGTTCATAAAAGAAAACTGTTGGTTAATGTTTCTCTCTCTCCCCCTCCCTCCCTCTCTCTCTCTCTCTCCTCTCTCTCTCCCCTCCCCAACCACCACTCTGCAATGAACCTTAGTGAGTGTCAGAAAATAAGAAAGGGATAGAACAGTTTGTATCTTCAGAAATCCTCACTGAAACTTAAAAAACTCATTTACAAAGGAGTTTGGAATAAGATAATGATATGAGAAATCCAAGAAACTAGTGTTCAATGTGTAGAGAATAAAAACAATGAACACCATGAAATTCTTAGTCCATGGTGAAACACGGGCAAACACATTGAACAGATTCCAAGAGGAAGGTGAAAATATGCCTTCAAAGATGTCACAGTATGGAAAGACATCAGTAAGACAGTGTTTCAAATAACTACTCGCAGCTATCTAAGAACATGTATACAGGTATTATCCACTTTTGAATAAATTGACTCGATGTATGCAGATCTAGCTTTACATAGGATTTATATGACTAATACCAGAACAGAGCAGAAGATGGGCAATTACTTTCACATGTAATTCAGTAAATTCAGAAGTGACAATTAGTTCCCTCAGGGCAAAAGCCATGGAATAATTCTTGCTTTCTCTTTTGCTACCTGAAACATAGCCAAATGCAGCCTAAGAAGCAGATTGACGGCTGGTAACAAGTGCTTTGAGTAAATTTACCCATATATTATGTGGAGAGCAATAGTTCACAGAATAAAAGCAAGCCACCTTTCCTCAGTGTCTCTTAAGGCCTTAGCCACAAAAAAGCCAAGTGTCTGAGGCCAGTGTAAGGTTTCTTTTTGAATATAGCACATGGAAGTAAAGCTGCAGACTCATTCCAGACTTGGTTTTGTGTTGTGCTCACACACACTGGATGTGTAATATCATGAGGATCTCATATTCCTTGTATCTTTACCCTACATCATTCTGTATAGTAGTTACATAGTGGATATGTTTGCTGCTTGTTGTTTTCACTCCTCTGCATTACCTCCAAGGATTTTTTTTTTTTTGCTTATTATGGTTTTTTAAAAAGTATTTTTTCTTTTAATTTGAAAGTAATTGATGCTTGTTCTAGCATATGAAAAAAGTGTAGAAAAGAACAAAGAAGGCTTTTGAGCAGCAATACTGAAAGCAAAGAAAACTGTTGCCAAAATTTCCTTTCCTAACTTTTAAGACTGAGTAGAACATAGGATATACTGTATCCTTCCTGCCCCTTTCCTTTCTGTTTTCTAAAAGGCCGGAGCCCCCATGGGCTCTGGAGAATAGATCACTGATGGGTACAGGCATACAAGTCACTGTAGGTATTAATATGTACTCTGATGTTCCAAAGAGCGTGGTTGTCAAGCACATTAAAAAATACATAAGCATCTGAAAACTAGTCAAAACAGTTACACTTGGACAAGGTAATCATTGGAAGTTTTGGAAAGTTTCAGTGTTTCTGGTTCAATATTACTGGCAGATTTGGGGGTTAGATTTTCTTATTCCACTCTCCCCACTCCCCCATTTCTCCCAGAGTGAGAAGACCATTGTCTTGGTTGGCCCTGCTTCCGGTCACAAAACATTACATTTTATCTTTAAGTTTTTCATAACCACACTAGACTGGTTTCCATTCATCACCCATATTTAAAGTGATTCAAATGAAATAAGTAAAAATTTCCCAAATCTTTAAGCCATCAGGGAATTGTAAATCAAAACTGCATTGAAATCCCAGTCAGAGTGGCTACTATCAGCAATTAAAAAAAAAAAAATGCTGGCAAGGATGCCAGAAAAGAAATAATCTGAACTGTTGCTGAGAATGTAAATTCGTATAACCACCATGAAAATCAGTATGGAAGTTCCTCAAAAGACAAAAAAATAGAAGTATCATTTGATACAGCAATCCTACCTCTCTGTATATTGCTTAAAAATTAAAGTCAGTATAGTGTAGAGATACCTGCATCCCTATTTACTGCAGGGTGATTTACAGTAGTAGTAAGCTATTAGGCTAGGTGACTGTCAACAGGTGAATGGGGGAAGAAAATGTGGTATATGTATACGATGAAGTATTATTCAGCCATAAAGAAGAATGAAATAATGCGATTTCCAGGAAAACAGATAGAACTGGAGAGCAGCAAGCTAAGATAAATATGCTAGACTCAGAGAATCAAATAGCACATTTCCTCTCATATATGAAATCTAGAAACAAATTTTTAAAGACCTAAAAGTAGAAGGAAGTCTACTAGAGAAGAGAAAGGGGATCAAGGGGAGGTGAGAGAAAAGGGAAAGAGGGTTACTGGGAAAATGATCAAAGTAAGTTATATGCATGTACGAATATATCAAAATGAAATCCACTACTGTATGACTAACATACATTAATGAACATTTTCTTCAATTGATCCCTATTACAAGAAAATATTTTTCAGACCTGGTGCCTTTCAACTTTTCTTCTCCCAGACATATGCCAGTTCATGAAATTATGCCATATCCAGCAGTATTGAACTGCTTGTAACTCCTCACAACTGTTCCCCTCCACTGCCCCCACCCAATCTCAAAGATTGTTACTCACTCTACCTAAAATGCACTTTGGTCTGCTTTTTACCAGGAGTCCTTCTACTCCTGTTTTTAGTTTCAGGTGAGAGCCTTTTTATCTCAGGCGTCTCTCACCTTGCCCCAGTTCCTATGCCATCTGGAGACATAGACACACCGCTTTTGTTGAATCCTGGGAGTCCTACTGTCTTAGTTACTGTCCTCACTGCTGAGAAAATGTGCTGGATACTCAAAGTTAAAGGAGGAAAGGTTTATTTTAGCTCAAAATTTGTAGGTTTCTGTCCATAGTCAGCTGGACCCAGGGCAGGGCAGCATGGCAGAGGCATTGTAGAGGAGAAATAATCCATGGCAAGAAGGCAGCAAGCAGCATCAGCAGAAAGCCCACCTTCCCTCGCTCCTTTGTATTCCTTTGGGGGGGGGAGATTACCAGTGATCAAACTCAGGACCTTGAACTTGTGAGGCAGGTGGCGGAACCACTGAGCTAAATCCCCTGCCCGTCTCCCTTTATACTCCATCCAGGCTACAAGCCCAGTCACCTATGCCAGACACAGCCAGAGTGGGGCTTCCACTATCCACACCCAGAATTATTTTGATTCCAGTCAGTGGACTAATTTAGTACCATCCACTCTTAATCCCAGTATCATAGGTCTCGGATCCAGCCAGCTCTGAAAAGCCCCATATATGAGCACACGAGACTCTGGGTGAACATCAGCTACAACATTCCTCCCCTCTGATCCCCAAAAGACTCGTGCACATCTTTTTATATAAAAGACATTTAGTCTATCTCCAAGGGTTTCCAAAGTGTAAACAGTTTGAGCATTGCTGAAAAGTCCAAGGCCAAAGTCTTCTCTTAGATCTAAGGCAAGCTCTTAGCTGTGAGTCCCTCTACAAACTAAAAGAAGGTTAAAAGCTTCTAACATACAATGACACAAGACAAACATTCCCATTCCAAAAGGCACAAATAGAGAGAAAGAAAAGAATGGGATCAAAGCAAGTCCAAAATTCAGCAGGGCAAACATGAAGTCCATGTCCAGTACCCAGGGCAATCTGCGGCAAGATGTGAGCTCCCAAGGGGTTGATGGCACTTCTGGTGGTTATAGGACCATGGTTTCTCTCTTCCGCTGACTTTGCACACTCCTTGCGCTTTCCTCAGAGGATCCACATTCCTGGCTTCTCCAACTTTCTGGGGTCACTCCTGCACCTTCACCTTCTCACACACTGCCTTCTCAGAGGCATGCTGCCTGGCCTCCCAGTCCTTCTTCTGAAATCTGGGTGGTAGCTTTCCTCACCCCACAACTCTTGCATTTTGCATTAGCCTAAACTTAGTACCCCATTGATGACGCCAAAGTCTGGAACAGTAGTCAGGCTGCTTTCATTCTTGGCTGTAGGAATTGAGGGCCTGGATTGCTGAGCACTATGGACAAAATCCTGAAGAATCACTTCCCTAGCCCACCACCATTCTGAAATTTGGTGCTCTGGGGTTCTCTTCCCAAAGCAAAGTCTTTCACCATTGGAACTTTGAAGCTGCAATGGCTGGAGTCCTGCTGGTTCCTGTGATGTCCTCAGGCCACCTTTTATGTTGTCCTGTTTCTTCTCAGCCACCAAGTTCTCCTCTGCTCTTCCTTTGTAGCCTGCAACTTTACTAGAGATTCCTTTCTCACCGAACTCAAAATGTTATAAATCATTATGGTTGGCCCTTTGCTCTTGATTCTCAACATAAATCTGGCTAACAGTAGCCATGCCACTGCCTCAACATTAGACTGTCTTGAAATTTCTTCCACCAGATTAATTAGTCCAACACAATCTCAGGCAAAGTCTCTTGATAACAGCAAAATGCAGATGAATTTTCTGCTAAAGCATAACATACATGGTCTGTAGTCCAACAGCCAATGAAGTCCTTCTTCCCAGCAGAAACCCCTTGAGCCTGGTCTTTATTGGCAGCATTTTTATCAGCATTCTGGTCACCTGATCAGAATCTCACATCAAGTTCATCTTACAGCATTCCAGGGCTGCTTCTTCGGCTGGCATCTCCAAGCCTTCTCCAACTCTTTCCACAACCAGTTCCAAAGGTTCTTGAACTGCATGGTCAGATAATGTCACAGCAGCGACCCTGCTTCTCTAGTAACAAAATCTGTCTTAGTTGCTTTCCTCCTTGTTGAGACAAAATATCATTAAAGGAGGAAAGGATGGTTTTGTCTCATATTCTGTAGCAGTTTCTGTCCATAGTCTGCTTGTTCCAAGGCAGGGTTGCATGACAAAGGGGCATTGCAGAGGAGAAACAGTTTATGGCAAGAAGGCAGCAAGCAGCAGCCACAAGCCTGCCTTCCCTCTCTCCATTTTCCATCCAGGCTAAAAGCCTATTGCTTAATCTCACCCACATCCAGGGTGGGGCTACCATTACTCACACCTAAAGCTATGTTGATTCCAGTCAGTGGACTAATTTGGTATCACTTACCCACAACCCAGTCATGTCTGAAAATCCCCATGCATCTCCATGTATGAGCACACGAGGCTTTGGGGAGACATCTAGAAGCCATAACGCTTACCAACTAGGCACTCAGTGTGCACTAGTTAATTTTAAAATGCCCTGCAAGTCAGCATCCTGATCCGTTTTGTTCATGTTGTATGTCCCCATCACTCCCTATAGAGACTGTCACACACT
The DNA here is from genome assembly GCF_012274545.1 of Fukomys damarensis. Taxonomy (NCBI): domain Eukaryota; kingdom Metazoa; phylum Chordata; class Mammalia; order Rodentia; family Bathyergidae; genus Fukomys; species Fukomys damarensis. The sequence continues at coordinate 40,698,507 of NW_022900924.1, read as the reverse complement.
AGGCGCTGGATGACTGTTAATACAATGAATGAATAAATGTGTGTCTTCTGTGTACTTGTGCCAATGAACCACAGCTAAATAAGGTAGACACTCCAATTTATGGTTCTGACAGCGTAGTGCAAACTCAGAGAAGTAGAGTTTTTATTTAGCAAGTGTCCTGGTAGTGAACATATGATGCTAATGAATCACGTACAGGTTAGAGAAAGTGGACAGCAGGGGACGAGTGCCCAGGCAGGGGGGACAGATGTGTGAAGGCTTACAGTAAAAGAGACTATGAGGAAAAGAAGACAAAATTAGCTGGGCTAGATTTCCAGTGTAAGATGAAGGACAGTGTAAGATGAGGATGGAGGTGAGGTCACTTCTGGAAGGTCTTTTAAACCATGTTAGGTGACCACAGTGAGCCATGGGGGAGTTGCCATGGGGAGGGGGAATGCACTCAGATTTGGGGCTTAGAAAAGTCATTTTGGCCGAAATGTACAGATGGTATAAGAGAGATCAGCTGGAGAGGTTAGCCTGGGTGCAGCTGCTGTGGCCAGTTTTTCAATAGACAGTGAACTCTGTGAGAAATACGTAATAATCATATTTTAAGTGCTGGTGAAGACACTTTACTTATGCTGGTGACCGTATCTCAAAAAGGAATTGAAAAGTGCCAAATATAACATAGGCAAGGCAAATCATGCAGGTGACACACAATTTTAATAGACACACTTATACAATCTGTCTTTTCGGTTCAGCTGTCATTCCCTGGATCTAGACCACATGGCTTCCCATGTTGTGTCACATACCGAGGAATAATCAATTTAATCCTGTCTTCTTGAGTTTGTTCTAGGGCTGGTAAAAGATTTAATGAAGATATAAGTGAAGAAGACAAATGACAAAACAGTCATCTGAAAAGTTACTTCTGACTTCTCTAGTTGGGTGAATAAAAATGTTTTATTAAGCCTTTGGTCAGCAGATTATGATACATACCTTATGTATAGCACTCATTATTAATCGTGGCTCTCATTTTTCTTTTGATGCAATAAAAAGAGTAGAAGAATTTTCAAAGAACATGAAAGGACTCCATGAAATTATATTACAGTTAACTACATCAAAATTTAATACTATAAATTAATTCAGTAGTGAAAATGTTCTAATTTTTATATTAGTAGTGGATGTCATCCTTATCCTTGGTTTACAGTACAGTGATATTTCTAAAACATTTTTAGTATGTGAGAAAATAATATATTACAAATCTGCCAGATAAAAGAAGGTAAAAGCCAGTAACTTCTGATTTATATTATATATGAAGATTAATTTTGTGTTTAGAACAAATAAGTAAAATAAATAAGGTATTGTTGGGTGATGTGGATTATTTTTGCTGCTTCCTACATTAAGCCCTTACTTTTCTAAAGTTTATGGTCTTTGATGCTTAACAAAGAAATATCAATGTATACAGTTAGCTTAATCATTGATTCAACAACAGACTTATGTTTATAGATTTTATATACTTAACATGTACATCATCTTCTCAAAGGATTGATTTACATGTTGATCTACCTCTCACAATCAAATTTAAATAGTCTTTGTTAATTATTATCCTTACTAAGGTTGCTTCATTACAATATCAACTAAGAGTGTATGGAAGAAAAGAGGGACTATAATTTTGTGTCTGGGTGTTTTAAGTAGACTGACACAGAATTCTGTGTGAAACCAAAGATTTTGTCATTTTAGATTGAGAATGACCTGAGAGGAAAAAATGTTAATAGATTGTTAGGTCGGTATTTGGTCCACAATCAATTTCTGTTTTTGTTTTTTTTTTTCCCCCCTTAAGTACATCTCTAATGCTGCATCCAAAGATTTGGCTCAGATGTCAGGCATAATGATCTTCATTATAATGGTAGACCTTGATGAGGGTTGTGGATTAAAAAAAACAGAAGAAAAAAGAAAAAAAAAAAAAAAAGAAAAGGCATTCCTGGTGCTTTACATATACAGACATGTAGCACCATCTGGTGGATCAGAATAAATGAATAAAGTCCATAAAATATGTATTTCCACTAGCAAAAGTGTGAGCCTCTGAATATAAAAGCTTCTTAAAGTATTGGTTTACCCCATTTAAAAGAAAACCCTTTTTGGACTATTTTACTGATAGGTGGAAATACTTGATAAAAGCGGCCTTTCTCTCTGTCCTAGGTTCTAGGCAATAGTCACAGAAATATATTGTTAGTTGTTATTTATAGTCATTCATATACAGCAGTTGATTTCACACACACACACACACACACACACACATACTCACACACACCACTACCCAATTTAATTCCATAATAACATAGATGTCCTATCCTACCTACCTCAACGACATAGTGATTTCTACAAAGCAGTGATTGTCATTGGTAATACAAATTTTGTGATTGTGTATTTTCCAGATAAGGATATGAGAAAATGTAATTAGATAAGTCTTTCCTCAATGGTTTACTTGCATTAGAAAAATATTCCTTTGGGCTGGGGATTTAGCTCAGTGGTTCGGGCTCCTCCCTTGCAAACACAAGAACCTGACTTCGATCCCCGGTGCCAAAAAAAATAAAAAATAAAAAATAAAGAAAGAAAAATATTCCTTTAAATATAGTTATGAACTCTCATTATAAGGAGAAATAAATCTGTAGGGACAATTTATTAATTAATTCAACAACTATAAATTGAGAAATTAGTATGTGTCAAAAGTAAAGATAAATAAAAGCAAGAGTGACATCAGGAACATTGCATAATTTTTGGCTGTGAATTCAAGGTTCCTTTATGAGGACTTGGGACTTTCAGTAACAGTGTGCAACAGAACAGTTATCTTATGTAACCTTGTGAAGTGTACAGATATTCAAAATATTGTTGGGCTGGGGATTTAACTCAGTGGTTCCATGCCTGCCTCACAAGCGCAAGGACCTGAGTTCGATACCTGGTGCGAAAAACCCAACAAAACAAAACAAAACAAAAAAACCCTAAAATGCAGATGCTGGTGAAGACACTCTCACCTCTAAGAACACTTTTTGTGTAGGTAGGGAAATTTTGAACAGGACACTTACAGGATCTTCTATGACATTATTCCCATGAGACTTATTTCATTATCTAAGTCATTATCTACTTTACTATACATTGAAATAAAATGCATTTCCTCAGGAGATAGTGAGTACCTAATTAATAGAAGTGAAATTTGATGTACACCTTGTAGTCAGGGGCAATCATGGAGGTTATATAAATGCTCTGAATCTAATCATACGCATCTCTATTAAGAATTAATTACATAAAGAAAAATCTGAATAAATGGAGACATCATATTTCTGTGTAGTAAGGTGAAATAATAAAAGCTGCAGTTTTTCTTATTTTGTTTATTCACTAGAATTTCAATGAAAAATCTCAGCATTTTGCCTCTTTAAAAACAAAATAAAAGTTGGCAACTTGATCCAAGTTTCAAAATTCATTTGAAAGTATGTCTAGATAAACAGAAGAATAGTTATGATAGTGGTGATGGGTGGTATGTTTGACTCTACCATGCTAAAAAGCTATACACCTCAGATAAGTGTGGTACTAGAGATAAATAAATCAAAGAAATATCAAATATATTTTTGCATATGTGAGAATTTAAAGTACAAAAGGCTGCATTTTAAACCAGTGGAGAAAGACTAAGAGTATACTACTATTTGATTTTGAAAAAGTTGTGTATCTACTTCCTTTTACACATGAATATAAATTTTATTTATTTATTTTTTATTGAGTTTATTGGTACATTTTAGGTATACAGTACAGTTACATTCATTGTTGGGATCTTGTACCTTTGCATGACCGGTCTTGGTTCTCATTTTTTTCCCCCTTGTCCATGCCCTCCCTTCACCCCCTCCTACCTTCACCATTTACAAACACTTTATTTCCATTTTTTTCATTTTGTCATATTTTTTTCTTTTCCCTTATTCCCTTTCTCTTACCCTTCCCATTTTCCCTACACCTTTAGGATCTTATGTACAATTATAAATTTTCACACCAGAGAAACTATTTGGTATTTACACATGTGTGACTTATCTATTTCACTTGAGTATATCCTCAGTAGGTATCCATTTTCCTATGAATGAATCTAATTTCTCATTCTTTATGGCTGAGTAGTATTCCATTTTACAGAAAAACCACATCTTCTGAATATAAATTTTATATGAATTAACATTTTGCTTAAGAGTATACAATTATAAAAGTAACAAAGGAAATTAGTAGAGGCCATTTTTATAATTTTATGTGAAAGGGCTTCCTCAAAGTGGCATGAAACATAAAAGTCATCCAAGACAAAGACTTACAAACATAATTATATAAAAATTAAAAACTCTGCCTTTGATTTCTATATTTATTCTCTCAATGGATTTTAATTGAGCACTACCATGTCATAGGAACCCTGTAGTTTCTGTATACAGGGTGAAAAAAATATGATTGTATTCTTACGCATTTCAAAGTCTAAATATGAATATAAACACATCTCCTTCCAGGCCACGCTCACAGTGACCTACCTCTTCCCGCCAGACCTCACTTCCCAGTTCACACCCAGGTATTAACCAGTCAGTGGAGTAGTCCAGGGATGAACATTACACACATACGATCCACTCACCTCCCCCAAACCCTACCTATGAGCACATGAAGCACTGGGGGAAAGTTTAGACATAAACTGTAGCAGGCATTTTACCTCTATTTTCTTTCCAAAAACCCCAATTCCCCACCTAACCTTGAGGCGAACATGATTAGATAAAAACAAATTGAATATTCTACACAACACCTTAATGTTGTCTAGGTAAAGGAAACATAAGAAAACCTTTAGAACTCATTACAGACCAAGGAGGACAATGGAGACATAACAACAGAATGTTAGGTGGTAGGCTGGAATGGGTCCGGGATTAGCCAAAGAATGTTCATAGAAGAACTGGGCACTCAGGAGTTTAGTTCACAGCAATGCACCAATGTAGGCTTTTTTATACTGACATGCACCATGGCAAAGTGAAATGATAACATTAGGGGAAACTTAAGCTGGGTGAAGGGTATGCTGACATTGTACTACTTTGGAAAATTCTTTTTTTTTTTTTTTTTTTTTTTTTTTGGTTCTGGGGATTGAACTCAGGACCTTGCACTTGTGAGGCAGGTGGAGGAACCACTGAGCTAAATCCCCCACCCTGTCTTTGCAACTTCTATGGAGATACAAAATTGTTCTGACATAAAAATTGAAGGATTGAAGGACTTGTACAAACATATTTATAATAGCTTTACTCATTATTGCTCCAAATTGGAAATAATCTATCAATAAGAAACAAATTCTTGGTATATAGCACACTATTGATGAATACCAAAAATACTATGTTAAAGAAAGAAAAGCAACTTACGTTACAAAAGTATGTACGCATAACACTTTGGGTCTAATTCAGAGAGAAACCACACAATACTTTAATGGGGAAAGCTTAAAATTTGTTATTTAAGCAGGGCATTGTGGTTCAGGCCAGTAATCTCAGTTACTTGAGTGGCTGAAGTATTCTGCAATGTCTTTCTGTACCAGCTACTGAAAAAGCTTGATGTCGGGCACACTACCAAAACATACAAACAAACAAACAAAACAAAAACAAAAAACAACAGCAAAAAATCCCCAAAACCATAACTCTTTAAAGAGCCTATATTATTTTCATGAAACAGGCAAAAATGAGTGAATTTGGATCTTAGATGCAATAAACAATTAACTGGAGCACTATACCACCTCTCTTTTACTTGAAAAATTTAAAGAAAAGGAACTAATTCATGAAAGGCTTATCTCTAGGGGATAAGGGTGGTAAGAACAGGGACTGATGCTGGATGTCCTTAGAAAAAAGAGGAAGAGAAACCAAGAATGCGTAGAAAAGAGGTCAAGGGACGATGCAGTGGGAAAGTCACTATGTGTAGCCAAGGAGAGAGGCCTTGCAAGAAACCAGCCCTGCCAGGATCTTAATCTTGGCTTTTCAGCCTCTAGAAATTGCAGAAAATAAATATTTGTTGTTTGTCACACAGATAGTGGTATTTTGCTATGCTATCCTAGCAGAGTAATACATCCCCCAGCAATGCTATTTATTTATTTATTTATTTATTCATTTATTCATTCATTCATTCATTCATTCTCATTGAGTTTACTGGTACATTTTAGGTATACAGCACAGTTACATTCATCATTGGGATCTTGTACCTTTACATGATCTTGGTTCTCATTTTTCCCCCTTATCCCTGTCTTCCCTTCATCCCCTCCTCCCTTCCCTATTTACAAATACTTTATTTCCATTTTTTCATTTTCTCATATTTTTTTCTTTTCCCATATTTCCTTTCCCCTACCCTTCCCTCTTTCCCTATACCTTTAGCCCTTTTGTTTCTATTTCACATTGTCGATTATACCTTTAGGATCTTATGTACAATTGTAGTTTTTTTTTACATCAGAAAAACTATTTGGTATTTACACATGTGTGACTCATTTATTTCACTTTAGAGTATATACTCAATGTGCAACCATTTTCCTATGAATGACTCTAATTTCTCATTCTTTGTGGCTGAGTAGTATTCCATTTTATAGAAAAACCACATCTTCTTTATACAGTCTCCAACTGATGGACAAATGGGCTATTTCCAAGTTTTAGCTATTACAAACTGTGCCACTATAAACATGGGTGGACACATATCACTGTGATATGATTCTTTTAATTCTTTTGGAAAGATACCCAGCAGAGGGATGGCTGGGTCAAATGGGACCTCTAATCCTAGTTCTTTGAGGTATTTCCATATTGATTTCCATAGTGGTTGCACGAGTCTGCATGTCCACCAACAATGGAGAACAGTTCCTTTTTCCCCACAACCCCACCAACATTTGTTATTTAGAGACAAGGAAACAAACACAATCACCTGTGGAGCAAGTGCAAAGAGAGAAAAATGGAGGCATTGGCTTTGGATTTTCAGAAATACCAACATTTAGAGGCCAAAGAGGACAAGAGAAAACAGCAAGACTGAGCAGATTAATAGGAAATTTTCCCTTATTACAGAAAGAGACATAAAAACTAAGAGGAGAAATGTTTTAATGGGGGAAGTACAGCTAAATGGAATGCTGCTGCTGGATCAGTGAAGTTGGTGATGCAAAAGCCTGATAAGGAAGCCTGATCATGGCAGCAAGAGTATTTTCTGAGCTGTGGATGGTAAAATATCCCCAAAACAAAGGCACATATAGAACCAAAGCCAACGTGAGAGAAAAATATTACTGATGTATGTATAGAGAATACTATCAATAACATTAAAAGCACTGCTATAATTTAATAAAAGTATGAGAGAGGGAGTGTGGGTAAAGGACATGATAAAGAAATTTTTACAAGAAATGTGATGTGCATACTCAGAAATGTGATACTTAGTGTAATTTGTTCATTGAAATGTTAACAACTGTATATTGCTTTTAGATTGTGAAATAGTTAATATCCAGAGTGTGCAATGATTCTTTCATGTTATTGGTAAGTAAAAGCTTTATCAAAGATAGTTTAATGTTATCTATCAAAATAAGATTGTTCATGTCTTAAAATTGCTTCTCCATTAATATTATTTCAAGATTATGCTTTGAAGAAACATGTTAGCAATAAGATCATGTCTTATCACACCAAATTTAAGACACTATTAAAAGATGCACCCCAGCTTCAGGGATATTAAAATGTGAAAAGAAGTACATTCTAGAATTGGTAACATACAGTATTATAAATATGTCACCTTCAGTATTGCTTGAAAAGTCATAGGTGATTGATGAAATATTGAATTTTGAACTTGCATTAAAATGGGAAGGTAATCTAAGTGTACTGCCATGGAAATATGGCCACCACTGTTACCTCCCCCAAATGAATTTGCACAATATTTTAATATGATTCTATTTCTGTAGGACAAAAACTCATGTATGTGCAGATTTGTAGCTTAATTAAAAATATGCTCGTAGAAAAAGGGACAAAGGGGAAGGGGAAATAAAGGAAAGAAGGAGATGGAATTAATATGAAGAAAAGAAAAATAATGGAAACCAAGGTAGATAGGGAGGGAGGGAGGATTCAATGGAGGGTAGGAACCAATGGAGGTAAGAGAACCAAGATTAGATTATGTAAAGGTACAAATTTCCAACAGTGAATGTCATTATATTGTACACATCACATGTACTAATAAAACTAACTTTAAAATATGCTAGTAGAGGAAACACCAGACAGAAATTCCTGGGAAAGAGTGGAATGCAGATGGAAAGACAGCTTTTATTTTGTTTTATATTTACATATTTTTCTATTTTTAACAACCTTATTTTTGAAAACAAAAGTTCTCTTTATATTTTAGCCTTAATAACTTGATTTAGGCAAGGTCGATTATGTGGAAATAAGTTAATAAAAGGGTTAGATCTACCAAAGTGTTTTGGAATTAAAGGATTTCATGCTCAGCAATAAGGTTTATAAAACTATGGATTTTACTTTGATGTTTAGCTTTGAATAAATTCAGGTGTAGTTATATTCTAGAACTTGAGAATTAAGTTGACACAGGATGCTGTGGTGATAAGGTGAACAGGGCTATTATTTTAAGTTAGAATAGAATTTGCAGGATATATGGACATTTCATGAAGAATTAAACATCATGTAACTGTCACCCTTAAATTCCAGAAACAGAATCCTTGAAATATGAGACATGGGCTTTTTTGCAGGGCTTGCACCAGTGGACTTCTTATGTCCATGGAGCACAGGCACTGTACCCACCAAGATATCTGTAGACATGTACTTGGCAGCTACAGCTAACACTAAATGGGTGTAGATCAATCTTCATTAATAAACAGGATGGGAAATTAGTAATGTTTACAGGGGCAGTAATAATTCCAATCATTTAAAAAAGCCAATATCATCACAACAAATCTTAAGTATAAATGACTACTTGCCATTTTAGCATAAGTTACATACTAACATCTTCATTAGTGGGAATGACTAAACTATTATAAGGTAAATGAACCCTATAAAGTATTTGTGTTCTTAAAATTCCATTATTCTACACAGGTTCAAATTTCTTTAGGAATTGTCTTTCTCCCCAGTTACCCGATACATTTAAAGCATTACAGAAGTGGGGAGTAAAATTCCTGCTAGTTCTAGTCTTTAAAGGCACTATTTCTAAGTCCACAAGATCAAATTTAAAGAAAACAATGTGCAAGGAGACAAAAGTACTAAAAGAAGATTTCAAAACTATAGTTAACAAACCAGTTGTAAAAGGTATCTTTAGGGTACGTGATCATAGGTATTGTGAATGGTGCTGCCAAGTGCCATGATCCGGCACTGTGTGAATTTTGGCTTTTCCGTGAAGATGAAGATAAATGCTTTGAAGCCGTTCAGGGAATCAAAGCAGCCACACATCACAACTAGAGACATGAAAGTAGACTTCCAGACCTGCTCCAGAAAGTGGCAGAAATTGGGGTCAGTGTGTTTGAAGTGAGGGGGGAGTATTTTGAGAAGGATTCATGGCAACATGTTTTCTACTGTCATTTATACAATTTAAATATATACCGTAGCATTTGATGACATCTCATATATGAGCAAAAGTTACAGATTAAGCTAATATATCAAAATATGAACTTTAAATCAAGGTGATAAACACCTTTACACAATGCTTCCTTTTTTTCTTCGTTGCGTTTATTGGTACATTTTAGGTATACAGCACAGTTACATTCATTATTGGGGTCTTGTACCCTTACATGACAGGTCTTGGTTCTCATTTTTTCCCCTTATCCCTGCCCTCCCTTCACCCCCTCCTTCCCTTCCCATTTGCAAACATTTTATTTCTATTTTTTCATTTTCTCATATTTTTTCTTTCCCTTATTACCTTTCCCCTACCCTTCCCACTTTCCCAACACCTTTAGCCCTTTTCTTCCCATTTCACAATGACAGGTATCTCATTAGGATCTTATGTACTGTTATAGTTTATTCACACCGGAGAAACTATTCGGTATTTACACATGTGTGACTTATTTATTTCACTTGAGTGTATCCTCAATATATATCCACTTTCCTATGAATTAATCTAATTTCTCATTCTTTATTTCTGAATAGTATTCCATTTTATAGAAAAACCACATCTTCTTTATCCAATTTCCAACTGATGGGCAAATGGGCTGTTTCCAAGTTTTAGCTATTACAATGCTTTCTATTATCATGTACATTTAAATTTAGAGCAGTGTTATAGACAGTTATCAGATATATAAAGTCAAATCGTGCTCACAATGTTTAGCCACTTCACCTCAGTGAGCCTCAATTCATCTAGAAAATAAAAGAATCAGATTGGTTGTTTTGTTCTTTCTAGTCCTGAGGTGCTATACAACAGAGACTAACTATCCAGGGCAAGTCGGTAAATTCAAACTAGTGAACTGACAAAATGCTTGCCAACTTTAGGGGGCGCCTTTCCAACTGCATATTGTCTTTCGGTAATGTGGGTCCTGTTACCTAGATTTTTTAGAGAAAAGGATTTCTATATAAAAGTCCACATCTTTAAATATTGACATAGGACCCTAAGCCGGTGGTTCCGGTACCGGTTTGAGGACCTCTGGGTCCCCGAATGGAGCTTCATTTGGAAATAAAACAGATTTATTATCCTTGTTAGCGCTCCTCTACCGCAGGTTGTTGAAAGAGCTGCGTAGCGAGGTCCAAGGACCCAGGGATCCTCAGGCCGGCACCAGGGCCACAGATCCTACACCCTCTGGGGCAGTTAGGGCATTTAACGACCCGAGCCGCCTTTAGGTTGAAAGTGAATCTAGGAGAATTCATAGGGAGAAGTTGCTCTATTAACAAGAGCTGTCGAACACGGATTCCTCCAACAGGAAACGTGTGCGCTGGGTGGGGTGGGGGTGGGGGAAAGGATCCCAACAGGAAGTTCCGCCTACTTGCCCAAGCTCTTCCTGTTTGGTAACTAAGGACGAGAGACGGTTGCCAGCGCTCTGGCTGCAACTTTGCTGATTCCTCAGCTGCACTCGGGTATCATCCACCAGAGGAGAAGGCGGTTTTTTGTTTTTTTTTCTGCTGTTTATCTCGAGTTCCCCATCCATTTGCCATGAGTAGGGAGTTCCTGGCGGAGCTGCATTGGGAGGATGGGTTTGCCCTCCCTGTGGCAAACGCAGGGAACAAAATGCTGGAAGATCAGGTAAAGACTTGAAGGAAGAAAGAGGATTGTTGAAGGTGTTTGCTGGTTGGCAGCGTCAACCCAGCCCTTTTATTTTTGTCCTTAGCTAATCTCATCCTTTATTCTGGTTTTTGCTCCCCTGGACCACGTTCTTCCTCTCACCTTGCTCCTTTGGGTAATTGTTCAGCGTTTTAAATTTTTACTGAAACAGTAGTTGCTATTCAGAGTTATAAAACCTGGATCCTTATTCCCTTCTCACGTATTCCACTTACTCACTTCTAGACTCCTGGTCTGGAGAGGAGAGGCTTCCATGCCTGCTTTAGCTTTTCTTGAAATTAAGCACTATTTGGAAGGGGGATTTTGGAGGTTTGCATAGCAACACTTATTTGCATATGTTCGCAAGCAAAACATGTTCAAGTTGATATTCTTTGTGAGTTTCTTCCTGTGATGTTTAAAGCTGAATGGTATGTTTTTAAGGACATTCTAACAAGAGCGTAAAGTGTGCAGTTTAGAATTTTCCGAGTGAGGATCAAGTTGTCACAGACTGATATAAAATATTTTGTGTTGTAAAGACAAACTTACATCAACTACAATTCATAGCACTTGGATCTTTTGAGCTCCCACAAAAACTGACCATTCGGTTTGGGTTACAACACTGTAACGCTTTTCAAGTCTGCGTCTCCAAACTTGTCCAACATACCTTGTACACCAGTTCCAAAGTGTTCTGAACCACATAGTTATAGGCGTAGTCATAGCAATGACCCTATTTCTTAGTACCAACTTTCTGTGTTAACTTTCTATTATTGTTGAAAAATGCCTGAGAATAACTGAAAGACAGTAAAGGCTTCTTTGGCTCGTGGTTTCAGAGATTTCAGTTCATAGTTAGCTCCATTGCTGTAAGAACTGTGGTGAGACAAAAACATCATGGCAGAGGATGTGGTGGAGGAAAGTTGCTCACCCGTGGAGGCCAGGAAGAAGAGGAGAGAGAAAGGGATCAGCGTCCCAATATACCCCTCAAAGGTACATGCTCAGTGACCTACTTCTAACAAAGCCTCACCTCCTAATAGCTATTCAGCTATGAATTCATCAATGGATTCATCAGTTGATGAGGTAGCATCCCCATGATCCAATCATCTAGGCCCCATTTCTGAACATTGCTGCATTGAGGGGGGTCAAGCCTTTAACACAAACTTTCGGGGAACATTTTAGATACAAACAATGACACCTATTTTTAGAAAACAACGTTTAACAGGACTGGTCTGTGTTCAGATCCATGGAAAATACCAAAATCTTACGTAGATAAAATATATAGATAGCCTTGCATACTTTCATTATTAAGTCACAAAAGTAATTAATAACTCATCTTGATACATTAAAGTTATGGTGAAGTGAATAAAAGGGGGATTTAAATCTCAAAATTGAAATAAACGAAATAGCTAATATAAGAAATATGTATATAAAATCTATGACAAATATGTAATAATTCTAAAAGCTAATATTTAATATTCATGAGCTTAATAAAATATAGGACATAAACGAATACATTAGTATTTTCCCTAGATAAAAATTTTAGTATTTTATTGCACATTTCAGTGGACTTTGTTGTACAGAGGTACCATAACTTTGGAGATGTTTGATTATGAAGAAGTATGTTTTTCCTTTGTTGAGTTTTTATACTGCTTGGAAGCGTGGCATCTTCCAATGGTTTTGAGAAACTGTTTTGCAATTTTTCAAATTTTCATTTTGCTTGTTTAATATTGTTGCTGTTTTGTTGTTACTAGAGGTTCTCATTCAAGGACTATATATATTTTTTGGGGGGGGTACTGGGGATCGAACTCAGGCCATTGCACTTGTGAGGCAGGCAGGAGAACCACTGAGCCAAATCCCCAGCTCAGGGACAAACTATACTAAGACATAGATTCTAAGCACACAAGAGCACTTCTGTTCAGCTTAAACTACGTGTATGAATTTGGAAAAGAAGCTGAGGGAGGAGAAATCATACCTGGTATATAGCTGCTACTAAAACGTGTGGCTTCTGCCCCTTCCCCTCCCTCCACTCCCACCACTCCCTCCTTTTCTATCTCTTTCTGCCTTGCTAGCATGCGCTTGTTCATGTGAGAACCTTGTGGTTTAGTTATGGAAAAGAATCTCATTTTTGCCCTGTAAAAATATAATACTCCTGTATGAAAAAAATGCATTTTAGAAATGGATCCCGCTATCGCTGCAATTCTAAGAGTGATTTCTGTTTTGTGTTACTTTCCCATAGTATTCTTCAAATGACAACACTGTTTTGCCTTTAAAATATAGATCTTAGAAGTTCCCATGGAGATTTAGAGAAGCAAAATTTTATGATGGAATTTTTGTGTCCTTCTCAAACTCATATGGTGAAGTCCTAATCCCCAGTGTGATAGTTTTGGAGGTAGGGACTTTGGGAGGTAATGAGGTCATGGGACTGGAACCCTTATAAATGAGTTTAGTGCCTGTAATAGAAGAGATAACAGACAAATGATCTTTTTCTCTGTCATGAAGGCATCTGTGTGTATACTAAGAAGCCAGGCTTCCTCAGAAACCAGGGTTGTGGACACTTTGATCTTAGAATTCTCAGCCCTCAAAATTGTGATGAATAAATTTCTGTTGTTTAAGCCACCAAATCTGTTTTTTTATTTTTGTTTTTGTTTTTGTTTTTTTGGTTTTTTGAGACAGGGTCTCACTATGTAGTTCAGACTGCTCTGGAACTCACTGTGTAGCCCAGGCTGGTCTCGAACTCACAGACATCCTCCTGCCTCAGCCTCCCCAGTGCTGGGATTACAGGTGTGTGCCACCACACCCGGCTTAATCTATAGTACTTTTGTTATAGTATCACTAACAGACTGTGACAAGACAAACATTTAATTTTTAAAAAAATTTAAAATGTGGTAAAACTTAATAGGACTTTGATCACAGCATTTATTATTTACAGTTATCAAAGCTGCAGAATGAAAAATCAAACTTGCAAGAGCAGCTACATGACTATGAGGATCGAATTAATGCTATGAATTCTCACTTCAAAAATGTTAAGCAAGAATTCTCATTTACACAGGTATGGTAATATTGAAATTTATGTTGATTATACCCATGTAGGCATGGGCTGTTTCACGGTCAGTTTATATCTGTGATTTTATGTTAGAGATATAGAAGGCTAGCATAATCCAACTTGAACATAACCTTCAGTGTGAAAGTAGATACAAAAAGGTTTGAGGAACAAATTACTTCTACCAATTTTTAGCAGAAATTAATTCAAATTAAAGGGGAAATTAACCAAACAATCTCATGTAATAGCAGCAGATTTATATAAGAAGGGTACAACAATGGCAGTGAGAAATGATAGCTATAAGTAGAAACAGAGCTTAGATAATGTGGAATAGATCTGTACTCCTTTTCAATTTTTCAGCCCACTCCACCCTGCATACTGCAGTAGCCTTTATGGCTTCAAAGTTTTTTTAGTATAGTTCAAGAAGTGAAATTTTAATGATAATCAGGAGATTAAAAAGTTAAATTATGTTGTAGACTGTTTAAGATAACTTGGAAATGCATTTTAGAAACGTCAACACAAATGTAATTAAATTAAAACTTGGAGTAGTGAAATAAGTTTCTGTTTTAAGAATAATTTATTGAGGTGTAGAGATTCATTCCCTGATGATGCCCAGAAAACCAGGTAACTTGACAAATCAGCATTGGGCTTCCTTGTCAATTAAAAAAAAAATGTTCATCTACTTTTCTGAGAAAAATTGGTAATTCTTTAAAATGAATAAAGCCATGTTTCTAAAAACAATTTATAACTCTATGTAGGTATTTTTAATAGTTTGCACATCTTACTAGGAAACTGCATATTTAATAAACATTTGAAATAATACTGATGTAAGCAGTACTCTTCGATCCTGATTTGTTTGCATAATTGATAAATTATTTGGAGCAACAATTTTCCTGAAGTTATTAAACTAGTGATTTGGAGAAGTGAGAGATAGGATCACTGTCGGTATATCTTATTACCATCAAACTTGAATAAACAAACCTGGATTAAATAGAGACAAAAGGTGATAAACTTCCTATAACAATAGCAGTGTTAGTACTACTAGTGGTATAAAATTAATAGCGAGAGTATTAACTGAGGCATTACAACATCATTAGTCAAGAAAAATTTTTATGAGATTAAAAAAAAACAAAGTACAGTCGTATACTAATATGCTTTAAGAAACATTTACCACCATCAGTTTTAAAATATTTTAAAATTATCTGTTAATTATAATATGTGATCAATAATATAAACATTCCTTTTTTCAATTATTTTTAATTGATTATTTCTTACTTATAAATAATGTGTTATAGTTTTTAGGCCTCACCACATAAGCTATGGTTTTCTTCAGTTTTCCTAAATGAACATAGTATCTGAAGACTGTTGATGATATTTCCTCTGGGCAGTCTGAGGCTTGACACTCTTATTTATCACTAGTGAGCAATGTTAACCACACCATAATCACAGCCTAACGTTATGGTTTCATCATAGTGGAGATAATAGTTCTTAATCTAAGCATTGGAGGGAACTTCTTTTTGCCTAATAGATTATTATAAATATTTTATAATAGTAGAATTTTAAAACTACTACCATTGTGTGTATTACTCTGCAGTCTCTTTTCAAAGCAAAGGAGAATGAGATTGAAAGTGAAGAACATTTTAAGGCCATTGCTGAAAGAGAATTGGGACGAGTAAAGAGTGAAATACAACGACTAGAAAATGAGATAATTTCCATACGAGAACAGAAAACTGACAAGGAAGTATGTGCTGAAATGTTACTTAAAGTTTATACTACTGTACCTCTCTCTCAATAGATGAGCATTGATTTTATTTTTTGTATAGGAAAGGTAGTCCTTAGTTTCTTGACATTGATTTGAATTGGTTGGAAAATGAAGTGATGTGGAGTTGTGATTTGAATGCAATAACAATAAAATACTACATTTCCCCCCATTATTCATTTATCACTTACGGAGACTTGCTATATTTAAAGTATCATGTTGGCCACCTGTTATAAAATACGAGGCCCACTTGACATGTAAGTGTTATATTTTAACCATCAACATCAATTCTAGTGTGAATTTCATTTAAAATTTCTACCTTCTATTTTAATTTTTAGGCTTTGTGACTCTAATATTAAACTACCTTCACCTATTTCTCATTCTTCCGTTTTCAGTTACTTGATTTGGGAGCTCTTCTCTTTACATATGCATGTATACAGAAATACACATATGTATGTGTATACATTTTCACATACTTATTTTACAATAATGCAATGTAATATTTATATGTGCAGTTAAATTACATATCTATTAATTTATATTTGTTTATATATTGTTCTCACTTTTATGAATCTAGATTCAGCAAATGGCCAAATTTACGAATATTTTTGTTTTTTTTACTAGTATAAAATTAGAAGTGCTTTCAAAGTTTCTATACTTGAAACCCCTTTGGGAGAACAAATATTAGAAATGGGGCTGAGAGAAAGGAATGTATCGTGTGGCTCTTTGTTAGCATATTAAGACTATTATTCTTATATGCAATCTTAGTGTATTTGGGGTGGCTTTGCTGGAATAACAGAGAATGTCTTAAAAGTCTAAAGCCTTTGTTTTTCTTTTCTACTGGGGATTGAACTCGGGCCCTTGTGCTTGCGAGGCAGGTGGCAGTCTAAAACCTTTTTAAATAAAACTTTGGTTAACTTCTGTTCTCAACTTTGTACACTCAAATGTTCTCTATTTTACAATTAAAGAATTAAAATACAAGGATGGTAGTTATATGATTTAAAATGGTGTATTATAAACATCTGGCAGTTAGGGACAGGATTTCTTCTGAATATTTTCTGTAGTCTTTAATATATATTTTGTTATAGTCTGTATAGTAAATAATATTTTGCAATTTCCCCTTTCTCTCACATTCCTGGGAAATTAGAATGGCATATTTAAAGCTACTCAAAAGTTGGATGGTTTGAAATGTCAAATGAACTGGGACCAGCAAGCACTGGAGGCCTGGCTAGAAGAATCAGCTCATAAAGATAGTGATGCCCTCACTCTTCAGAAATACGCTCAGCAAGATGATAATAAAATTAGGGTGAGAAATGATGTTTTAACTGATATCTGGATTTAGAAGGTTTATTTTTTATTTTTTTAAATTTTGAGATAGCATCTCACCAAGTTGCCCAGGCTGGCCTTGAACTTGTAATCTTCCTGCCTCAGCCTCCCAAGTAGCTTGGATTAAAGGTGTGCAGCACCTTACACTAGAACTGTTTATTGATATTTTAGCTATTTTGTCTAAACTATACTTTGAGTGTTACATACAATGTTTTCTGATTTGAGACTGTACTACTATTGAGTGATATTATTATAACCATTCCTTAAGACGCACTTCTATCTGGTGATACTAACATAGTATTTTGAAGCCTGCTATTTTCTGGGAGATTTAATACCAAAAGTATTTTTTTAGGTATTTCCAAATGGCATATTACAATTTAACATTTTTTCTAATTTCCTTTAGAAAATATTAAAATCATTTTAGAAGCAATTAAATATTCATGAAGTTATGTGAAAACAGATTACAGTTGTTTTAGATATCAAATAAATACATATGTGTAATAATACTGTTATGATATCTAGCAACTTTTAATATTTTGTATGTAACCACGTCATAGGCACTGACCCTGAAGTTAGAAAGACTGACCTTGGAATGTAATCAAAAGAGAAAAGTTCTTGACAACGAACTTACAGAGACTTTAACTGCCCAGGTTGGTTCTTGAAGATTTTTATTTTTTAATTACAAGTTGATGTTTGCAAAAGCACTTAAAGTCTTAGAAATGTTGTCTGTGCTCTGTTTGACAGTTAGAATTGGATAAATCAGCACAAGATTTTCATAAGATTCATAAAGAAAGACAAGAACTCATTGAACAGTGGGAGAGCACAATAGAACAGATGCAGAAGAGGGATCGAGACATAGATGGCTGTGCCTTGGTAAAGTAGTTTGGTCCTTGTAATGTTCAGATATATTTGCTTCTTTTGTGTCTAATTCATTGTTCCAAGTGCAAATCACACTGATATCTGAAAATCACTTTTATAACAGACTTTAATAGTTTTGGTAAATATTTTTCAGAGCTGACTCTATATCCATTTAGAAAAGTGATTTTGTGAAGATTATTTGCTTATAGTCAAAGACTGGATCCTGCCATCTATTAATTGTGAAACAATTACTGCCATAAAACCAATGCCCTGCCTTACACATGGTTGTCCATAATGCCTGGGATTTAATATGTTTGATACTTGGTGGTAAATTGTAGGTGTAAAAGAGCCTTGGTAAATAACCAACAAATAAGGGTGGAGATTCAGTCAAGAAACCTAGGTGGCCAAAAAAGTTTTACCATTGAAGGTGGGCCACCAGTGATGTAAAAAGTCAGAAGAGGAGGAACATAGTACACTGGTGATATGGACCTACTGTTATCACTTTTTACTTTTAGAGGTAATTCAGCCGAACATTTTTGGGAAATCATTAAGTAATGAAATATTGTGAGTAAAAGTGGAAAGATTAGGAGGGGTTGGGATGAAGAGTTTGAAGAGGAAAGAAAGTGGGTGAGGAGATATATTAAATTCTTCTGAATTTATTCCATGAAAAGGCAACCAGCTCAGGACACAGGGATATTAGCATTCTAGCAGTTAGATATGGCTTACTTGTGATTACTTTATTTTCAGTTTCCATAAGAAATCATTATTTTACTGATGAGACAGTCAGTGCTTCCCTAGGAGAAATGAGGAATAACCAATTTTACTAAGAGGTCCCCTTAATTCTTTTTTTCCCCTCATCGAGTTTGTTGGTACATTTTAGGTATACAGTACAGTTCCATTCATCATTGAGATCTTGTACCTTTACATGACAGGTCTTGGTTCTCATTTTTTCCCCTCACCCCTGCCCTCCCTTCACCCCCTCCTCCCCTCCCTATTTACAAACACTTTATTTCCATTTTTTCATTTTCTTATATATTTTTCTTTTCCCTTATTTCCTTTCCCCTACCTTTCCCACTTCTTCTACACCTTTAGCCCATTTCTTCCTATTTCACATTGTCAATTATACCATTAAGATCTTATGTACAATTATAGTTTTTCACACCAAAGAAACTATTTGGTATTTACACGTGTCCCCTTAAATTCTTAATGCTGATAGTGATATCTGTTTTTTAATTGCTTTCAATATCAAGTCTGGCTTCTTATATGTAAATTAAAAGTACCAGCATTTTCTCTGTGTTAATCAAATATATCAGACCCAAGATTATAGATACATGATTAGCGTTTTCATACAGTCTCATAAATGATTGATTTGGCCTGTTGATTTGACAGAACACACAGGTAATAGCTGTCTGGACCCATTCATAGTGCTTTTTATTTACAGGTTGATACCTGATTGTGTCATCAGAGACAAGGAGGGGAGCTCAGAATTGGTTTCTTTGGGTGATGGGTGACTTCTAAGTGTTTAACAACTGCTTCCTGAGAACAAAACAAAATAAAACAATACCTACTCCCTATTTAAGCATTTTTATGATGCAACTACTTCTGTACCAATGTGAGTCCATTGAATGCAGAGTTGAGAAGAGATGTGCAAATCAGTTCTTGTGAGTGAAGGGTAGCTGGTCCATACCTCTAGAACATTTAGTCTGTATAGCAAAGATAAAATTGCTGTACCATCTTAGGGTTTCTTGCTAGGTCTGACAAAAAATAGATTAACAGAAGAAAGCATGCAAATTTTATTTACATGTCCAAGGAACTCTCAAGGAAACTGAAAAGTTCAAGAAATAAGTGACTATTAGCGCTTATATGTAAGTTTGAACAAAGAGTGACAATTGTGGAAAAGTAGGAAGATAGGAGGTAGTTTAAGAAGGTTTATTTGTACAGATTTCTGCTGGTCAGGATCTCTACTTGTCTCTGGTAATAAGGTTTTTATTCCTCTTGACACTGGGAGGATACCTGTCACATCTCTTGTTTTCTTTTGTGACCCCCCCCCCAACCCCGCACAAGGTCTGAGTGCCTTTCTTGGGACCTCCTACCTCAAAATGGTCAATATGTGGAAGTGACATATTTTGAGATGTTATATTTTGATTCTGTACAAGTGAAATGGAACTCTTTTGTCCCTCTTGGTCCAGAATAATGCCTGTCTTCTTAGTGGCTTCTTGGAAAGTCTGGCCATATGATCCTGAAATCGGCTTCTTAAATGAAACAATATTTAGGGAGGGAAAATATTTTTTCTGCTATGGTCTTATTCCAGTGTAGAAATGTTGGGATATTACTTGTAAGCATTACCTATATGATAACTTAGGCATGAATAATACTTCTAAGAAATATAGATGTGATAGTAGGTTTTAAAGCATTGGCTCTAGTGGTAGAGAAATCAGTATAATGCAAGAAACTTTAGAATGGTCTTTTGAAATATTTAAAGCTAAAAAGTTCTGACATGCTTTTTGGTTGAATGAGTACAATAAATAAATGTATTGCTACAATTGTCATATAGGCTTGTTATAGAGAACATATAGGAATACTACATTAAAATTTAAAAATGTCTCTAACAAATATATTACATCTCAGATATGCATCCATTGTGTCGGCAGATATGTACAGAATTACACAGAGCATTTCAGAAACTAATTGATTTAAGAACTCATCTTCCTCCCCCATCTTCTAGGATTAGTTGTTTGGTAAGATCCCTTTTGGGAAAACTTAGAAGAAATACATTTTAGGGTAATTTTCCCAATAACTTATCAAGTCTGTTGCCACCATATTACTTATAAAAGTCTTATTTGGTCTTTTTGTTCCCCAGCATTAGTCTTCTCATTTCACATGGCTTAAAAGTTGACCACGGCATTTGAATTTCTTCACAAATTTACCT
Source organism: Fukomys damarensis (assembly GCF_012274545.1). Taxonomy (NCBI): domain Eukaryota; kingdom Metazoa; phylum Chordata; class Mammalia; order Rodentia; family Bathyergidae; genus Fukomys; species Fukomys damarensis. The sequence goes on along the minus strand of NW_022900924.1, from coordinate 40,677,405 downwards.
TAAATTCTACCTTTCCAGTCTCATGCCTTTCATCTGTATTCTACTCTTTCTTAGTACTCCATGCCCTTCTCGCACCTGCACTTTAGCCACGCTGAAGTACTGATGCGTTTCTACTTATTTTTGTAGGCCTGACTCAAAGGATGCCTCCTAGGTAGTCTCTTCTGGACCACTCTTGGGTGAAATTCATCATCTCTTTGTTCCCATGGTACTTTCCCAATATTCCATTGCATATTCCACTTATTGGTCCTTAAGAGAAGCAAAAAGCTGAAATGAAGATATGTTTAATGAAACCAATGGCTAAAATGTTACTTTTGAAAGATGAAAAATATCGATTTATAAAATATTTGGAAACTTTCATTGAAGCTCAAGTTTCTATATGAAAAAAAATGTTTAGTGCTGTTAATTTTTTTAGATGTTACACTTTATATATATAGGTCCACTGATTTTTCTCATATCTTTATCAAAGTTCCAGATAGCTACAAGAAAGTATAGAGACCTTTAACAGTATGAATTTTAAAATATTAGTATGTAGCATATTAACATTTTATTTTTACTCATATGAAATCTCTTTAAAAAGTGTTCTCTTAATGTTAAATAAGCACTGAATAATGAAAAAGTAAAAATTGAATTCCTTTTCATTTTAGTTTGTTTATATTAAACAAATATGTAAATTTGTTTTGGTTCCAGGCATTAACAAGGATAAAACAGGAAATAAGAAAAAAAGAAAGTTTGGTTAAAGAAAAGGTCAAGTTTTTGGAAAATGAGATTGGGAATAATTCAGAGTATGAGAAAAGAATTTCTGCTGCTGACCGTGAAGTTTTAAAATATAGGACGGCATATCAAAATCATGAAGCCGGTAGAAGTCAGCTGAAGGATGAGGTAGGTCAACTAAAAACACTAGTTTGTACGTTTCATGACAAATTACTATGAAAATAGAATAAAGCCTTTCGTTTCATTAACAAATTACCTTCCATTTGTTTGTTTGTTTGTTTTTGGTACCGGGGATCGGATGGAACTCAGGACCTTGCACTTGCGAGAAAGGCACAGTGCCACTGAACTAAATTCCCGGGCCCAGGTTCTCTTTTTAAAATTTCATCATTTATGCCAGGGATCTAGCATAATATTTTATTAGTACATATTAGTATTACAGAATAATAAAGTGGTGTACTGGTAAATGCACATAATGTATTTTGATTATTTTCATCCCTATTATTCCCTCTCCCCCCCTTGATCTCCTTTTTATCTGTAGAAGTCTAGATGGTATCTCCCTCATTGTCTCCCTCTGTCTCTGTGATGCTATCCTTCTCTTTTACATGGCTCATGTAAGATGAAACATGATATTTAACTTTTTGAGTCTTATTTTGCTTGGCACAATGGTTTCCAGTTCCATCTGTTTTCCTGCAAATGACACAATGTCATTATTTTTTAATGGATGAATAATGTTCTCTTGTACATAGATACCATATTTTATCCATTCATCTGTTTACTGCTATCTAGGCTGCTTCTATAGCTTAGCTATTGTGAAATGTGCAGTATTAAACATGAATATGCCTGTGTCACCATGGCATGATGTGTTTAATTCTTTTGGCCACACACTAAGGAGTGGTATAGCTGGTTCAAATGGTGTTTTTATTTTTAGTTTCTTGGGGATTTTTCATACTACTCCCCTGATGGTTGTACTAGTTTCCACTCCCACCAACAGTGTAGAATCGTTCTGGTTCCTCATTCCTCTCCAGTACCTGTTGCTTTTTGTTTTTGTGATGACAGCCATTCTGCCTGAGGTGAGATGGAATTTCAGTATTGTTTTAGCCCTTTGTACTTCTTTTGAGATGTGTCTGTTCAATGCATTTGCCCAATTATTGATTGGCTTATCTTGGTGTTTTTTTTTTTTTTGAGTTAATATTTTTCAGCTTTTTTTCCCCTCATTGAGTTTATTGGTACATTTTAGGTATACAGTACAGTTACATTCATTATTGGGATCTGGTACCTTTACATGACAGGTCTTGGTTCTCATTTTTTCCCCTAATCTCTGCCCTCCCTTCACCCCCTCCTCCCCTCCCCTTCTTGAGTTCTTTATATATTTTAGACATTTATCCTGTATCAGAAGAGTAGCTAGCAGAATAATATTCCATTGAATGGATATACCTCACTGTTCTTTCATTGGTTGATATATACTTGAACTGTTTAGACTTTCTAAAGCTATTGTGACTAATATGGCTAAGAACATGCGTGTATAAATTTGTGTGGAAGGGGATTATTAATTTTGTAAATCAAAAAATTATTTCACTAGTTATGTTTGCAGTATATAGTGAAATATTCACTGTGTGGAGTTGGTACATGTATATCACACATACTGATTTTTTTATGTCCCCTCTCCTTGATCCCCATGTTTTAGGCCCTTTCTTATTTATAAAAGATCTCTCTCCCTGTTTCCTATGACCTATCTTGTAAATATTTTTGCACAGTGTACTTTGAGATAGTTATTCTTAACTTTCTTCAATAGATTGTAAAGTTTCTTTTGTTTTTTATTGTAGCTTTGAGGGATAATGGACAAGTAAAAATTGTATATATTTATGGTGCAAACTATGTTTTGACAGATATGTGAAATATTACTATGATCATGTCAATTCTTATATTCATCGCACATGTAATGCATTTTTGTGGTGAGAATATGTAAGATCTATTGTCTTAGCAAATTGCAAGTATATAGTAGATTGTTAACCATGCTATACTTCAGATTTTAAGAACTTATTCATCTTGTAACTGAAGATTTGTATCCTTTGACCAATATCTAACTCCTGGTAATCATCATTCTTTAACCTGGTATTGTGTATCCAACTTATTTTTTACGTTCCACTTTTAAATGAGATTATACTCTGTTTGTCCTTCTCTGCCTGGCCTATTTCATTTAGCATAATGCCTCGGGTTTTGTCTGTACTATTGCAAATGGGATAATTCCTTGTTTACGTAAGGCTAAATAATATTCATGTGTGTGTGTGTGTGTATAAAATAACATCACTTTTTTTTTTTTTTTTTTGGTACCGGGGATTGAACCTCGGGTCTTTGTGCTTGCAAGGCAGGCCACCGAACCGGTGAGCTAAATCCCCGGCCCATAACATCACTTTTTTATCTATTCATCTGTTTATGAACACTTAGGTTGTTTCCATATCTTGGCTATTATGAATAGTGTGCAAAGAACATGGGAGTCTAGATATCTCTTTAACATACTGATTTTATTTCCTTTTCATATATACTCAGAAGTAGGAATCCTGGATTATATGTTGGTTCCAGTTTTAGTTTTTCAAGGAACTTATGTTTTTCATAATAGCTGTAACATGTTACATTTCAACCAAAAGTGTGAAAGCATTCCCGTCATTGCTGGCACTTATTTTTTTGACTTTTTGATAACAGCCATCTTAGCAGTGACGGTGTAATATCGCACAACAGTTTGACTTGCATTTTCCTGATGGTTAGTGATGTTGAACATCTTTTCATATACCTATTGGCCATTTAATATCTTTTAAAAAAATGTTCAGGCCCATTTTTAAATTGTGTCATCATTGTTACTGCTGTTATTAATATTGAGTTGTATGAGTTCCTTGTGTATCTTGGAGATTAATCACTTAACGGGCAGATAATTTGCAAATATTTTCTCCCATTCTGCATGTTGTCTTTTCATTGTGACTTTTCCTTTTGCTGAGCATAAACTTTAGTTGGACAGTCCTGCTTGTTTATGTTTTTATGGCATATCCAAAAAATTATTGTGGACACCAGTGTCAAGGACCTTTTCCCATATGTTTTCTTCCAGGAGTTTTATAGTATCAAATCTTACATTTAAGACCTTTGGTCCATTTTGAATTATTTTTATATATGGAGAAAGAGAAAGGCCCTATATTATTATTCTGCATGTGTGTGTTCATCATTCCCCAAAGCCATTTATGGGAGAGTCTACCCTTTTCATTGTGATTTCTTGGTATCTTTGTTGACAATTGTAACTGTATATGTGTGCATTTATTTCTAATTTCTGTTTTCTGTTCTATCTCTAGTCAATGTGACTTTTATTATGCTAGTTGAATATTATTTTGGTTGCTGTATTACTTTCTAATATAGTTTGAAGTCAGGAAGTATGATTACTCCAGCTTCGTTTTTCCTGCTCAAGATTTCTTTAGCTATTTGAAATCTTTTTAGGTTTCAAATAAATTTTAGCATTGTTTTTTTCTGCCTCTGTGAAGCATGACATTGGAATTTTGGTAGGGATTATGTTGAGTCTATAGAGAAATTTAGATGGTATGGACATTTTGGCAGTATAATTTCTTCCAATCCATGAAATAGAATATCTTTCCCTTTATTTGTATATTATATAATTTCTTTCATCAACATTTTATAGTTTTCCATGTATAGATCTTTTACTTACTTGATTTAATTTGTAAGTTTTTTATTCTTTTCATGCTATTGCAAATAGATTTTTAATTTTTTTCAGAAAATTCATTGTTAGTGTATAGAAATGAACTGTTTTTTGTACGTTGATTTTGTGTCTTACAATTTTATTAGATTTAGTAGTTCTAATATCTTTGGTTGGAGTGCAAGTTTTTCCAATGTTATGAATGAGAAAATTCATGCCTTGGATTTGTTTTAATAATTTTGATTAACTATAAAATATGTGTCATTAGGAGGATGTGTATAGTTAGAAGGATTATGAGTTAGAATCTCTTGAGATTTTTCCAAATCCAGCTAAACTTCTTATGATTATCATAAACAATTCATATATGCACATCAGTTTATCTTGAATCTTGTGATGTCTTCTTCCTGAGCAAGTCTCAGAATATTGGACATTTCTGCATTTACTTTTTATATAGGTAGCTATTTATAGTTTTTTCATATTACAAAACAAGGCCGTTTAAAGCTTGATATGAGAATAAATAACAAGATCTGTAAATATATATTAATACACAAAGAGTTACTGTTTCTGAGTGTCATATATGTTAAAACAAAGTGGGCAGACAGAAATTCTCAGAAATGAAACTATAATATATACAGTAACTTTGTAATTTTTGTTTGTTAACTAATAAATAGCTGGATTCTTTAAAAGCCACTGTGAATAGAACTTCCAGTGATTTAGAAGCTTTGAGGAAAAATATTTCCAAAATAAAGAAGGACAGTTATGAAGAAAGACAAAGGTAAGAAAAAAAATCTACTTAAATGATTTTATTACCTCTAGAAAAGTCATTATAATACTTAAGATTATATTTTGTTAAATAATTGCAATATTACAGCTATTGCATTATTAAGGTTAAAAATTTCCTGGCTTTTTTTTAATCACAGAAACTCAAGATAAATACTTTTATAGTTTTTTTGGATGTATGGTGGTAATAAAAAAGGTTTATAGCAAAAGAAAACTTCTAATTATATAAAGACATCAGGATGAACTCTTGTTTACATTAAATACTTTCTAGGCATGATGTCTATTTTTCCTCTATCTTTTCTGTATCTAGGTTACAAAAAATTAAAAATCATAATCAGGTCATTAGAAAAAAATTAAATCAGATAAGTGAGAAAACCATGTCTGCGGAAGAGAAGGCCACCAATTTGGAAGATATGCTAAGAGAAGAGGAAAAAGGTCTAAAGGTAAAGTTTACATTTAATTTTAAAAACTTACAGCAAACTTACCAGGAGTGAATTAGACTCTTGAAAGCCTAATTAATTAGATTCTTCCTAATCAGAGGACGAGAAAAAATTTTAAGAGGTTCCTTTGTATTTTTAGCATTTAGCTTTAATGTCTTCAAGGGAGCCTTTTCACTGTGCCCTAGATTCTATTTCTTTCCAATACCTACTGTGTCTATGTCCCTGCTATTCATATTTCTATTGGGGCATTGCATATATATCTTGAAAACTGTCCTTGTTTTATAACTGCTTTCCACCTGATTATCATTTTATTTTAGTTTAGTTTATGATTAAATTCTCTTGTTGTGGAAGGCTGAGGTAGGAGAATCACAAGTTCTAGCCCGGCCTGGTGATCTCGGTGATTTAGTGAGATCGTGTCTCAAAACTAAGACAAAAAAAGAGGCTGTGGGTGTGTAGCTCAATGTGAAGGCCCTGGGTTCAATCCGCAATACTACCAACCCTCATTATCTGTGTTTCATCATCTGTTGTGTCTTTAACCCCTTACAATCTGGCATCATGTCTTGGCAAATGGACTCTGAAGTGTGTTTTAAGGGTGTACTTTATTAACTATCCTGGCAGCCTGTTCTACTCCAATCTCTGGTGTAGTGGTAGCATGAAAGCAAATTTTTGATAAAGTAGAAAAGTCTGGTTCACCATTTTCTCTTTGATAATTTCACAGTGACCTTTAAGTGTGACATATTATGGCAGGCACTACTTCTTGCTTTTACTCTATTTTAGGAGCCAGAGGAGGAAGAAGAAAGAATAATTTAAGATGTGAGCTAAGTAGCTGAACATTTTATGAGGCTTATATAAATGATGGCTCTATTTTTATTTAGACAGAATTATTCCCTCAGTATGCTGTAAAATCCCTGAGTAATTCTTGACATATGTGATTTCTGAATACAAATTGAACATTTTAAAAAATGTATTTTCTTCCCCTAAGAGCATGATTGTCTATGTCACATGAACTGGGACAATATTAGGACTTACTAGAAACTTGTACTAGAACTTTCTGGAAAGACTGTGAAATTCATATGAATTAGACTTTTTGATCAAAGAGAATAAAAAGAACTCTTACATTTTTGAAGAAATTAGCTAAGTGAGAAAAAAAGTACTGAGAGCTGGTATACTGCTGGTCCTGTGTGTAGCAGGGTCATGTCATCTTCTCATTGTTGCTGTTGTTTTTGTTCATTTGGAAAAACATGATGCCCCATCGTTTTTGGATAGATTCTTACTTATGACCACCCACTGATGGAAAACTGCCAGGCCCTCTTTTAGAAGGTCTTAAACGCAATGCCAGTTATTATATGAAAGATCATGCACTGAATCCCAGATATTTCTTGCTTTGTGAGATTTGAGTGGTCAATGGCACACTTCTTTTGTTTCATGTTGAGCTTTATTTGATGGAAAGGAGCAATATATTTATTTGGATATAAAAACAAGTTATTTTGACATTTAAAGATAACTGTCAGTTGATTGGAGCAATTAGAAATCTAGAATATTTTGGTCATGAAGCCTCTAGATCAAGATATACTCACCTCTTGGGGAGCACTGGGAATTGAGGATTGTCCCTCTTTTCCAGGGCTGCACATGGTACTGAGACCAACAGGACATAAAATGTGAGCGATGAGTATGCTGATAGGGCACTGGGCCCACCCCTACAGTTCACAAAAGCTAAGAATTAAATTTTCAGGAGTGGTGTAGTTGGCTGCTAACCATAGCTACATTTAAAAATCACATGATATAGGCTTACAATTTAATAAATTTTATCCAAAAGTAATAAAAATTCGACACTCATCAGTTCTAAGTTATTTAGTGTATTTGACTACTATCTATGCTCTTAATGTTATTTACCATCTCTTGTGTCTCTATGTTGGAAGCACCACATAATGCTCTTTTTTGTGTATCTCTTCTCAATTCTTCATTTAGCAGAATCAGGTTAGCATCCATAGTGGTATTGTTTATACCATTCAATTCATATCTTTTCCTACCTTTTCATCCATTGGAGAACTGATGGTTTAAAACCTGATCATCGCTTGATAGTACCCCCCAGAAGATGGAGGTTGGGTGATGTAATTTCTTCCCTGTTATACCTTCAATCTGCCAGGAAACTTTGTGAAGTTACGAGTTATTTGTCTCCAGTGGTCCTCTCCCCGCCCACCAGTCCTCTCTCCTGAGGAACCGATGGAGTTACCTAGTTCCGAGGCTAGGGAAATGTGGAATGGAATTAAGATGACAGGTCAAGGCGCGTGATACAGGAATGAAAACTATTAACCTAGTCTACTAGAATAGGCTGTAAGAAATGCTGAGAATTTGTAGAAAGGGGTTTATATTATCAAGGGCTAAAATGTTGGTGAGAAGGTCTCTTTTGTTTATGAGCTCTACAATTACAATATTCATATAAATAAAACATTTCAAAATATTCTAATTTCGTTAACAACTATAATTATTATTTTCATCAGGAAATAGAAGTTCAATTGAACATAGTTAAAGATGTGCTGTTCAAGAAAGTTCAGCAGTTACAGACTGAGACGATGAAAGAAAAAGCTCTTGTATCAGAAATTGAAGGAACCCATTCTACTCTGAAACATTTCAACAATCAGTTACATAAACTGGATTTTGAAACCTTAAAACAGCAAGAAATTATGTACAGTCAGGTAGGTGTTACTTGTGCAGATATCTCCATATGGATTTCTTATAGTTGTGATGGTCAAGATATCCAGCATCCTAAGAAAACAAAGATTTCTAAGCAGTCTTTGGAAATACAGACAGATGCTACGTGGGATATGGCTTTAGGTCTGCAGAAGGGCAGGGGAGACTTAAAAGCTATTGGTTTCCTCCATCATAAGTAAACAGGAAGAGGAAAGACAAGTCTATTAAAGGTCATTCATGTTTTAAATAAACCTGGGACATGTGGACCCAGAGTGAAACAAAAGAGGTTATGGGATATCCGTAACCTAGAAAAACTGATGTTGATTCTTACTTGTATAAACATAGGTACCCACCCCATCCCTACCTACTCCCAAGGCCAATAGAGTGCAACTATTTTTTTTTAGTTTTTAAAAATTTTGTATGTATGTATGTATTATATATATGTATACATAATTTTAATTTCCTCATCTGATATTGTCAGTTTCTTAAAAATGCATCACAGAGAAGTATGTGCACCCATGTTTATAGCGGCACAGTTTGTAATAGCTAAATCTTGGAAACAACCTATTTGCCCATCCGTTGGAAACTGGATAAAGAAGCTGTGGTTTTTCTATAAAATGGAATATTACTCAGCCATAAAGAGCGAGAGAATAGATTCATTCATAGGAAAATGGATACATATTGAAGATATACTCCTAAGTGAAATAAATAAGTCCCACATGTGTAAATACCAAATAGTTTCCCTGGTGTGAATATTCTGCAACAATGCATAAGATTCTAATAAGATTACTGACATTTAGAAATGGGAGGAAAGGAGCTAAAGGTGTAGGGAAGGTGTGATACGTAGGGGAAGAACAAAAAGGGAAAAGAAAAAAATGTGAGAGAATGAAAAGGTGAAAATAAAGTGTTTGTAGATGGGGAGGGGAGGAGGGGGTGAAGGGAGGGCGGAGGTAAGGGGAAAAAAATGAGAATCAAGACTTGCCATGTAAAGGTACATGATCCCAACAATGAATGTAACTGTACTGTATCCCTAAATGTACCAATAACCTCAATAAAAAAAATGCAAATGCTAAACTATAATTTTGAAAATAATTCACTACAAACCTTTTGTGGGTATTTGTGACTATCTTCTTTGCATTTAGAAAATGTCCCCTCAAAAATCCATGTCCATGTAAATGTAGCAGATTTACTAAGGTACTAATAGAGTGTGATAAACATCCACTGACTGGTTATATTTTCAGATTATTTCTGCCTCGTCATGCATCTTGATTGTTGAAGAATAATTTGTTGTTGCTCCCTTAGAGTAAGAATTTTATCTTGAATTACTGAAGGACAAAAATGACTTTCAAAAATAATGACACCCGGGTAAAAATTCAAGAAAATATTCACTACTTTTACATTTACAGATATGCTTTTAAATTGTTTGTATCTCCTTCCTGACGCCTTTTAAAAAACTACCACACAGGACTTTTACGTTCAACAAGTGGAACGAAGAATGTCACGGTTAAAGGGAGAAATTAATTCAGAAGAAAAACAGGCTCTGAAAGCAAAAATTGTTGAACTTAAGAAATCACTGGAAGAGAAAAAGTCTACATTTGACCTTTTGGAAACACAGATCAAGAAACTTCACGTAACTTAGCCAAAAGACTTTTTTATTTTTGTTTTCAGTATTGAGTTATTACCCATTCTCTTTTAAGTCGACATGGTCCAAAGACTACTTTTCTCAGGGTATCCTGTAATGACTTCTGGATGTAGCATTACTACTGACTAAGCATTTACTCTATGATAGCTACTGCATGAAGTGTCTCTGCTGTTTTATTTCATTTAAGATACTATTTATTACCCATTTTACAGATTAAGCAATTTGTCCAGTTACACAGCTAATACATGGAGAGGAAAGGTCGGGTTTGATCTCAGATCCACGTGACTTCAAAATACTCTTAAAGAGTACACTGTCTAGAACAGCTTCTATCCTACTAAATATCTTAATTGTCCATAAGTCAGAAGTCTCATCTGGAGAAATTTATTATTATTCCACAAATTGCTTAGAATATTTACAATGACTGTACTAGGAAAGGTGATAATACTCATCATCTTTAGGAATTTTACTATGTTTGTTGTAACGTAAAATTTTGTTGAAGTTTACCTGGGAGTACACTTTAGGGAGTGAGAACAGGGACCAGGACAGGTGAAAACCTGGGAGGACGTTACATGTTAGTTTTGGCGGGAAAGACTAGTGATGAGTGCCCTCTAGTGGTTGTAAGTAGAATTTTCCTGAAGCTTGGAAGGCTGCAGTTTAATGAAGCCACATCTTGATGCCAGATTTACTTCTCTTCTTACTCTCTGGCTGAAATCCTGATGCTTCAGAAAAATACAAGCAACGAGAAAGGCCGAGCAATGTGTGGGGTGGGGAGGGCCCGAGCGCGCATGGTATCTTGGAACTAGAAAGTCTTCATTTAGGAAGCAAGAGGGGAGTAAGAGTAGACATTATTCTGGGTTCTGAGTGGGAAAAGGGAAGCGATTTCATGTAAAACTAGAAACTGGTGCTGGTATGTCTGACTTATGTGTGCATCTGACGGAATTTGATTTTATCAAGTATTTTCTGTATAGAAATAGAATTATACAGTAGCAGCTGGCATTTACATGGCACTCTGGTGTGTCAAGCATTGTTGTGTATACTTTTTGACAATAATTTCTTTAGTTCTCAAGACAAATCAGGGAGGTGAGAACTGTGCTCATCTCCACTTTAGAGATGAGGAAACTGAGGAAGGGTAGATTGCCCATAAGTATCACGTGGCTAATATATAATTAAGGCCCCTTGCATCCAGAGTTTATACTGTCAACCTGGGTTCTCTGCTCTCTGTACTAATTTTGCCGTCTAGGACTTGAGTAGAATCGAACATTCCAGAAAGGGAATGGTGACGCTATAATGAAATAAAATGTATGGTCCTATATCATAATGGTGAGCACTTAAGAATTTAGGTTGGAGTGAAACTATATGTAGTCCCTAGAATTACTGAACTCAGACTAAACCTAAAACATCAATAGATGATAAAGTGAAAAAGTTTCTCTGTGAATATCCATGTATATTATATTAGAGCTTTAGCATGATGGGAGACTAAAATATCTGTTTACTATAAATATTGAAGAGTATATAATTAAATATCAATAAATATTGAAGAGTATATTAAAACAAGACATGTTTATTATAGTATGTACTTAAATTGTTATTTAAAATAATTTATATAATTTTTCCTTTTTACAGAATGATCTTCACTTTATCAAGAAGTCAAACAGTAAAAGTTGTGATGAAAAACAGTCTCTTTTGACTAAAATAAATGAATTAAACCTTTTTATCGACAGCTCAGTGAAAGAACTTAATAAAGCCAAAGCTTTTAACCAGGTGCTATAAAATTATGTGCATATGTTTTTAAAAGCCATATGTCTTCATAATCCTTGTAGAACATTTTAAAGGCGGTAAATAATGAGGAAGAAGAGAAGTCATTTTTATCACTGTACCCAAGATAATGTGTCAAAGTCTGTTATTTCTTTCTTTTAAAAATTTGGCTTTATATGCCTTATTTTAAAAACTTTAATATACATGTTCCTAAAGCTTTAACTACTCTTTAAAAACTAACTCTAAGACTTTCTACAAGTATACTGCACAAAGTTATTACAATTTAAGCATTTTCTATCTTTTGAATATGTGTTTGTAATCAATGTATGTGGCACATATTTCATTGAAGAGTTGTTCAATAAATTTCTAGCTGTATAATTAGAGCTCAAACAATGAATATTTTTAGTGTCTAAAAATATTTTTTTATAAAGTGTTTAAAACTATTTTTAAGCCAAATTGCCCTCTAGAGGTTTAATATATCTCAGCAGCAATATATAAGCATTCTGTTTTATTTACTACCACTGATTCTGGATATTTCAATTTACAAAAGTGTTGCCAATTTAGTACACAAATGATAGTACTGCATTGTTTTAGTTGGTGACATTTGAAACATTTTTAGACAAAATTTAAAACATTTATGTTTAAATAAAAAATTTATAACATTTTGCATTATATTATGTTTCATTATTTTTCTTTTTGGATATCTAGTTTATATTCTTGACCCATTTTTTTCCATTGGGGGATTTGTATTTTCAGTTGTTTTGTGCAATATTTTCATATTTTAAAAAGTCATTTTTATGTGTCAAAGTCTGTTATTTCTTTCTTTAAAAAATTTGGCTTTATATGTTTTATTTTAAAAACTTTAATATACATGTTCCTAAACATTAACTACTCTTATAATGTAATCAGTATTTTTCCTAGTTGACTAAATTTTTATTCAGTGTTTTTGTTAAAATTTTGTTAAAATCTTTTCTTAAACATCAAAACTTTAGGATTTTTTTGTCACTTAACTTTTATACTTAGAAGCTTCTAAAAATCAGTTTGCTGTTTCTAGTAGCTGCATTGATGCAACCTCATCTTATATTTTTATTCACCTGGAATCTATTTTTGTTCATTTTAATTATTTATTTTTTCCTCGAGTTTATCGGTACATTCTAGGTATAGAGTACAGTTACATTCATTATTGCGATCTTGTACCTTTACCTGACAGGTCTTGGTTCTCGTTTTTTCCCCCATCCCTGCCCTCCCTTCACCCCCTCCTCCCCTCTCCATTTACAAACACTTTATTTCCATTTTTTCATTTTCTCCTACCTATTTTTTTCTTTTCCCTTATTACCTTTCCCCTACCCTCCCACTTTCCCTACACCTTTAGCCCTTTTCTTCCTATTTCACATGGTCAATTATCTCATGAGGATCTTATGTACTATTGTAGTTTATTAACACCAGAGAAACTATTCAATATTTACACCTGTGTGACTTATTTATTTCCTTAGGAGTATATCCTCAATATGTATCCATTTTCCTATGAATGAATCTAATTTCTCATTCTTTATGGCTGAGTAGTATTCCATTTTATAGAAAAACCACATCTTCTTTATCCAGTTTCCAACTTATGGGCAAATGTTTCCAAGTTTTAGCTATTGCAAACTGTGTCGCTATAAACATAGGTATGCATATATCTCTGTGATATGATTCTTTGAATTCCTTTGGAAAGATACCCAGCAGAGGGATGGCTGGGTCAAATGGAACCTCTAGTGCCAGCTGTTTGAGGTATCTCCATATTGATTTCCATAGTGGATGCACCAGTCTGTACTCTCACCAACAATGGAGAAGGGTTCCTTTCTGCCCACAAACCCGCCAACATTTGTTATTGTTTGATTTCTTGATAGCAGCCATTCTTTGTGGGGTGAAGTGGAATCTCAGTGTTGTTTTCATCTGGATCTCTCCAATGACCAGTGATGTTAAACATTTTTTCACATATTTACTTGCTTTTACTTCTTTGTCTTAGAAATGTGTTCATTTCAGATGCCCATTTTTGAATCGGGTCTTTATATTTGGTGGGGGGCTGATTGTTTTGATTTCTTTATATATTCTAGATAATAGTCCTTTGTCAAGGAGCACCTGGTAAAAATATTTTCCCACATTGTAGGTTGTCTCTTAGTTCTGTTGATGGTTTATTTTGCAGTGCAGAAGCTTTTTAATAAGATGAGATCCCAGTTGTTGATTCTTTCTGCTAGTTCCTGTGTTACTGAGGATTTGTTCATAAAATCTTTTCCTATGCCAGTGTTTTCAAGAGTTCTGCCTAACTTATCTTCCAGCAAGTTTAGTGTTTCTGTTTTAATACTTAAATCTTCAATCCACTTGGATTTTAATTTAGTGCATGGCGAAAGATAAGGGTCTAGTTTTAATCTTTGGCAGGTTGAGATCCAGTTTTTCCAACACCATTTCTTTAAGAGGCTATCTTTCCTCCACTGAGGATGGTCAGCTCCTTTGTCAAAGATGAGGTAGCTGAGTACATCTGGATTTGTTTTTGTGTCTTCCAATCTGTTCCATTGATCCTCAGGTCTGTTTCTTTGCCAGTACCATGCTGTTTTTAATCACAGTGGCTTTGTGGTATAGTTTCAAATTGGGAATTGTTATACCTGCCGCTATGTCTCTGTTGCCTAGGATGGCTTTTGCCATTCTAGGTCTCTTATGGTTCCAAATGAATTTTTGGATACTTTTTTCTAGTTCTGTGAAATATAGTGTTGGAATTTCAAATGGCATTGCATTGAATCTGTATAGCAGTTTTGGCAGTATGGCCATTTTCACTATGTTCATTCTTCCTACCCAGGAGCAGGGGATATCTTTCCATTTTCTTATATCCTGTTTGATCTCTTTTCAGAGTGCTGTAGTTTTCAGTGTAGAGGTCTTTTGCTTCTTTTGTTAGATTGATTCCTAGATACTTTTTTTTTATGCTATTGTGAAAAGAATTGTTTCCCTAATTTCTCTCTCAGTGACTCTGTTATTTGTGTACAAGAAGGCTATTGATTTTTGGGTGTTGACCTTGTATTCAGGTACTCTGCTAAAACTGTCAATTCTAGAAGTCTCTTGGTGGAGTTTTTTGGGTCTTCAATGTAGAGTATCATATTGTCAGCAAATAATGACAGTTTAACTTCTTCCTTTCCTATCTTTATTGCTTTCTTTCTCTTGTCTAATTGCTGTGGCTAATGTTTACAGAACTATATCGACGAGGAGTGGTGATAGTGGGCATCCTTGTCTTTTTCCTGATTTTAACATGAAAATTTTAAGTTTTTGGCCATTTTAATATGATGTTGGCTATTGGTTTTTCATAGATAGCTTTTATTAAGTTGAGATATAGACTATCTATTCCAATTTTTTGCAGTTTTTATCATGAATGGCTGTTAAATTTTGTCAAATGCTTTTTCTGCATCTATCAAGAGGATCATATGGTTTTTGTCCTTGACTTTGTTAATATAGTGTTTTACATTTATTGACTTACATATGTTGAACCATCCTTGCATCCCTGGAATAAATCCGACTTGGTCAGGATGTATGATCTTCTTGATGATCCTCTGTATTCTGTTTGCTAGTATCTTATTAAGGATTTCTGCATCTATATTCATTAAGGAGAGTGGCCTGTACTTCTCTATTTTAGTTGCATCTTTCCCTGGTTTGGGAATCAAAGTGATACTTGCTTCCAGGAATGAATTTGGAAGTATTGCTTCCCTTTCAGTTTCATATTTTTGTTCATTTTAGATACAGGAATCTAATCTTTTCTCTACCTGCAAAGCTATGTTTGTGAAATAGTAAAATCTTATGGTCTGGAGTATTTGTTTCTATACTTTCTTTTCTAAAAATATATCAATATACTTACTCTTATGGCAGTATTCATGATTGAATTGTTTTAAAATAACAATACATTACTATATCATTTTATGCTTATAAAAATTTATCTGTATAACTTTATGTTTCCTGGATATTGTAAGTTTAAATTTTAAGAATAAATTTTTCTTTTTGTTTTAGTAAAGCTTGAATTTAAAATTAAACTATAAAACATGATTTGGAATAGCCATATTTCACCCTTGTAAAAGAAAAAATAGAATAATGACTAATTTAGATTTAGCCTTTAGTCAATGGTCAAACTAGAAAAATTGTATATTTTCAAATTTGATCTTTAAAGCAATACAAATACTTTAATGTGGTATAACCATAATTACTTAAATATTTGAAATTTTTGTTATGTTCATAGGATTTGATGATAGAGGATAATCTTTTAAAACTTGAAGTTAAACGTACTCGAGAAATGCTTCACAGTAAGGCCGAAGAAGTTCTTTCCTTGGAAAAAAGAAAACAGCAGTTACTTAAAGCTATGGAAGAGCGAACCGAAGAAATTAAGGTTCACAAAACGATGCTTGCCTCACAAATAAGATATGTTGATCAAGAATGGCAAAACATAAGGTAATCACCAGAGTTTTAAAACACTGTTAAAGAATTTTTAGAAAAAATGGTAAGGCTGATATCAAGAGAACCTCTTACTTCCTTTACTATCTCAGATGCTCATTTTTTTCTTATGCACTTGGAAAGTCTTTTAATATAAGATATAGGGCATATTATAGCCATCAGTCTAGGTTTTTTTCTTTTTCCTTTGGCTGGTTGTGCATTCTTTAGTTTGTCTCCTTTCAACTATGATTGGTAGTCAACTCGGAATTAATTTCTCTATATGGTTTGTTATGTAAGTATCTAATAATGTTTTCGTTTTTATATGTACCTATAGCTGCACTCACTGAAGGGGTTTTCCAGTAGATAATTTTCATATCTTTTATAAGATTATTCCTAAGGAATGTTTAAATATTACTTTCAATGTTATTTTCCTTTGAAACATTTTACTTTTGGTTTGTTGCTGATAGAAATATTGTACAACCTTGCTTAAAGTGTAATTCTAACAATTCATCTGTAGATTTTAAATTTTCTAGATATTTCATCATATCATTTTAGAAGGATAATACTTTTCTTTCCAATTTTTATAGCTTTTCTTCTTTTACTCTACTTGCTAGACCTCCAGTTCAGCACTGAATAATGGTGATTACAGATACTTTTTTTCCCAATATTGTCTCTAATTTTATTTTTTTCATTGAGTTTATTGGTACTTTTTAGGTGTACAGTAGAGTTATTTTCATCATTGGGATCTTGTACCTTTATGTGACAGGTCTTGGTTCTCATTTTTTCTGTACCCCTGCTCTTTTTTTCCCAATATTGTCTCTAATTTTATTTTTTTCATTGAGTTTATTGGTACTTTTTAGGTGTACAGTAGAGTTACATTCATCATTGGGATCTTGTACCTTTATGTGACAGGTCTTGGTTCTCATTTTTTCTCCGTACCCCTGCCCTCCCTTCACCCCTTCCACTTTTTCCTATTTACATACAGATTATAGGTACTCTTGTGCCTGAATTAAAAGACAAAGCTTTGATTATGGCCACACATGGAATTGTTCTTCATTAAGTATAAATGTTACTGAGGGTTAGTTTTTTTTGTTTTTCTGTGCTGAGGATTTAACCCAAGGACTCAAAGATATGCTGCAACACTGAGCTACATTTCCAGGCCTATTTAAGATACCTTTTACCAAATACTTTCTTTTTTGTGACATGGTCTCACTATGTAGTGCAGGTTTTCCTTGAACTCACTATGTAGTCTGCTGGCCTTGAACTTGTGTCGATCCTCCTGCTTCAGCCTCCCCAAGTGCTGGGATTATAGGCATGCACCATGTCTAGCTCTTTCTCCCGTATCTTCTCATTTCTTGCTAATATGTTGTTTTTATTTGTTTAGGGGAAAGTATGTTGACTTTTATTATAAACCTTTTTCTGTATTCATTGCCATGATTTACCTCCTTCTATTAATGTAGTTACATTGATTAGAGCCAGGTGTGCTAGTGCACATTTATAATACAGTATTTGGAACATTGAGGCAGAAGGATCACTGCCCATTTGAAGTCAACTTGAGCTACATAGTGAGTTCAAGGCCAGCCTGAACTATATAGCCAGATCCTGTCTCAAAGCAAAAAAACAACAAAAAATTACATTGATAGTTTTTCAAAGGTAAACCAAATTTACATTCCTTGTCTGTCACATATTATACTTTGTAATTTTGAATTTTGTCTATTTTTATGTAATTTTGGCATCTATGTTTATGTATTATAGAAGTGACCTATGTGTATTATTATATACATAAAATATATAAGCGAAATATAAAGAGCAAAATAAAAAATAAGAGGAAACATCTTTTCAAAGGGAAAGGGGACCAAGAGGTAGAGGAAGAGGAGGGGGAGAGGAGAAGGGAATGAGAATCCAGGTAACACGTGTTAAGTTCTACTGCCCTTATTAGACTACCCGGTTATTAAGATTATATATCCTGTCATAAAATTACTTGTGTTTTATAGTTTTATATTCTTAGTTTTATATTCTTATAGTTTTATATTCTCGATAAACTTACAAATGAGTAGAATTATATCTTTATTGAATTTTCAAAGACAGCATTAGTAAAGCGATTGGCAGTCTGGAGTGTTTCTCTGGGAAAAGATTTTCAACCTTTGGTTCATTTTATTTATTGGTTGTAGAACAACCCAGATTTTGTATTTCTATTTGATTCAAATTTTGGTAGATTATATTTTTGCCATGGGAAAAATGTGCCACTTCATCCAATTCAAATTGTTGCTATCAAGCTAACTATAACATCATTTTATTATTTAGTAGTTATAATATTTATGGATATGAATGACTTTCATTCCTGATATTGGTTATTTGTTACTTTTTCGAGTGGGATAAATCAAACCAGAAGGTAATCAGATTTATCAGTTTTGAAAATCTTATTGATCTTTTGGTCAACCTTATTATTTTTATTGTTCATGCACTATTTCATTAATTTTGACCTCGCATTTATTTTTGCCCTTCTTTTGTAGATTTTAAATGTTTTTTCTATCTCTTTGAAGTAAATATATAGTTTGTTAAACTTTGAAGGATAAAACATTTTCTCTAAGTGTTACTTTAGTAGCATCTCACAAATTTTGAAATTGTCACATTCTTTTGTCTTTCTTGCCTTTCATCGTTTTACTTGAAGTTTTATTATAATAAGTAACTTTATTGAGGAATAACTGAGATACAATAAATGACATATATTAAAGTGCATAATTGAAATGTGTACCTGAGAAACTATCACCACAGGCAAGATAGTTAACACATCATGACCTGGATAGGCATGATTGTGCCCCATTGTACTTCCTCCAGTCTCTTCCCATGTATCATTCCTAAGCAACAAATGATCTTTTTATCCACAGACTCTTACTTTGAAAAATTATTCATTAAGACTGGGTCTCATGTAGTTCAGGTTGGTCTTGAACTCACTGTGTAGCCCCAACTGACCTTGAACTCATGATGGTCCTCCTATGTCAGCCTCCAAACTGCTGGGACATGGGTTTGGCACCATCCTGGCTTATCCATAGAATTTAGACTGCACTGCCAAGAGTTTTATATTATAGAATCCATTGGTAAATACTTTTTTGGCATCTTCCATTAAGTATAATTATTTTGAGACTTTTCCATGCTGCTTTTCATCAGCCCTTCTCTAAGGGCTGGATAATAAATATTATAATACTTTGCAGGTCTTATGGTATTTGTCTCCATAAGTCAACTCTGCCACTGTAGAGTAAAAGGAGCCATAGAAAATATGCAAATGAACATGGCTGTGTTCTAACAAAACTTTATGGACACTGAGATTTTATTTTAATGTAATTCTTTTATGAATTGTAATTCCTTTTTTCCCAATCACTTAAAAAGCTACTTTTTAGATGTGAGCTGTACAAAAACAAGTGACAGGCAATACATAACAGCTTAATCTTGGAAGTGCCCTATATGTACATCAACAGATGAATGGATAAAATATGGGACGCATACATAATGGAGTACTTACTCTACCATAAAGGACAACTGAGTCACTTGTAGGAAAATGGATGCACTTTGAGACTATAATGTTAAATAAATCAGACACAAGCTTCAATAGTGCATGGTTTCTCTGATAAGAGAAGCACAAAATATAAATACAGAGCAAAATAAAAAAATATCAGGAAACAGGGAAATAGATCTTTTGCAAATGGAAAGGGGACCAAGAGGTAGAGGAAGAAGAGGGGTAGAGAAGGAAATGAAAATCCAGTTAACACGTTATATAGGTCTACCCGCTCCCCACAAGGAATGTAATCATTATGTATTACAAACATGGGCTAATAAACAATAAAATTGGGGGAAAATCCCCAAAATAAGTAGCAGGCAGGATGATTTTCCCATCCTGGCTTTTTTTTTACTGAATGTTATTAGTATTCCAATTGTGATACTCCAATGTGTTTATTCATATACCTGCTGATAAGTGAACATTTGCCTTGTGTCCAGTTTTTACCTATTATAAACAAAGCTGCTAGGAACATATACGTTCTTGGCATGACACGTAGTTTCCTTTTTCCTGGAAAAATATCTAATAGAGGAATTTGTGAATCAAAGGGTAGGTCTATACAATATTTGATGTTTCAAGCAGTATTAAGAAATTTGCATGAATTCAATCTATCTTTCCTGGCTTTTTCACTGCGTTAGTGAATTTCATTTCCCCCTGTTTCCTCTTTAATTGTATGGAAGATACGCAGTTATTTTGTTGGTAATTTTTAAAGTCAAAAGAAAAATTATTTTCTCCCTCTTAAGAAAGATTTTTGCACTTTTTACTTTTTTTTTCCTCTTCATGTATTGTTGAAAGCACTGGTTATATTAAGTTTACAGTACAATGTTTTGACGAGAAAGTCAGGTTTACTTTGTAGGGAACCTGATTTTTGTTTTAGTTGTAGAAGCTTTGTGGCAGTCTCTTGGTGTTTTATAATTCATCTGTTTGTGTTTTGGTGTGTTATTTTTTAAAAAATATTTTTTAACCCTTGATGAACTCTGAGTTTTTTATTCAAGTCTTGCTTTGGGTCAGGGGAATGTGTTTCTATTTTGATACTTCTTTTTCTGGACAGTCTGTATGTAATTGTCGCTCATTTTTAGATGTAGTCCTTTCTAGAGCTGTCCCCTAGGTTTTAAATGTTTTCTCATTTTTATTCTACTTTCTCAAATATTTTCATTTTTCTTCATTCCCCTCTCTTCTGTTAGCTTCTCCCATCCTTTGCCATCTCTCCGGATTACTAATTGAATCTTTATTCTTCTTTGCTATTGAAAAAAACTCATTTCCAAACACTTGTTTTTACATTGGCCTTTTAAAAAATTTTTTTAATAGCAGCTCATCTTGTTTTATGAGAATTCTTCGAGCTAATATCTTGTCACTTTTGAGAGGATATTAATTAGAGTACTTTGAAAGTTCTCTTCTATGTATTACCAGTTTCTCACAAGATCTATTTGTTCATTTTCTTCTTTTAATTCATCTTGTTAGCATTTCATAAATATTTGATGGTCCTTGGTTTTCTGTGAATATTTATTGGTAAAAGCTTAACACATAATCAGCAGATATTAGTTTAACCAGCAGCTAAAGGTTTTCTCTGCAATTAAATAAAATCTCTTCAACAGATCTTCCCCTTAAATGGGAGCCTTATTTTAAGCTCTGAGTTAGTTTGTCCTTTAAAGAGCACAGATATTCATTAGGCAGGGTTAGGACTTCCATGGTCACCAAAAGTTAAGAGCTAATTTTGAATGATAAAGATTGTTTCACTGGTAAATGGAATATCTGTTCTTCAGTCTGGAATTACTTCATGTTCTTTTTTTACTTCTCTGTCTAGTTTCAGCATATATATTAGAAACTATAAGTTTTTGGTTATCATTGGACCAGAAACCATCACTGTCAAAATCACTTTTCTAATAGTTGGGTTGCCTCAGTGTGAGGTTTCTCAGTTGTGACACAAATCCACTATATGTGTATAGCATCCAGTTGAGCCCTTCCTTGTGAAGAGTAAGGGGGAACCAATGCAAATAAAAAGTTCATGTTACTTGCTTGGCCATAAATTATAAAGTCCTTTGCTTCTGCCACAGGAAAATTTGTCTTTCTGCCAGCATCCATGAAACTGTGGCATGGTAATTTGTTATGTTTTCAAGTATGGTCAAATGTGAACCCTCCACACTGAATTAACTCAATTAAAAAGCATAACACATGTAACCTGTTGTTTAAATTCAGTAGTAACACAAATTCAACTATTTTCAATAAAAACACATTAGTCTTTTAATTATTTTTTTTTATATTAGTGGTGAGTTCCATGAACGACTCAGTAAAATTGATAAGCTGAAAAACAGATATGAAATTCTTACTGTTGTTATGCTGCCTCCTGAAGGAGAAGAGGAAAAAACACAGGCCTATTATGTAATAAAGGTAATCTTCATTGATTTAAATCATACTGGTCTGAAGTATCCTTTCTTTATAGTTATCTTCTGGATTTAAAAGAACCGTACTGAAAAATTCTTCAAAATACTGCAGTTATTCACTTCATTAGAGCCATTGACTATTGCACTTAAAAGGTCAAAACATTGATTGTTGGATGGAGATACTAATGCACTACGTGTTCTGTGCACCTCCAGTCTAAGAGGTCAAAGCACTGCTCTCTGGTTTCCAAGATCTACTGCAAACTTGTTCAAAACCTATCCACTGGAGTGCAGGTCATCTACTCAACCATTATCTTTAACACTTTTTTTTGTTATCATTTGTATCATGTCATTTTATCTCATTTAGTAAAGTTAATAATAATGTTTTGCTCTAAGAATTATTTTCACTTTGGGCACCTTCAGCATGCATCTGACAGTTGGCACAATGCGTAGAAGGTTTTTCACTATGCAGCCAGCTGCTTGCATGCCATCCCCAGGACTTTATCATTCTCTGGAGCTACATTACCCTGAATCCTAAACTCCAGTTTACAACTGTAGTCCTGGTAAGCAGCTTTCCGGAGGAAGAGGGCTGCTCTTTGCTTTCTTATTATACAGGAGACCTATCAGGTGAAACTGCATTGAGTTGTCTGCTTACCTTTTCCTAAAAACCCACGAGGGAATTCAGAAGTGATAAGGAGTTGGATGTAATTTTCTTTCTGAATACTGCAACATCCACTTCCCCGTATAAAATAACTAAGTAGGTGTGATTTCCTTTATAGAAATGTCTAGGGAATCACTCAACACACTACAGTGTCTTTGTATCACACACAGGTGGGGTAGGGAGATCTCTCAATTTATACTCTTGGAAGATGGTCCTTGTGGTTACTCTCTGTGCTTCTACATATCCCTTAAGCTCTGGTTTTCTTGTGTGGTCCTACTTCGGGACTGCCCCTAACACATACACTAAATTGGAATTTTTGCCACTTTTCTGGAAATTCTGCCTAACTTACGGGAAATCAGTTCTCTCCAAGCTTTCTTGTCATCAGCTAGAGTGAAATTTGTCTTATGCTCAGCAGACCAGATGATGAATGTTCTGACAAGGCTGGTGGGTAGGAAGATGTTTTACGTCTCTCCTACTTTCTGGTGGCTCACGAGTAGTCTGGTACTTTTTGGCTTGTAGGTACCCCACCCTGATACGTCTTCACCTTCACTTGCTGTTCTTCCTGTCACCAGTCTTTCCTCAGAACACAACTGTGTCAGTTTCCCACTTGTGCCACACACCAGTTTTACTAGATTAAGGGCCACCCTAATGAATTCATCTGCAAAGACCTTATTTCCAAGTAAGGTCACAATGAGGTACTGAAGGTTAGGACTTCAATCTGTTTTTTTCATGGACATAGTTCTGCTCACAGTCTGTTTGTGGCTTTGCAGTAGTCTATGGCATGGGGCATACATACAGAGCTTTTAGTTAATGTTTTAATATCTTGTAGTATCTCTTTTTTAACAGCTAGTCTGAAAAGTAAATTAACCAGTGATGAACTGGCATAAAATCTTATTTCCAAGTTCCTCTTAGTTGTTATAAGGATCTAAACTAATTGACTGTAATGTAGTGCAACTGTCCAATTAAGGTACTTGAAAATGCTCTGAAATATTAAAAAAGGTCATCAAAATGTCTTCCAAATATCAAATTTTCTAGGCAAAATATACATTATATAATCTGACTTTACCAGGAGACTTAGTAACTTTAGAAGTCCAAGGTATACTGTGGAATTATAGGATGAACAAATTCAATATTTCCAACTGAAAAATGAAGACAGAGCTCAAAAGGGAAGTGAGTTACTGTGACTCAATTCACAGGTAGTCAAGCCACAACTAAAACCTGAATGTTGATTCATTCCCATTACACTACATTCCAAGTGAAATGGTTGCCACATCTACACTCAAAGGAAGTAGATATAACAAATCTAACAACTTTTGTGTTTTGCTGTGCTTTCAAAACATAAAAATTGAACATATGTGGCACTATGCAATGTTCCCATACATGTGTATAACGCTAACATCAGAGCACCTTTTAAAATTAATAAGCATCTTTCCTCAAATATTTCTTTGTGATTTTTACTATTTAGTATGTTAAAAGTGTTTGTAACTCATATTTTGAAAATAGCTAGTGAAAATGTTAAAAACGGAAATGTTACTTATAAAACATCTTTTTCATTAACTACATTCTGCTTTCAGTATGTACTTGGTGATTGAAAGTATTACTTGATTTTGACTAAGTATCAATTTTGTGATGTGTTCATTTAGTACTGGGAGCTGAAGCCAGGTAGCTTGAGCTACATACATCCTTAGCCCATTTTTATTTGAGGTAGGATATTGATAAATTGTCCACACTGGCCTTGAACTCGCAATCCTCCTGCTTCAGCAAGGGAGAAAGCAGTGTTTGCTCAATACTGGTGAGAATTTCAACAGAAAGTGTTCATTTCCAGTTAACATCAGAAAAGGCCTGCCAGTTGTCATCTCTTTTGTCCTGAAGAACAGAGAAGCAGGTAGCCAGGCAATGTTCTAGAACTTGTGCCATCATGCCCAGCTTTATGTCATTTAATATGTATGGCTGCTACTTCTGTCAACCTCTAATCTGAAAAATTCTTTGGAATTGTTTGGAAGATCTGTAGAAAGCCTAGCCCAGTGGGTTATCTTGGTAAAAAGTCACTGAGTACTGTGCGTCAAACTCACAGAGCAAACTGGTTTTGCGACTTCCAAGTTTTCTAGTCAAATTTATCACAATGATCTACTTTACAAAATTCTTTTGTGACAAAATACACAGGAAATAATTATTTTTCCACCATGCACCTTATTCATTTTTTACACTACCCCAAGATTTGAAATGATAGTATTCCTGCATTTTCAGGCTCCAAACATTCTTTCTTTCTTTCTTTCTTATTTATTTATTTATTTGTTTGTTTGTTTGTTTGTTTGTTTATTTATTTATTGGTACCGGGAATTGAACTCTGGCCCTTGTGCTTGCAAGGCTGGCGGCGAAACCACTGAGCTAAATCCCCAGCCAAAGCATTCTAACTTAATACCTACTACTATCAAGCCCCTCTCTAGTTAACCCTTTTTCTCTTTTCAGTAAATTTCACAGTGCTTCATTTTTTGGCAACTGTTTGCTAGAGTTTTATGTAAGTTTGAGTTAATTACTACATTTCCATCAGTTTTTGTATTCTATGTATCACATTTTGAAGGCGTGAGGATTTGGCCTTGTAAAGTATAAACAAATGCCTGGGACCATGTGCAGGCCCTCAGGTAAAATGACACTGTTTTGAGTCTATCATCTGCTTCAAAGACAGGTATTTCCTCTATGATAAATAACTTTTATTTAACTATTAATTTATAGGCTGCTCAAGAAAAAGAAGAACTTCAAAGGGAAGGTGACAATTTGGATGCTAAGATCAACAAAGCTGAAAAAGAAATCTATGCTCTAGGAAACACCTTGCAAGTGCTTACACACACACGTGTGTGTGTGTAATATAGCTGAATATTTACTTAAGAGGGACACTATGAGGAATGGATAACAAAAGTGTATCATCTTTCACTGGGTCAGAAAATCAACCACCCTTCTCCCCTTCTGAGTAATGAGCTCACTAAGGTGTTAAATTATTAGTGCTATTGGTATGTGGCGTTATCACTTCTCAGGAAAGTTTTTACCACACACGTGTGTGTGTGTAATATAGCTGAATATTTACTTAAGAGGGACACTATGAGGAATGGATAACAAAAGTGTATCATCTTTCACTGGGTCAGAAAATCAACCACCCTTCTCCCCTTCTGAGTAATGAGCTCACTAAGGTGTTAAATTATTAGTGCTATTGGTATGTGGCGTTATCACTTCTCAGGAAAGTTTTTACATCTAAAAAAAAAAGCACGTCGCCACTGTTTATTATCCAAAGAAATAGCTATTACATTACAAATGGTTTTTCCTCGGGCAGAAGGAATTTAACCTTTCATAACCAAAAAAAGTTACAAGTTGCGTGTATATAATTCTTTAAAATTGCTTGCTTTATAGTATACTGAAAACTCAAACAAAATTCTCTGATTTCTAGGTGATGAGTATCAGCTAAAAATTCAACTAGAAGAACAAAGAAGAGCTGCTGATGAAAAATACAGATACAAACAGAGACAGATTAGAGAACTTCAAGAAGACATCCAGGTAAGTTCTAAATGCTCTTTAAAAATAAACACTTGATAAAAACCAACTATCATTACTACTACTTCTAGTCTCTTTATCCTACACAAAGAAAACAGTTACTTAAAGCCTTTTTAGGAAGCAAGTAAGAGATATGAGTCTAATTTAAAGAAGACTCACACATGTTTCATTTAAACAAGTGATGGCAGTATTAGGTAAATCATTAAAATCCGTGTTAGGCACAATTACCCATTCACCAATTTAATTAACTTTTATTTAATTTCTTAAAGATCACATTAAGATTGCTCCTTAAAGTTTAAGAGATAAAAATAATCTAAAGGAAGTCATGGAAAGTCAAAAAACAGGCTTTGTAAGCAGGCCCTATCTGTAAAAACTTTTTTTAACAAAGAAAGTTGAAAGAAATCTGAAAAATGTATTTCACTGATTGTTTATATTATTTTTTCTATGTACAATTAAAATACTTTTCAGTGGAATTATATACAAAACTTAATTCACAAGACCATGATGCTTCTTTATCTACCAAATGTATAAATGTGTATTATATACAAAAATAAAGGAATTACATGAATACTTGACAAATGGCAAATGGTAAGTCAGCTTTTTATTCTAATCAGTATGATAAAACTTTTCTGCAGAGCATGGAAAACACTTTACAACTTACAGAGCATTTAGCAAATAATGTCAAAGAGAAACTATCAGAGAAACAAGCTTTTGCATCTCAACTACACAAAGAAACTGAGGAGCAGAAGCCAAAATTAGAGAGAGTGACTAAACAGGTATAGTTATCTTTCTAAAACTGACTCATATTTACATGTTTTAGTCTTAAATGGTAAACTCAAGATCCTTCATCTTAAAAATTCTTGAAAAATAGGCTTATATAATAGACTTTATTTTACCACCAGTGTGCAAAACTCACAAAAGATATCCGTCTTCTGAAACAAACAAGAGATGAAACACCAGAAGAACAAGACATTAAACTCCGTGAAGTGAAACAATTTCGTAAGGTTGTTGATGAAATGTTAGTTGACTGTATAAAAGAAAATGCTGCAATCCATTTTATCCTTCAAACGTATTTTAAGCAGGTAATGTAGTATGTTTTTTAGTTTTTATTTTTGGTGTTAGGGATTAAACTTAAGGCCTTGTGAATTCTAGGACAAATGCTCTGCCTCTGAGCTACATCCCCCACCTTAATTTCTTAAACACTTTAAATAAAAATCTTATGTTCATGGTAAAGTAAAATTTAATTAAAAATTTTTTTTTCCCTAAATGCAGTAGGTCTAATGATTGTTGTTAAATATTTTTCCAGAATGGGTTAGAGCTACCGATAGCTAATATAAAAGGGAGCCACCAGAGTTCTACATCATCTTCACAGGCCTCACTGGTATCACCAAGGTAAGTGGAATGTTAATACAATCTTTTTAAGTTATAAAATGGCAACACAGATGTACACATACGGAGACTATAATTTTTGTGATTAAAGTCAAATTCGTGAAATTTTACATAATCAAGCGTTTTATATTTTGCTACGAAGGAAGTTATTTTTTTCCTCCTGCAAGTGAATGTTAACAGAATTCTGTCATTAGGGATGCTTAATCAACATTCACGCAGTGCTGGCAAAACAAAATTTATTAAAGATGATCCTGATTTTAGAATTTCCAATCTCTAATAATCAGCTTCTACTTAATAACTTTCATTAGTCCATAGAGAGATTTTAGGGAGAAAAGAGGAGGGCCTAAAAAACAGTGCTTAAGTATTAAAAATTGTTTCTACATAAATATATTAAGTAAACTTCTCTGAACTTTCATAAATATATTTTTAAAACATTTTAATTGTATGCCAGTTTTCTAAACAATCCCAACATTTTCTCTGCTAACACAGCTCACTTTCCTCTTTAGCTTAAATTACACAAGCTATTATTTTAATTACTCCTGCAAACTTTTCTTAGTGTTTCCAACTCTTAAACTGCTAAGAGGCTGAAAATATTTTTCTCACAGAAACATACTGAACTACTTATTGAAATTATGTTCCTATTTCTTTTAAAATTATTTTTGATATTAATATCATACTTTAAAAATTTATTAAGACTATTATATGTACGTTTTTATCTCTTACAGAATTATGGTATTTTTTCAATGAGGGGGTCTCTATCAAATATAAATTTGCATTATATCTATGATATATTTCTTCTTTTTTCCCTAGGTCATCTAGAAGTAGCATTAATACTTCTGCTTCTCAGGCTTCAATTAAAGTATTAGAGCTCAACTTCCCAGACTCTTCACCAGTAGGCAGTAATTCTCGGCCAGTCAGTGCTAACAGTAGTTCTAGTAATTTGAAAAGCAACAGAAGTGGCAAATAAACATTTGAAACTTACGTTTTTCAACATGTTTTAAATATAAAAACAAGTCTCCTGTCTAATTGGAAGTGTGATCTGATTTTTGAGCTCCATATATGATATAGAGGCCTACCTACTGTAGTGTTAGAAATACAAGATGAGTGGGGGATTTGGCTCAGTGGTTCTGCCACCTGCCTCACAAGCACATAGGGCCCAAGTTCCATCCCTGGCACCAAAAAA